>NW_011495061.1:5279869-5280081 GCF_000754665.1 Bison bison bison | reverse complement strand
AAGCAACAGTTAGAACTGGACATGGAACAACAGACTGGTTCCAAATAGGAAAAGGAGGACGTCAAGGCTGTATATTGTCACCCTGCTTATTTAACTTCTATGCAGAGTACATCATGAGTAATGCTGGGCTGGAGGAAGCACAAGTTGGAATCAAGATTGCCAGGAGAAATATCAATAACCTCAGATATGCAAATGACACCACCCTTATGGCA
>NW_011495061.1:5278397-5279222 GCF_000754665.1 Bison bison bison | reverse complement strand
AGGAGGAAAAGGGGACAACAGAGGATGAAATGGCTGGATGGCATCACCGACTCATTGGACATGAGTTTGAGTAAACTCCGGGAGTTGGTGATGGACAGGGAAGCCTGGCGTGCTGCAGTCCATGGGGTTGCAAAGAGTCAGACATGACTGAGTGACTGAACTGAACTGATGACATGCATGTTTTATATGAAAGAAGCACAAGCCAGTTATTGCTAGTTAAACAATCGGTCAAAAAGTAGTGATTTTTTAAAATTGAATATGAGGATCTGAGTAATAATAGGGTTTATTCAGTTCAGTCCAGTCACTCAGTTGTGTCCAACTCTTTGTGACCCCAAGAATCGCAGCACACCAGGCCTCCCTGCCCATCACCAACTCCTGGGGTTCACCCAAACTCAAGTGCATTGAGTTGGTGATGCCATCCAGCCATCTCATCCTCTGTTGTCCCCTTCTCCTCCTGCCCCTAGTCCCTCCCAGCATCAAGGTCTTTTCCAGTGAGTCAACTCTTCACATGAGGTGGCCAAAGTATTGGAGTTTCAGCCTCAGCATCAGTCCTTCCAATGAACACTGAGCACTGGTCTCCTTTCAGATGGACTGGTTGGATCTCCTTGCAGTCCAAGGGACTCTCAAGTGTCTTCTCCAACACCACAGTCCAAAAGCATCACTTCTTCGGTGCTCAACTTTCTTTATAGTCCAACTCTCACATCCATACACGACTACTGGAAAAACCATAGCCTTGACTAGACGGACCTTTGTTGGCAAAGTAATGTCTCTGCTTTTGAATATGCTATCTAGGTTGGTCATAACTTTCCTTCCAAGGAGTAAGCG
>NW_011495061.1:5277659-5278297 GCF_000754665.1 Bison bison bison | reverse complement strand
AATGACTGCACTGAACTGAACTGAACTGATGGCATGGCAGATACATGGGGAAACAATAGAAATAGTAACAGACTTTATTTTTCAGGGCTTCAAGATCACTCTGGATGGTGACTGCAGCCATGAAATTAAAAGACACTTGCTCCTTGGAAGAAAAGTTATGACCAACCTAGATAGCATACTAAAAAGCCAGAGAAATTACTTTGCTAACAAAGGTCCATCTAGTCAAAACTGTGGTTTTTCTGGTAGTCATGTATGGATGTGAGAGTTGGACTATAAAGAAAGCTGAGCACCAAAGAATTGATGCTTTTGAACTGTGGTGTTGAAGAAGACTCTTGAGAGTCCCTTGAACTACAAGGAGATTGAACCAGTCCATCCTAAAGGAAATCAGTCTGAATATTCATTGGAAGGACTGATGTTGAAGCTGAAACTCCAATACTTTGGCCACCTCATGTGAAGAGTTGAGTCAATTGAAAAGACCCTGATGCTGGGAGGGGTTGGGGGCAGGAGGAGAAGGGGACGACAGAGGATGAGATGGTTGGATGGCATCACCGACTCATTGGACATGAGTTTGAGTAAACTCCGGGAGTTGGTGATGGACAGGGAGGCCTGGCGTGCTGCGATTCATGGGGTTGCAAAGA
>NW_011495061.1:5261620-5277559 GCF_000754665.1 Bison bison bison | reverse complement strand
ATCTCCTTGCAGTCCAAGGGACTCTCAAGTGTCTTCTCCAACACCACAGTTCAAAAGCATCACTTCTTCGGTGCTCAACTTTCTTTGTAGTCCAACTCTCACATCCATACACGACTACTGGAAAAACCATAGCCTTGACTAGACGGACCTTTGTTGGCAAAGTAATGTCTCTGCTTTTGAATATGCTATCTAGGTTGGTCATAACTTTCCTTCCAAGGAGTAAGCGTCTTTTCATTTCATGGCTGCAGTCACCATCTGCAGTGATTTTGGAGCCCAAAAAAATAAAGTCTGACACTGTTCCCACTGTTTCCCCATCTATTTCCCATGAAGTGATGGGACCAGATGCCATGATCTTAGTTTCCTGAATGTTGAGCTTTAAGCCAACTTTGTCACTCTCTATAACAAAGCTTTATAGTTGTTGAAGACTGGACTTATCAGCTGAAACCCTTAGAGTTTTACAATATGGTATATCATTGAAGTAAATACTTGTGTCTGTGTATCCTTAAGATTCATAAATTTGGGAGTGTAGTTGTAACATATTGTCTGATAGGAAAACTGTCAGAAGTAGATGGCAATTTAGAGTATAGGATTGGGATCAGGCTTGGTATTGGGGTTTTGGTGTTTTGCTCTAGAATGAGAGCTTCAAGGTAGAGTGAGGGTTGGCAGTTAGTTTTTTGGCCAGGAGGTGTCTTCAGGTATATTATTTTTTTACATGATAAGCGCTGGCTCTCTTACTCAAGGCACCTACATTGCATATTGTATTTGTGAGTTCAGAAACACTGTTTCTATCAATCACTGAATAGTTTTCAATCAATAATCCTTATTTAATAATGGAGATCTTTACTGAATATAAGATGACAAGGTGAATAGAATATAGTTCCTGCCCTGGATGTTTTCACAGTCAAGAGAAGTATTTTTGTTGTTGCTTTGTTTTATTAAATTAACATTACTTATAAAAAATCTTAAAAACAGAGATCATGGAATGTATTGTTGGTATTTTGTTATAGACTGGAGTTTTCTTGCCTTCAAACATCTGGCTACAAGAAGTAGGTTGCCTGTTTGTTCAGTTACTGAGTCGTGTCCAACTCTGCAACCCTGTGGACTACAGCACGCCAGGCTACCCTGTCCTTCACTATCTCTTGGAGTTTGCTCAAACTCAAGTCCATTGAGTCGGTGATGCCATCCAACCATCTCATCCTCTGCTGCCCCCTTCTCCTTTTGCCTTAAATCTTTCCCAGCATCAGGGTCTTTTCCAATGAGTCTGCTCTTTGCATCAGATGGCCAAAGTGTTGGAACTTCAGCTTTAGCATCACTCCTTCCAATGAATATTCAGGGTTGATTTCCTTTAGGATTGACTGGTTTGATCTACTTGCTGTCCAAGGGGCTGTCAGTAGTCTTCTCCAGCACTACAGTTCAAAAGCATCAATTCTTTGGCACTCAGCTTCTTTATGGTCCAACTGTCACATCTGTACATGACTACCGGAAAAACCGTAGCTTTGACTATACACACCTTTGTTGGCAAAGTGATGTCTCTGCTTTTTAATATGCTGTCTAGGTTTGTCATAGCTTTTCTTCCAAAGAGCAAGCGTCTTTTAATTTCATGACCTCAGTCACCATCTGCAGTGATTTTGGAGCCCAAGAAAATAAAATCTGTCACTGTCTCCACTTTTCCCCCTTCTATTTGCCATGAAGTGATGGGACTGGATGCCACGATCTTTGTTTTTTGAATGTTGAGTTTTAAGCTAGCTTTTTCACTCTCCTCTTTCACCCTCATCAAAAGGCTCTTTAGTTCCTCTTCACTTTCTGTCATTAGAGTGGTATTGTCTGCATATCTGAGGTTGTTGATATTTCTCCTGGAAGTCTTGATTCCAGCTTGTGTGTCATCCAGCCCAGCATTTTGCGTGGTGTACTCTGCATGGTATACCTAGCACACTCAGTACACATAAACAAGCAGGGGGAAAATATACAGCCTGGACGTACTCCTTTCCCAGTTTTGAACCAGTCTGTTGTTCCATGTCTAGTTCTAACTATTGCTCCTTGACTTGCATTCAGGTTTCTCAGGAGACAGGTAAGGTGGTCTGGTATTCCCATCACTGTAAGAATGTTCAGGTTTGTTGTGATCCACACAGTCAAAGGCTTTTGTGTAGTCAATGAAATGGAAGTAGATATTTTTCTGGAATTCCCTTGCTTTTTCTATGACATCCTAGTTTATGTTTAAATATCATCTATGATTTCTTACAGGTGACCTTCCAACCTCTACTTGGACACTTGTAGTGACAGAGGTAGTCTTTCCTGTTAACTTAGACAGTTCTGAATGTTAGGAAGCCCTTTGTATCAGGTTGATATTGGCTTGCACTGTTTTGAGTCACAGAGAACTCTAATTCCCTCTGCAGACCTATGAAGAGAGCTCTGACATTCCCTCCTCCACACGACCCCTTCATTTCTTGATGACTTTTCTATACACCTGCTTATTTTCTGCCTAAGTGATTTGTGATTATGGCTCTTCCCCCACAAAATGAACACTCACAGATTTTCATTGAGTGTCCATTATGTACAGGATCAGCTGTGCTGGCATAAAAGTCCCTGACTTCAGATTAGTTTTAATGTACATGGAGAAAAGACACTGGATAACAACAAGAAAAACATCAGGAAAGAATTGGCAGGGATGGGGGAATCTCTCCAGTTTCTCTAAACCATACTTTCTTTGTAAAATCTCTGTTCTTAAACTGTCAACATGGGGACCACATTTAAGACTGTCCCTCCAGATTATAGTTTAATCAGTGAGGAGTATTATGCAAATTAAAATTTTAAAATCTGATAGCATACGTTAGGTGTTAAATGTCAGCATTTTTAAATGTCTGAAATAAAATAAAATCTAAACATACCATAAATCCTTTTATAAGACAACATAGACCAATTTCCCTAATTCTGACCTTAATGGAGATAGTAAACAAGTGCGGGTCTCATTTAACAACTCTATGACCTAGAAAGCTCATTTGGGCCTCTTTAGGTTCTGTAAGCATGTTATGAAAACAAGTAGTTGAAAAGTGAATATACAAGTCATTCCGCTTGGTCTGCATAATGTCAGACAATCCATAAGGTTTTTTTCTTCACTTGAATAGGACACATTTTTTACTGAATTGACTTGACTGTTAGGTTCCTTGTAGACATAGTCTTAGCAAAGAAAGCCAAAAATTGCTTTTGGGGAAGAAAATTGTAGCTAGTTATATCTCATAAAACCATTCTTGTGTTCATTTTCGAGGAAATTACTGTAAGTGTATCTTCTAGGGCCAGTGTGTTAAGAGACCTTTTTATGCTGAAATAAAAACTCAGAGAGTTTCCATATCAGAGTTGTTCCATTGACTTGTTTTACTCCTGAAAATAAAATGAGAATCTTTAGCCAAAGGAAAGCTCACGTTTGTTAAACACTGACATTATTTGACCTTATTGTATTTATTTACATTATGTTTAATACCCATGCATGTCCAGTCTTTGGAGACACAAAGAAACTATTATGTTAGAAGTTTCTTTGGTTTCCTAATATGTTTTTCTAGCCAAAGTCCTGTTTACATATAATTCCATGGTTCTACATAAGAAGAGCTATTCATCTTTGTATTTACATAAAGATACGCTAGGTTTACAATACCTGATTCATTTTATGCCCCTAAAATATGAATGACATCATTTGGCCCACTGGACAGTAGATTTATTTTACTAACAAATCTTTCAGATCAATTCATAAGTGAGAAAGAAATAAATGTGAGTAAATGTTTGTTCTATTTTGGTTTTTAAGTTAAAATAATTAGAATTCAGCCAGCCAAAAAGAAATTAAATTCAAAATCCAATCCTTCTCAAGAAATTTTGCATACAGCTATTCCACCTATTGTTTCAGCGTTTGCTGGGGTAAGAAAGTAGAACATTACTTTGGCGAATGTAATAGTTGGTAAGCTGGGAAGCAGAAACGGAGCTTGTCAGTGAATTCCAGGAATTCTTATATTTTCTGAATATAGCTACCAAATACTTCTAGGGCAATGGATATGTCAGAAGTGGAGCGAGAAAGTACCTGGAAGTCTATGTCAGTGTCAGTGATACTGTGATAACTTGACATTGAGAGACTGAGGGAGAAACGAAAGGAAATGCTTTCTGAACTGAGCTAAGAAAAATACAACTATTTTTCAATCCACAAAATAAACTGTCTTAGAAATGGGAAATTTAATATTTAAAGATTCTCTTGAAAGTTTGTGGATATATATAGTAAAACTTGAGGGATTTAGTAAGAATGCTTTTAGGAGTACTGTTTATAATGAAGGAACTTAGCTACATTTTAAATAAACCTTTACATTATGAACACTTCTTTCAGTTTCTTATAACAAGTACTATAAAATCAGTATTCTTAATGCACGCATAAAATGATGCCTTACATATCTGATATGGGACTTTTCTACACCTGCAGAGAGAAAGCATTATTTTTTTTCTAAACAGAAAGGCTGTTATTTGCAGATCTACTCTGCTGCTCTGAGTCATTGATGGTTACAGGCTTATATATTTAACCTGAAATGCAAAGCATTTTCTTCCAAGGCCTAAAGTTAAATCATTTTTCAGTGTGCATAAAGGTACATTCTGAGTTTTGTTTGTCTTGCTACATATACTTGGAAAACAAGGTCAAGCATTTGTTAAAATGTGTGTGTGTGTTGGCATCAGTTGCATTCTTTTTTCCCTCTGCCTGTCTGAAGGATACCCTTGATGTATCTTTTCCAGTGCTCACCACTATGGGTTTTCATCACATCGGTAGGATTTTTTGTACTGCTTTGATGAAAGGTCATACTTATTGGGCTGACCTGTCTGTTTATTTCTATCTAGTAATCTTAGAATATGCTGTAAACTAGGATAAAGATAAATACAGGCACACCATTTAGGATTTTTGCATCTCTTCACAGAAAAGATTGGCGTATAAGAGCTCCTCCCTTTTTGAGATCACTGCCATGATCTGATTTTGGTTATTCTAACTGAATGAAATGAATTGGATGGCTTTCATTGCTATGAAACAATTTGTGTACTTAGTCCCTTAGTTGTGTCCTACCCTTTGTGACTCATTGGACTGTAGCCTGCGAGCCTCCTCTGTCCATGGGAATTTTTAGGCAAGAATACTGAAGTAGGTTGCCATTTCTTTCTCCGGGGATCTTCCAGACCCAGGAATCTAACCATGTGTCTCCTGCACCGCAGGCAGATTCTTTACCCTCTGAGCCTTCGAGGAAGCCTCATGAAACAATTTACATATATGGAAATCATCTGTTCCCTAAAAGTAGGAAGGAACTCTGATATAGAACTTCCGAAGTGAAATGATAAATGCTGTGAACAAAAATAAAGCAAAGTAAGGGGACAGAATGAATGGCCTGCTGTTTCAGATGAGATGGTTAGAAGAGGTCTCTCAGATGAGCAGAAATCACCATGAAGTGAGGGAGCAAGCCTTGCAAATGTCTGAGCAAGGCGCATCCTAGCCTAGGAAACAAGGGCCAAAGCCACGAGAAGGCACTGTGCTTGGCATACGCAAGGAACAGTAAGGAGACCAGTGTGTTTAGAGCAAGGGAGAGAATGGAGAGAGAAATCTGAGAGGGAGTGAAGGTTCAGTTTATTTGGAGCCTTATAGGCAAAATTCAACAGAACCTACATTTCTTTTTCATTTCTGTTCATCTTAAATTTTGTTTCTTAATCATGTTTTTCTCTTTCTTTGATTTGACTGCTCATGTAGTATACTTTTTGTCCTTTCTTTTTCTGTTTTTAATAAAGTTTTCAGAATAAAAGTTTTTCCTTAAGTACAACTTTGCTTGCATTCTGTAAGGTTCATGGCCATAAGTCAACTGCAAGGGATATGCAGAAATGGAGGATTTTAATTAGGATATTGCTATCCCAGACAGAATCAGGGTTTTGTTAATAAGGAAGAGTGGGGGAATAAATATTGGATAAACTACTAGCAATATCTTTCACAAAATCCTTTGGGCCTGGAAGATTTTCCTATAGATTCCCATGCTATACAGACTATTACAAAGCATCGTGAGATGGAAAGATAGCCAATTTATTTTATAAAACTGCCAGAATCTTGTATCAAAACCTGATAAAGATGAGTGAAAAGGAAAATTAGAGACCAGTTTAGCTTATGAATATAACTGTGAAAAGTCAGAATACAAACATTTCAATTTTTCAGCACATTGAAAGAATCATCCATCATGATCATGTAGGGTTCATACCCAAAATACAAGAGTGCTTTAATATTAAGAAAGCTTTTAATACCATAAAACATACCAAAAAATCAAATAAGAAAAATATGGTAATCACGATAGGTAAAGATTTGATCAAAGTCAACCCTTATTTCTGATTAGAAAACCAGTCTTAGATAACTGAAGCTAGAAATGTATTTCTTTAATGAAATAAAGATATCTAGCTCCTATTATGGTCAAGTTTATTCCAGTTCAAAGAACAAAGGTATATTCTATATATCCCCAGCCTTATCAATCTATGATTTCAAAATATACTTTCAAGTAATATCTGAAGTAGGATGGCAGAGAACCATGATGATGTACTCCCAGTTACTTCTGGAAGTTTCTCAGTTTCTTTTTCATGTGCTGCAGAACACATCCTCTCTCATTCCTAAACCCACGTATTTCCAACTTGCCACTATACATATAGCTGCAGTAACTGGTTAGGTAGAATGATGGGCATACCCGTTCACTCAGGGAAAAGTACCACACACTAGTTCCTATTTTTCTATTTGAGAGTAAAAATAAGGATACTTCTGATATTGCCTTTGAACTTTTAGCACTAGATAGCTTTATAGAATCAAATTATCTACTCCTTTGTGAAGTGTATAGTATGGATTTGGGGCTTTCCAGGTGACTCAGTGGTAAAGAATCTGCCTACCAATGAAGAAGACACAGGTTCTCAATCCCTGGGTTGAGAAGATCCCCTGGAAGAGGAAATGGCAACCCACTCCGGTATTCTTGCCTGGGAAATCCCATGGACAGAGAAGCCTGTGGGCTATGTAGTACATGGGGTGTAGAGTCAGACATGACTGAGCGACTGAGCACACAACAGCATGGATTTACTCTGATAATATGTAGACAGAGGCTCATTACTTTTGAAACCACAGTAATGTATGTTTTATACAAGTATTTTAAAGCCTTTTTTATTTACCACAACCTACCTTATGAAATGCATTTTATATTGTGACCAAGTGTACACACATACACATGTTCTATACATTCATAACTATGTAATTTTTTTTAAAGTTTCACAAACCTTACCAAGGAGCTATGCAAAATGCTCTCATATATTTATCTATTTTATTCTACTTTATTTTAAAAAATTTGTATCAACCCACCAAATTTCCTTAGACCACACTTTTTAGCAGTTCAGAGGGTGATTCTTTGGGCTGTTAAATAAATGTCTGGAGTTCAAGGAGTCAATTCTGGAAGATGAGAATGTATTGGTTTGTAGAAATGTATTCTAATTTTGTTGTAAATATTAACTTTTCACGTATAGGCAGGATGCTCTTGGTGCCAGTTGCTAGTTTGTCTTTGATTTCTAGGAGAGTGATAGGATAAGAAAGAATTTTCTAAATGGAGATTTCTTTTCTTCCTGCAGCTCTCATGTGTGACTGGAAGTCGAGTGCATCATTAACCTAAGGACCTCACCACTTGGAAGTTAGAGTTTTCACCATCAGCCTACCTTTTCCTTTTTGGTCTGGTTCTTTTCCTCAAACAGTGGAAACATCTTTCTTTTAATAAAGTTGCTTTTGTTGCAGAGTTAAGCAAATGGCTGATAGCAGCTGTGGTAAAAAATCCACAAAGTGCCCCCACTGCTCATCTGCTTCTCAGAAAAATGCACTCTGTATATGTTCTTGTAAAACAAAGCTTTCTCCAATGTCAGTGGTGGAAATGTCACAGACATCAAGCACAGGTAGCTCAGAATTTATAGTCTCACCAGAAAAAAGAAAAGAAAAAGGAGCCAGCAAAGATGTTACCTCTGGAAAAGATTCGGTAAATATTAAAGATTCTACATCCCAACACAAGTTGATGTCCCATTCCCTAATCCCATCCCTACATTCATCCTTATTCATGGACCCTTGTCAGCTAATTCATTACCTTCTTTACTATTAAGGTAAATTTCTTTCTTACAGAAGAGGTAAGAAAAATCGGTTGATAATTTCTTTCATTCTGTTAACCAACCACTGCCCCAAATTAATAATTTCCCAGGATTATAAATAATTTGGAATGTTATTCAAGCTTTTATTTAAAAAGTGGTTTATATGGAAATTGATTGGTTTTCAAATTGAATTAAACCTGAATTTGGGGGCATTTTCTTCAACTGATGCAGAATGAGATTTATGATGGTTAAATACAGGGTGGACAGTTCCTGGTTATCTAGATGGACTATCAGATATACCTTACAGAACTGATTTGCCTTAGTTACAATCTGTGAATACCCAGTTGGACTGGTTTGCGTATGTTTGTCTTTATAGAGAAGAGGCACTCTGGAAGATTGTCATTGATAGAGCATAAATTTAGAGACAGAGAGCAGTAAGTTTAAGAAAAGTTAGGTTGTCAGTCCTCAAATTTATACCTTTTCCAAGTTTTCATTCTAAACTGTTATTTCTGAATTGTATTATGGTATAGTTATTGCCATATAGATGTCTCTGAGTGAATTGTTTCTATGTTATTTTCATTCAAAGCATATTTTGTGAATGTCTGGTCAGTACTTTCTTGTGTATAACCTATTTGAGATGATTGTTATGTCTTGAAACAAGAGTGATTGAGAAAACTGTGAAGTTGCCTTCTCTTGTGATTTTAAAGATTTTAAGTCCTGATTTATCTTCTGTGCAGATCATCATGTAGAATTGCCTGGATTCAGGAGATTAGATTGAATAATTTCTTAAGGCTTGTTTTAGCCTAATGAGTGAATGAATTATATAGGGCTTTGAATTTGAAAAAGGTGATAAACTGTCTTGTATACAATAAATATCTTGACACATATT
The DNA here is from genome assembly GCF_000754665.1 of Bison bison bison. Lineage (NCBI taxonomy): Eukaryota > Metazoa > Chordata > Mammalia > Artiodactyla > Bovidae > Bison > Bison bison. Next base: position 5,268,531 of record NW_011495061.1, on the reverse strand, counting down.
AAAATTTTTCAGATTATCTAAATTAGGGTTCTTACTTTGTCAACAAGTATATTATATCTTAATGTTAATATTAAAATTTCTTTTTGGTTCAAGCCCTCAAAATCTTCAAATATAGAGAGAAAACCATCTCAACAACAGTGGGGTCGGGGCAACTTCACAGAAGGAAAAGTTCCTCACATAAGGATGGACAATGGAGCTGCTATTCAGGTATATAGAGGGCAAACTGAAGTTACTAGAAATTTTTCAGATTTCTTTTAAGTCAGTGTTCATGACAAAGCTGATTTAAAAAGTAAGTCTCTAAGGAAAGAAAAGAAAAGAAGAAACTTAACCATTTTTAAGATTGTTGAAGTCTTTATTAAAGAAAATGTGAACTAATTATTTTTTCTGTTCATAGAGATGTAACTTGACTTGCATAATTAAGTGGAGGACATTTATTAGATAAAATGAGAGCATTTGGTCTCCAAGTCTTGCCGGTTGCTGAGGGCAGTTGTGAAATCTTTATATAGACCTATTTGAGAGAAAGAGAGAGACCAGATGACTTAGATGGTTTGGCTGTTCACTTCTTTGATGACCAGTAGGGAGGCCAAAATTTCCCTTGTGGACTTGCCCATTTTTCTTCAGCTTGTGATTGAGTGAATACCAATGTTATTCTTCCCAGGATTCTAGTTCTTATATGCAAATATGACTTAAATTTAATACCATCTTAGAAATTAAAATGTGTTCCTTTAATGCTAGATTGAAGGAACTACAATAGGAACAACTACAAGAGGAAAATTCCATTGATATTAAATTACTTTGAACAATTGTTTTAAAAAATATTTAGCAATTTACTTGAAGTGATCAGAAAAACTTGCTAAGAAATTCTGACCTGAAAGCTTAAATCTTCCCCTGTTAAAGATTTTGTTAAGTCTTACAAAATCTTACAAAAGACCTGCATTAAAAAAAAAAATCCACAAATTTACTGTTTTAAATTTAGTCATAAGAGATTTTGTAAAAGAAAAATGTATTCATTTATCAGCTCACTCATTCATTCCTTTATTGGATTATGAAAAAAATTCTCAATTTTCCTTCTTTTCTTTGCCTTTGTTCTCCCACATGCTTCTCAGGAGCCATCTTTTTCATGCCATTTTCCCTTATGTTCCCAGAATTTTAGCTCTGGTCTCTGGCCCCAATGTCATTTTGTATTTTTTCTTTTAACTTAAGACTGTATGACTTAAGTAAAAATTGTATCTCTTGAGTTACAAATGATGTTGCTGTTGTGCAGTCACTAAGTCGTGTCTGACTCTGCTGGACTGCAGCATGCCAGTCTCTGTCTTCCACTATCTTCCAGAGTTTGTTCAAATTCATGTCCATTGAGCCAGGCATGAGAAAAATGATAAGAAAACAGGAATTATGTTTTATTCATCTTTGTAGCCCCCAAAGTATGTATCACAAGAAGATAGCTAAGAAAAATCTACATGTTGGAGCTGAACATTTCTTTTCTTCTTTTTTCTTTCCCTTTATGTGTCTTCCCTTCTCGCCCTGTCTTTTTCCACTCCTTCTTCCTCTCTTCTTCTCTCTCCTCCCTTCCCTTTCTTCCTTCTCCTTTTTCCTCGTGCACTAAGCATGAATATTTTGCCTGCAAGGTTTCAGGCAGGCTTTTTAAAGGATAAAAAAGAAATACCTTTATAAGGTGTTTCTAGACCATCTTGGAAGGAAAAAAATGAGTCCAAATATTTGTAAGCAAGAGAGTAACAATAGTGTTTGAGGACCAATGCATACATGTTGAAAAAAGTCAAAAGAACAATCACCATGGTGCAGAGTTAGGCAGAAAAGCCCTTTGTGAAGTAGGTAAGTAATTAGTTGGATACTCCATCTTCATTTACAAAAGTCAGAAAGGAATGTAAGCAGGAGAAAATATGAAGTCCAGCAGTAGTTTATCTGTTGCAGGGTGCAGATGAGAGTGGTCACACAGGGGAACCTGGCATCTCTAAGGCAGGCTCTAAGAAGTCTCCAAGAGAGACTTCCCCCAGTGACATTAGCTCAGGGGTTCTCTCCTGTTCTAATCTCTGGGCATAATGGGTCTAGAAACTCTTGTTAATGCCCTGCAGTTGATTTAGATCAGGAGGCTGACTCTCTCCAACCAAATTCACAAGAACTGAAAGTGTAAATGAGTTACCTGCTTGTTATTTTACAGCGTGAAATGGAATGCTGGTATTGTCAAGACCAGTGCATTCTGTCTGTAAGCAGGAGTGAAGTAATAAACAGAAGGATCCTTGGTTTGGATAATGTTACTATGGATGGTTTTAATTTTTTTCTATAATGCTTATTTATATTAAAAACTTTAAATATGAAAAAAGATTTATATAATCCCTTTCCTAAAACAAAAAGAAATAAAACAACAAAAATGATTATTTAGTAGAAACAATGAAGAGAAAGGTTACCTGGTGAACAGGAAAGCAGTTGTCTAATGGTTAATATGTGTTGATTTTATAGTATAGTTCTCAGAGTTTGGGAATAATTTTTTGGACAACTTATTTTATACAAATATACAGTATATATCAATATATTTGTATACATGTATTAATACTCCATTCTTTTTCTTGTGAAGACATTTCTTTAATATAGTTTATGAGAGTTTCATTTTTTATGTATTTGAAGTTTTTCACATTTCCTCATTAGGATTTTTATGGTTTTTCTCTAAAGGATATTTAATAAGACTCATCAAAACTTATTTTCGCTTAATTAAGATGTGTTTATTAATACTGAAGTAAATATGTGGTGTCAGTGCCTTCTATTTGATTTTACCCTGGAGCAGAGTCACTCTTCCCTTGGGTGGATGCCTGTCAGTATTATATGTTCATTTGTCATACCTGATGAATGGCAGAGAAAGACAAAAGAACTCTTATTTTTTAATCTAGGAAATCTATACCTTTGGAAGAATATTGGGACAAGGGAGCTTTGGAATGGTCATTGAAGCCATAGACAAGGAAAGAGAAACTAAGTGGGCAATTAAAAAAGTGAACAAAGAAAAGGTAAGGCTTCTTAGCATCATACTGAGGGTGCAGTTCTACTGCAAGGTCGGGTAGGTAGTACAGTTTTTCACACGAATACATCTGACCCTTAGGGACAGACCCTGGGCTGTTGCCCTGGAGAAATGTGGGTATTTCTCTAGCCTTCTGGGCTTCCCTCATAGCTCAGTTGGTAAAGAATCCACCTGCAATGCAGGAGACCCCCATTCAATTCCTGGGTTGGGAAGATCTTCTGGAGAAGGGATAGGCCACTCATTCCAATATTCCTGGGCTTCCCTGTGGCTCAGCTTGTAAAGAATCTGCCTGCAATGCGGGAGACCAGGGTTCGATTGGGGAGATCCCCTGTAGAAGGGAAAGGCTTCAGTTCAGTTCAGTCACTCAGTCATATCCGACTCTTTGCGATCACATGGGCTGCTTGCAGCATGCCATACCTCCCTGTCCGTCACCAACTCCTGGAGTTTACTCAAACTCATGTCCATTGAGTAGGTGATACCATCCAACCATCTCATCCTCTGTTGTCCCTTTCTCCCGCCTTCAATCTTTCCCAGCATCAGGGTATTTTCAAATGAGTCAGCTCTTGGTATCAGGTAGCCAAAGTATTGGAGTTTCAGCTTCAGCATCAGTCCTTCCAATGAATATTCAGCACTGATTTCCTTTAGGATGGACTGGTTGGATATGCCCTACAGTCCAAGGGACTCTCAAGAGTCTCCTCCACCACAGTTCAAAAGCATCAATTCTTCGGCACTCAGCTTTCTGTATACTCCAACTCTCACATGCATACATGACTACTGGAAAAACCATAGCTTTGACTAGATGGACCTTTGTTGGCAAAGTAAAGTGTCTGCTTTTTAATATGCTGTCTAGGTTGGTCATAACTTTCCTTCCAAGGAGCAAGAGTCTTTTAATTTCATGGTTTCAGTCACCATCTGCTGTGATTTTGGAGCCCTGAAAAATAAAGTCTGTCACTGTTTCCATTGTTTCCCCACCTATTTGCCATGAAGTGATGGGACCAGATGCCATGATCATAGTTTCTGAGTGTTGAATTTTAAGCCAACGTTTTCACTCTTCTCTTTCACTTTCATCAAGAGGCTCTTTAGTTCTTCACTTTCTGCCATAAGGGTGGCTTCATCTGCATATCTGAGGTTATTGATATTTCTCCTGGCAATCTTGATTCTAGCATGTGCTTTACCCAGCCCGGCATTTCGCATGATGTACTCTGCCTATAAGTTAAATAAGCAGGTGACAATACTCAGCCTCGATGTACTCCTTTCCCTATTTGGAACCAGTCTGTTGTTCCATGTCTAGTTCTAACTGTTGCTTCCTGACCTGTGTAAAGATTTCTCAAGAGGCAGGTCAGGTGGTCTGGTATTCCCATCTCTTTCAGAATTTTCCACAGTTTGTTGTGATCCACACAGTCAAAGGCTTTGGCATAGTCAATAAAGCAGAAATAGATGATTTCCTGGAACTCTCTTGCCTTTTCGATAATCCAATAGATGTTGGCAATTTGATCTGTGGTTCCTCTGTCTTTTCTAAATCCAGCTTGAACATCTGGAAGTTCACAGTTCACGTACTGCTGAAGCCTTGCATGGAGAATTTTGAGCATTAGTTTGCTAGCCTGTGAGATGAGTGTAATTGTGTGGTAGTTTGAATGTTCTTTGGCATTGCCTTTCTTTGGGATTGGAATGAAAACTGACGTTTTCCAGTCTTGTGGCCACTGCTGCATTTTCCATATTTGCTGGCATATTGAGTGCAGCATTTTCACAGCATCATCTTTTTGGATTTGAAGTAGCTCAGCTGGAATTCCATTACCTCCACTAGCTTTGTTCATAGTGATGCTTCCTAAGACCCACTTGACTTCACATTCCAGGATGTCTGGCTCTAGGTCAGTGATCACACCATCGTGATTATCTGGGTCGTGAAGATCTTTTTTGTGTAGTTCTTCTGTGTGTTCTTGCCACCTCTTCCTAATATCTTCTGGTTCTGTTAGGTCCATACCATTTCTGTCCTTTATTGAGCCCATCTTTGCATGAAATGTTCCCTTGGTATCTCTAATTTTCTTGAAGAGATCTCTAGTCTTTCCCATTCTGTTATTTTCTTCTTATTTCTTTGCACTGATCACTGAGGAAAGCTTTCTTATCTCTCCTTGCTATTCTTTGGAACTCTGCATTCAGATGCTTATATCTTTCCTTTTCTCCGTTGCTTTTCACTTCTCTTCTTTTCACAGCCATTTGTAAGGCCTACTCAGACAGCCATTTTGCTTTTTTGCATTTCTTTTCCATGTGGATGGTCTTCATCCCTGCCTCCTGTACAATGTCATGAACCTCTGTCCATAGTTCTTCAGGCACTATCAGTTCTAATCCTTGAGTCTATTTCTCACTTCCACTGTATAATTGTAAGGGATTTGATTTAGGTCATACCTGAATGGTCTAGTGGTTTTCCCTACTTGCTTGAATTGAAGTCTGAATTTGGCAATAAGGAGTTCATGATCTGAGCCCCAGTCAGCTCCTAGTCTTGTTTTTGCTGACTGTAGAGAGCTTCTCCATCTTTGGCTGCAAAGACTATAATCAATCTGATTTCAGTATTGACCATCTGGTGATGTCCAGGTGTAGAGTCTTCTCTTGTGTTGTTGGAAGAGGGTGTTTGCTATGACTAGTGTGTTCTCTTGGCAAAACTCTATTAACCTTTGCTCTGCTTCATTCTGTACTCCAAGGCCAAATTTGCCTGTTACTACAGGTGTTTCTTGATTTCCTGCTTTTGCATTCCAGTCCCCTATAATGAAAGGGACATCTTTTTTGGGTGTTCTAAAAAGGTCTTCATAGAATCATTCAACTTCAGCGTTACTGGTCAGGGCATAGACTTGGATTACCGTGATATTGAATGGTTTGCCTTGGAAATGAACAGAGCTCATTCTGTCATTTTTGAGATTGCATCCAAGTACTGCATTTTGGACTCTTTTGTTGACTATGATGGCTACTCCATTTCTTCTAAGGCATTCTTGCCCACAGAAGTAGATATAATGGTCACCTGAGTTGAATTCATCCATTCCAGTCCATTTTAGTTCACTGATTCTTAAAATGTCAATGTTTACTCTTGCCATCTCCTGTTTGACCACTTCCAATTTGCCTTGATTCATGGACCTAACATTCTAGATTCTTATGCAATATTGCTCTTTACAGCATCAGACTTTACTGCCATCACCAGTCACATCCACAACTGGATGTTGTTTTTGCTTTGGCTCCATCTCTTCATTCTGTCTGGAGTTATTTCTCCGCTGACCTCCAGTAGCATATTGGGCATCTACCGACCTGGGGAGTTCATCTTTCAGTGTCCTATCTTTTTGCCTTTTCATACAGTTCATGGGGTTCTCAAGGCAAGAATACTGAAGTGGTTTGCCATTCCCTTCTCCAGTGGACCACATTTTGTTAGAACTCTCCACAATGACCAATCCATCTTGGATGGCCCTACATGGCATGGCTCATAGTTTCATTGAGTTAGACAAGGTTGTGGTCCATGTGATCAGATTGGTTAGTTTTCTGTGATTGTGGTTTTCAGTCTGTCTGCCCTCTGATGGAGAAGGTTAAGAGGCTTATGGAAGCTTCCTGATGGGAGGGACTGACTGAGGGGGAAACTGGGTTTTGTTCTGATGGGTGAGGCCATGCTCAGTAAATCTTTAATCCAATTTTCTATTGATGGGTGAAGCTGTGTTCCCTCCCTGTTATTTCAGTTCATTTCAGTTTAGTTCAGTCGCTCAGTTGTGTCCAACTCTTTGCAACCCCATGAATCGCAGCATGCCAGGCCTCCCTGTCCATCACCAACTCCCGGAGTTCACCCGAACTCATGTCCATAGAGTCGGTGATGGCATCCAGCCATCTCATCCTCTGTCGTCCCCTTCTCCTCCTG
>NW_011495061.1:5251155-5261520 GCF_000754665.1 Bison bison bison | reverse complement strand
AAGAACACCCAGGGCTGATCTCCTTCAGAATGGACTGGTTGGATCTCCTTGCAGTCCAAGGGACTCTCAAGAGTCTTCTCCAACACCACAGTTCAAAAGCATCAATTCTTTGGCACTCAGCTTTCTTCACAGTCCAACTTCACTTCCCTGTTATTTACCTGGCACCAAACCATGGTGGAGGTAATGAAGATAATGGCAACTTCCTTCAAAAGGTCCTGTGCATGTACTGCTACACTCAGTGCCCCCAACCCTGCAGCAGGCCACCACTAACCCACGCCTCTGCCGGAGAGTCCTGGACATCCTGGACAAGTCTGGATCAGTCTCTTGTGGGGTCACTGCCCCTTTTTCCTCGGTCCTGGTGTGCACAAGGTTCTCTTTGTGCCCTCCAGGAGTCTATTTCTACAGTCCTGTGTAAGTTCTGGCAGCTCTTTGGTGGGGTTAATGGCCACCTCCTCCAAGAGGGCTTATGCGATACCCAAGTCTGCTGCACCCAGCCATACCCAAGGGATATGCTACCCACTCCAGGGAAAGGCTACTCACTCCAGTCTTCTGGCCTAGAGAATTCCATGGACTGTATAGTCCATGGGGTTGCAAAGAGTGGGGCATGACTGAGTGACTTTCACTTTCACTTTCTTTCTTTTACCAGAGTCAGTTGAAGATGAGGGCTGATTATCAGTATATGTAGATGTAGGGTTGTGGGCTAGCATTGTCTTCTTAGTGAGTAGTAGGTCCTGATAGTTTCTCCTGATGTGGTTCTGATATACTTTGCCCTGTCCAACCAGTCCATCCTAAAGGAGATCAGTCCTGGGTGTTCATTGGAAGGACTGATGCTGAAGCTGAAACTCCAATACTTTGGCCACCTCATGCGAAGAGTTGACTCATTGGAAAAGACCCTGATGCTGGGAGGGATTGGGGGCCGGAGGAGAAGGGGACGACAGAGGATGAGATGGCTGGATGGCATCACCGGCTCTATGGACATGAGTTTGGGTGAACTCCGGGAATTGGTGATGGACAGAGAGGCCTGGCGTGCTGCGATTCATGGGGTCGCAAAGAATCGGACACGACTGAGCTACTGAACTGAACTGATCCTCTCCTTTCCTTTCATTCATTATTTCCTCATTGATAGCCAGCTCTGTTTATTCATCCTACCAGCTCTTTCCATTTGAATCACTTTCTCTCCAGCTCTCTTCTGTACTGTTTACCTTGTATCCACTGTATTTCTCACTTTAGATTGCACTGGAGTGAAGAATGCAGTGGGCTTCTCTTTAAGGGAGAATCTAAGTCCTCAAACTTTATAACTGATCATTTCATCAACTTGAAAACAATTTCTGTGCTTGAGGAAAAATAAAAGGCAACATTACCATGGTATTTTTTTCTTGGGTCTGTGATATTATATTTACAAAATGAAATAGTAGGTTATATGTATTCTTTAATTTTCTATAGGAAATTACATATCATTTCCCCCTAAAGTTTAATAAAGTAACATTAAATCTTAATAAGGGGAGATCCAGAGTCCTTCCAGAAATCCCTAGGATTAACTAAATGGGAATTCCTTTGTTTCTTTGGTGTCAGATAGGGTTAGGCTTAGGTTTCAGGGTTATATAGTCAGTTGCTTGCAACTCTAGGAATTCATAATCTTGCACATAGATATTGATGCTGAGACTTTTCAGGACAACAAGATAGTAAAATAAAATTATATAGTCAGTATATGAATTGGACAATATATTACTGCATTAAATATAGATAAACCATTTGTGGTGGAAAGTAGGAATAGGCTTGAGATGAATTATTAGGAGAAATTGTGACATCTGTCCATGTCTAGTCTCGACAGGAATTTATTCCTCGAAGTCACTATTTCTCTTGATAACTATAAAGTTATTTCTCCTCTACGATTCATCCTCTATGGGTGGAGCACAGTAGTGGGCAGTTTCCTATCACTCTTGAGATGGTAATGTTTAAAGGGTAAAGATACTTAGAAGCAGGGATGACAGTAGGTAAAATTTTAACTAGGTAAAATTTGCCTTACTATCAATCTCTTTCCAAGTCCTTCAGGAACTATTGTGTCTCTTCTAACTTTGGGGGAGGGGGTGGGTTAGAAGGAAGGAGGGAGGAGTAAGAGCTTTGTTATTCCTTTCAGGGATATTTTTATGTGAATGAGGACAGTGTTTATTCTTGAATGATTACGGTAATTTAGATATCAAAAGGGATGATGATTGGGGTGGTGGTAGTGCTGGCAAAGGTGGAGAAAGCCCTTCCGGAGTATCCTAGATGATGGTGTAGACAATCACTTACTTGTACCCACACCTGACGGTCTGCTCAGGTATGGTTAAGGATTTCACCTAAGGAGGTAATTTGGAGTTAGGTTGGTCTGAAGGCAAAAATCTCCATCTCCATCTCCATCTCCATTGTGCATTCTCTCTCTTTCTCTCGCTATCAAATTTTTGAGGCTGGGGGACTAGGAAGTGATATAATGCAGGACTAAGTATAAAATCTCAATTGCCTATTGTTTCCTTTTGATATGTATATAAATGTAATGGAGACAAAGCAAGATGAAAGCATTTTATTTTATCAATAACTGACATTTAATGAGACAGATGCCTTATATCCATTTTCTAATTGACATCCCTAGAAAGTAGATTTTGTTTTTATTATGCTACCATCAAAAGATCAACATAATTTTGAAGGAAATACCAAAAAGCATATTAAGAGCTGCAATAATTTTGTGATATGACAGAGACCATGTTGTTAGCTAATTTATAGAAACCATCCAAGAAACAGATATGATTTGAGGCTGAATTATCTCTTAAAATTGGGCAAAGGAAAGAAAGGGTATACATTAATCTTATCATGCAGATAGGTTGCATATTATCTTTTGGAAAAGGAACTTTCTGAAAAAATATAGGAAAAAATATAAATATTTTTATATTTATAAATAAAATATATTTATAAAAATATAAAATAACTCTAACTTTTGCGGTAATGAAATTCTTACATGAAATCTGTATTTCCTCATCATCTAAGGCTGGAAGCTCTGCTGTGAAGTTACTTGAACGGGAAGTGGACATCCTAAAAAGTGTGAAACATGAACACATCATACATTTGGAACAAGTGTTTGAGACACCTAAGGTAAAGCTGGGCTTCCTTGGTGGCTCAGAGGGTAAAGAATCTGTCTGGAATGTGGGAGACCCAGGTTCAATCCCTGGGTTGGGAAGATCTCCTGGAGAAGCAAATGGCAACCCATTGCAATATTCTTACCTGGAGAATTCCATGAACAGAGGAGCCTGGCAGACTATAGTTAAAGGCAAAGCTTTATCAGGTGCTGCATTCTGAAAGTGGTTATTTTTACAAAATTAATATCGTCTCCTTGAGAAGTAGTCTCTTTGGGACACAGTGGCTCATGTCTTTGGCATGACTCTGTTACACCACTCTGCTAGTGGAGATTGATGAAAAGCATTCTGGAGGACGTTTTATTGTTGATTGTATAGTTAGGTGTCTGATGATTAGATTGACATCTTCAGTGATATTTCTGGTGGCATGTTGGGGAAAAAATGAAACAACTTCAGATATAACCCAGAGTGATCAGAGCTTCCTTAGAAGTGGCTTTCCTTTTTGCTATGGCCCTTGGCTCTGTATTAGAGTCCCTTGGAATAGTGTCATAATTCTGCAAGGTTAAGTTCATAGTAGAGTTGGTATGGTTGTTTGCCATTCTGCAAAAGTTGTTTATTGCCCATGAGCTTGGGTGTTTCTCTGCTAGGAGGTGGTATGATATAGCAGTTAGGTGTGTTAGGTCAGAGTGCCTGTACAATTTAATCCTGGATCTACCACTTTTTAGTTGTGAGACCATGGACAAATTACTCAACCTCTCTAATTAAGTTTCCTCATCTGTAAGATAGGTTTAACGATAGTTGTTTTTCAGTTAAGTCATGTCCAACTCTTTGAAACCCCATGGACTGCAGCATGCCAGGCTTGCCTCTCCTTCACTATTTCCTGGAGTTTGCTCAAAGTCACGTCCATTGAGTTGGTGGTGCCATTCAACTGTCTCATCCTGTGTTGCCCCCTTCTCCTCCTGCCTTCAGTCTTTCCCAGGATCAGGGCCTTTTTCAGTGAGTTGGCTCTTCACATCAGGTGGCCAAAGTAATGGAGCTTCAGCTTCAGCATCAGTCCTTCCAATGAATATTCAGGGTTAATAGTATCAACCACATTTAGTTGTGGAGGGATTAAGTGGGAAAATGAGTATAAAGCATATGTCTCATTGAATGTTAGCTATTGTTCTTTGTTTCCTTTGCCAGTTTCTAAGGCAGCAGTAGTCAATTTGGGTTATGCATTGTGCTTGATTCATTAGGAGTGCTTGATAACTATTAGAGATGACAGTTACCTTTACAGGAGGTCGTAAATGGCAATGATGCCAAAAGCCTTCTCTGGTTTTTTAGTCTTAGAGTTGTGACTTATTTTATCCTCACATCTTCTTAGAATAGTTTTGCCCTTTATCACTGGTTTTAACTAGTTTGATTGTGTTGTGCCTTAGTGTAGCTGTGTTCATGTTTCTTGGCTTGGGGTTCATGGAGCTTCTTGGATCTGTGAGTTTATGGTTTTCATAAAATTTAGGAACATTTTGGCCATTATTTTTTTCTGCCTTGAAGGGCTTTCAAGTACACATGAGATTGTTTGATATTTTCCAAAGCTTTCTGATTCTCTATTCATTTTTTTTCAATCTTTGTTCTCTCCTTATTGAATTTAGTAGAGTTTCTATTGTGATATCGTCAGATTCTATAACCTTTTTTTCTGTAACATCGTATATGCTGTTTATACTTTCTAGTGGAAATTTGATTTGGGTCATTTTTGTATCTTCCATGTTTCTACATAATGTGCTCACTATTTCCTCCTTCTTCTTTAAATATAGTTATAATAACTTTTACTGCCCTTTTCTATTAATTATATCATGTGTGCCATTTTTAGGTCCATTTTAAGTGATTGATTTCCCCCATTTCATTATGAGTTGTATTTTCCTGCTTCTTTTTATGCCTGTTCATTTTTGATTGGATGCTGGCTAATCTTTTATATTCTTACAGCTATTCTTGAGCTTTATTCAAGACAGAGTTATTTAGAAATAGTTTGATACTTTTGAAGCTTAATTTAAACTGTTTGGTGGTACCACAGAGCCTTTGGTCTGGGCTAATTTTTCCCTAAGTAATGAGGTAAGACCCTTCTGAGTACTCTGCCCAGTGTCCCATGAATTATGAGATTTTCCACACTGGCTAGTGGAAATAGGAACTCTTCCTGGCCTTGTGGAGGCTTTAGTCGTTGTTCCCTCTGATATTTTTGCATGGTACTTTCCCCAGCTTTGGGTAGATTCTTTTTTTTTTAATTAACTTTTTATTGAAGGATACTTGCTTTACAGAGTTTTTGTTGCTTTTTGTCAAACCTCAGCATGAATCAGCCATGAAAGTGAAAGTGAAAGTGAAGTCACTCAGTTGTGTCTGACTCTTTGTGACCCTGTGGACTGTACCCCACCAGGCTCCTCCATCCATGGGATTCTCCAGGCAAGAATACTGGAGTGGGTTGCAATTTCCTTCTCCAAGGAAATATCCCCTCCCTTTGGAACCTCCCTCCCATCTCCCCATCCCACCCCTCTAGGTTGATACAGAGCCCCTGTTTGAATTTCCTGAGCCATACAGCAAATTCCCATTGGCTATCTATTTTACATATGCTGATGTAAGTTTCCATGATACTCTTTCCATGCATCTCATCCCTCTCCTCCCCGCTCCCCATGTCCATAAGTCTGTTGGCTGTTTCTCCATTGCTGCCCTGTAAATAAATTCTTCAGTACCATTTTTCTAGATTCCGTATATGTGCATTAGAATATGATATTTACCATTCTCTTTCTGACTCACTTCACTCTGTGTAATAGGTTCTAGGTTCATCCACCTTATCAAAACTGACTCAGATGTGTTCCTTTTTATGGTTGAGTAATATTTCATGTGTATATGTACCACAACTTATTTATCCATTCATCTGTTGATGAACATCTAGGTTGTCTGCATGTCCTAGCTATTGTAAATAGTGCTGCAAAGAACAAGGGGATACATATGTCTTTTTCGGTTTTGGTTTCCTCAGGGTATATGCCTAGGAGTGGGATTGCTGGGTCATATGGTGGTTTTATTTCTAGTTTTTTAACGAATCTCCATACCGTTTTCCATAGTGGATGTATCAATTTACATTCCCACCAACAGTATAGGAGCATTCCCTTTTCTCCACACCCTCTCCAGCATTTATTGTTTGTAGACTTTTTGATGATGGCCATTCTGACCAGTGTGAGGTGATAGCTCATTGTAGTTTTGATTTGTATTTCTCTAATAATGAGTGATGTTGAGCATCTTTTCATGTGTTTGTTAGCCATTTGTGTGTCTTCTTTGGAGAAATGTCTATTTAGGTCTTTTTCCCACTTTTTGTTGTTTGTTTTTCTGGCATTGAGTTGTATGTTCTGCTTGTATATTTTGGAAATTAATCCTTTGTCACTTGTTTCGTTTGCTATTATTTTCTCCCATTCTGAGGGTTGTCTTTTTACCTTGCTTATAGTTTCCTTTGCTGTGCAAAAGCTTTTAAGTTTAATCAAGCCTGCTTATTTACTTTTGTTTTTATTTCTGTTACTCTAGGAGGTCGGTCGTAGAGGATCTTGCTTTGATTTATGTCATTGAGTGTTCTACCTATGTTTTCCTCTAAGAGTTTCATGGTTTCTGGTCTTATGTTTATGTCTTTAATCCATTTTGAGCTTATCTTTGTGTATGGTATTAGGAAGTGTTCTAATTTCATTCTTTTACATGTAGCTGTCCAGTTTTCCCAGCACCATTTATTGAAGAGGCTGTCTTTGCCCCATTGTATATTCTTGCCTCTTTTGTCAAAAATAAGGTACCCATAGATGCATGGGTTTATTTCTGGGCTTTCTATCTTGTTCCATTGGTCTATATTTCTGTTTTTGTGCCGGTACCATACTGTCTTGATGATTTTAGCTGAAGTCAGGAAGGTTGATTCCTCCAATTCCATTCTTTCTCAAGACTGCTTTCACTATTTGGGGTCTTTTGTGTTTCCATATGAATTGTGAAATTTTTTGTTCTAGTTCTATGAAAAATGCCATTGGTAATTTGATAGGGATCACATTGAATCTGTAGGTTGCATTTGATAGTATAGCCGTTATCACAATATTGATTCTTCCTAGCCAGGAACATGGAATATCTCTCCATCTGTTTATGTCATCTTTTATTTCTTTCATCAGTGTCTTATAATCTTCTGTGTTCAGTTCTTTCGTCTCCGTAGGTAAGTTTATTCCTAGATGTTTAATTCTTTTTGTTGCAGTGGTACATGAGATTGATTCCTTAATTTCTCTTTCTGATTTTTCATTGTTAGTTTATAGAAATGCAAGTGATTTCTATGTATTGATTTTGTATCCTGTAAGTTTTGCTAAATTAACTGATTAGCTCCAGTAATTTTCTGATACTATCTTTAGGGTTTTCCATGTACAGTATCTTGTCATCTGCAAACAGTGAGAGCTTTACTTCTTCTTTTCTGGTTGGATTCCTTTTATTTCTTTTTCCTCTCTGGTTGCTGTAGCTAGGGCTTCCAGAACTATGTTGAATAACAGTGGCAAAAGTGGACACCCTGTCTTGTTCCTGCTCTTAGGGGGATGCTTTCAGCTTTTCACCACTGAGAATAATGTTTGCTGTAGGCTTATCATATATGGCCTTTACTATGTTGAGGTAGGTTCCTTCTATACCCATTTTTTGAAGAGTTTTAAACATAATGGGTGCTGAATTTTGTCCAAGGCTTTTTCTTCATCTATTGAGATTATCCTATGGTTTTTATCTTTTAATTTGTTAATATGGTGTATCATACTGATTGATTTGCGTATATTGAAGAATCCTTGTATCCCTGGAATAAACCCAACTTGATCATGGTGTATGAGCTTTTAGATGTGTTGCTGAATTCTGTTTGCTAAAATTTTGTTGAGGATTTTTGCACCTGTGTTCATCAGTGATATTGGCCAGTAGTTTTCTTTTTTTGTGTTGTCTTTGTCTGGTTTTGGTATCAGGGTAATGGTGGCCTCGTAGAATGAGTTTGGAAGTGTTCCTTCCTCTGCAACTTTTTCAAAGAGTTTTAGAAGGATAGGCGTTAGCTCCTCTCTAAATGTTTGATAGAATTCTCATGTGAAGCCATCTGGTGCTGGGCTTTTGTTGTTTTGGGAAGATTTTGATCACAGCTTCAGTTTCAGTGCTTGTAATTGGGTTGTTCATAATTTCTATTTCTTCCTGGTTCAGTCTTAGAGGGTTGAACTTTTCTAAGAATCTGTCCATTTCTTCCAGGTTATCCATTTTATTGCCATATAGTTGTTCATAATAGTCTCTTATAATCCTTTGTATTTCTGCATTGTCTGTTGTAACCTCTCCTTTTTCACTTCTAATTTTGTTGATTTGATTCTTCTTTTTTTTTTGATGAGTCTGGCTAAAGGTTTGTCAATTTTGTTTATCTTCACAAAGAACCAGCTTTTAGTTTCATTAATCTTTACCATTGTTTCCTTCATTTCTTTTTCATTTATTTCTGCTTGGATTTTTATGATTTCTTTCTTTCTACTAATTTAGGAGTTTTTTTTTTTTGTTTACTTTTTTCCACTTGTTTTAGATATAAAGTTAGGTTGTCTATTTGATGTTTTTCTTGTTTCTTGAGGTAGGACTGTATTGCTATAAACTTCCCTCTTAGGACTGCTTTTGCTGCATCCCGTAGATTTTGAGTTGTTGTGTTTTCATTGTCATTTGTTTCTAGAAATTTTTTGATTTCCCTTTTGATTTCTTCAGTAATCTGTTGGTTATTTAGAAATATGTTGTTTAATCTCCATGTGTTTGTGTTTCTTACAGTTTTTTTCTTGTAGTTGATATCTAGTCTCATAGTGTTGTGGTTGGAGAAGATGCTTGATATGATTTCAATTTTCTTAAATTTACTGAGGCTTGATTTGTGACCCACGATGCGGTCTATCCTGGAGAATGTTCCATGTGCACCTGAGAAGAATGTGTATTCTTCTGCATTTGGATGGAATGTCCTGAAGGTATCAGTGAGATCCATCTCATCTAATGTATCATCTAAGACTTGTGTTTCCTGGGAAAACTGGTCAACCACTTGTAAAAGAATGAAACTATAACACTTTCTAACACCATACACAAAAATAAACTCAAAATGGATTAAAGATCTAAACATAAGACCGGAAACTATAAAACTCCTCTAGGAAAACATAGGCAAAACACTGTCCGACATAAATCACAGCAGGATCCTCTATGACCCACCTCCCAGAGTAATGGAAATAAAAGCAAAAATACATAAATGGGACCTAATTAAACTTAAAAGCTTTTGCATAATGAAGGAAACTATAAGCCTTCAGAATGGGAGAAAATAATAGCAAACGAAGCAACTGACAAAGAATTAATCTCAAAAATACACAAGCAACTCCTGTAGCTCAATTCCAGAAAAATAAATCACCCAATCAAAAGTTGGGCCAAAGAATTAAACAGACATTTCTCCAAAGAAGACATACAGATGGCTAACAAACACATGAAAAGATGCTCAACATCACTCATTGTCAGAGAAATGCAAATCAACACCACAATGAGGTACCATCTCATGCCGGTCAGAATGGCTGCGATCCAAAAATCTACAAAGAATAAATGCTGGAGAGGGTGTGGAGAAAAGGGAACCCTCTTACACTGTTGGTGGGAATGCCAACTAGTACAGCCACTATGGAGAACAGTGTGGAGATTCCTTAAAAAGCTTGAAATAGAACTGCCAAATGACCCAGCAATCCCACTGCTGGGCATACACACTGAGGAAACCAGAATTGAAAGAGACATGTGTACCCCAATGTTCATCGCAGCACTGTTTATAATACCCAGGACATGGAAGCAACCTAGATGTCTATCACAGACGAATGGATAAGAAAAGTGTGGTACATATACACAATGGAATATTGCTCAGCCATTAAAAAGAACACATTTGAATCAGTTCTAATGAGGTGGATGAAACTGGAAGTAAGAGTGAAGTAAGTCAGAAAGAAAAACACCAATACAGTATTCAGTTCAGTTCAGTTCAGTTGCTCAGTCGTGTCCGACTCTGCGACCCCATGAATTGGAGCACACCAGGCCTCCCTGTCCATCACCAACTCCCAGAGTTCACTCAGACTCACGTCCATCGAGTCAGTGATGCCATCCAGCCATCTCATCCTCTGTCGTCCCCTTCTCCTCCTGCCCCCAATCCCTCCCAGCATCAGGGTCTTTTCCAATGAGTCAACTCTTTGCATGAGGTGGCCAAAGTTCTGGAGTTTCAGCTTTA
>NW_011495061.1:5250700-5251055 GCF_000754665.1 Bison bison bison | reverse complement strand
TGAATATGCTATCTAGGTTGGTCATAACTTTCCTTCCAAGGAGTAAGCGTCTTTTAATTTCATGGCTGCAATCACTATCTGCAGTGATTTTGGAGCCCCCCAAAATAAAGTCTGACACTGTTTCCACTGTTTCCCCATCTATTTCCCATCAAGTGATGGGACCAGATGCCATACTAATGCATATATATGGAATTTAGAAAAATGGTTATCGATAACCCTATATGCAAGACAGTAAAAGAGACACAGATGTATAGAACAGTTTTTTTTGACTCTGTGGGAGAAGGCAAGGGTGGGATGATCTGAGAGAATAGCATTGAAATGTGTATATGATCATATGTGAAACAGATCGCAGCCC
>NW_011495061.1:5247716-5250371 GCF_000754665.1 Bison bison bison | reverse complement strand
TCTCCTTTTATGTGTTTGTCTTATGTATTGAGGTGCTCCTATGTTGGATGCATAGATATTTACAATTGTTATGTCTTCCTCTTGGATTGATCCCTTGATCATTATGTAGTGTTCTTCCTTATCTCTTGTAATCTTCTTTATTTTAAGGTCTATTTCGTCTGATATGAGGATTGCTACTCCAGCTTTCTTTTGCTTCCTATTTGCATGAAATATATTTTTCCATCCTCACATTTTCAGTCCTTATGTGTCTTGAGGGCTAAAGTGGGTTTCTTGTAGACAGCATATATATGGTTCTTGTTTTTGTATTCATTCAGCCAGTCTGTGTCTTTTGGTTGGAGCATTTAATCTATTTACATTTAAAGTAATTATTGATATATATGTTCGTATTGCATTTTCTTAATTGGGGGTGATTTTGTAGATCTTTTTTCTTCTTTTGTATTTCTTGACTATATAAGTCCATTTAATGCTTTTTATAAAGCTGGTTTGGTGGTACTGAGTTCTCTTAACTTTTGCTTGTCTGAAAAGCTTTTTATTTCTGCATCAATTTTGAATGAGATCCTTGCGGGGTACAGTAACCTTGGATGTAGATTTTTCCCTTTCAGTATTTTAAATATATCCTGCCATTCCCTTCTGGCCTGCAGAGTTTCTGCTGAAAAGATCAGCTATTAAGCATATGGGGTTTCCTTTGTATGTTACTTTTTGCTTTTCCCTTGCTGCTTTTAATATTCCTTCTTTGTGTTTAGTCTTTGTTAATTTGATTAGTATGTGTCTTGGCATGTTTCTCCTTGGGTTTATCCTGTATGGGACTCTTTGTGCTTCTTGGACTTGATTGGCTATTTCCTTTTCCATGTTAGGGAGATTTTCAATTATAATCTCTTCAATAATTTTCTCATACCCTTTATTTTTCTCTGCTTCTTCTGCTGCTGCAAAGTCACTTCAGTCGTATCCGACTCTGTGCGACCCCATAGACAGCAGCCCACCAGGCTCCCCCGTCCCTGGGATTCTCCAGGCAGGAACACTGGAGTGGGTTGCCATTTCCTTCTCCATGCATGAAAGTGAAAAGTGAAAGCAAAGTCGCTCGGTCGTGTCCGACTCTTAGCGACCCCATGGACTGCAGCCCACCAGGCTCCTCCGTCCATGGGATTTTCCAGGCAAGAGTACTAGAGTGGGGTGCCATTGCCTTCTCTGTTCTTCTTCTGGGACCCCTATAATTTGAATATTGCTGTATTTGATATTGTCCCAAAGGTCTCTGAGACTATCCTCAGTTCTTTTCATTCTTGTCATTTTATTCTGCTCCTCAGAAGTTATTTCCACCATTTTATCTTCCAGCTCACTGATTCGTTCTTCTGCTTCAGATTCTGCTATTGATTCCTTCTCAGTTCAGTTCAGTTGTTCAGTTGTGTCTGACTCTTTCTGACCCTATGAATCTCAGCATGCCAGACCTCCCTGTCCATCACCAACTCCTAGAGTTCACTCAAACTCATGTCCATTGAGTCAGTGATGCCATCCAGCCATCTCATCCTCTGTCGTCCCCTTCTCCTCCTGCCCCCAGTCCCTCCCAGCATCAGGGTCTTTTCCAGTGAGTCAATTATTTGCATGAGGTGGCCAAAGTATTGGAGTTTCAGCTTCAGCATCAGTCCTTCCAATAAACATCCAGGACTGATCTCCTTTAGGATGGACTGGTTGGATCTCCTTGCAGTCCAAGGGACTCTCAAGAGTCTTCTCCAACACCACAGGTCAAAAGCATCAATTCTTTGGTGCTCAGCTTTCTTCACAGTCCAACTCTCACATCCATACATGACCACCAGAAAAACCATAACCTTGACTAGACAGACCTTTGTTGGCAAAGTAATGTCTCTGCTTTTGAATATGCTATCTAGGTTGGTCATAACTTTCCTTCCAAGGAGTAAGTGCTTTTCATTTCATGGCTGCAGTCACCATCTGCAGGGATTTTGGAGCCCAAAAAAATAAAGTCTGACACTGTTTCCACTGTTTCCCCATCTATTTCCCATGAAGTGATAGGACCAGATACCATGATCTTAGTTTTCTGAATATTGAGCTTTAAGCCAACTTTTTCACTCTCCACTTTCACTTTCATCAAGAGACTTTTTAGTTCCTCTTCACTTTCTGCCATAAGGGTGGTGTCATCTGCATATCTGAGGTTATTGATATTTCTCCCAGCAATCTTGATTCCAGCTTGTGCTTCTTCCAGCCCAGCGTTTCTCATGATGTACTCTGCATATAAGTTAAATAAGCAGGGTGACAATATACAGCCTTGACGTACTCCTTTTCCTATTTGGAACCAGTCTGTTGTTCCATGTCCAGTTCTAACTGTTGCTTCCTGACCTGCATATAGGTTTCTCAAGAGGCAGGTCAGGTGGTCTGGTATTCCCATCTCTTTCAGCATTTTCCACAGTTTGTTGTGATCCACACAGTCAAAGGCTTTGGCATAGTCAATAAAGCAGAAATAGATGTTTTTCTGGAACTCTCTTGCTTTTTAGATGATCCAGCAGATGTTGGCAATTTGATCTCTGGTTCCTTTGTCTTTCCTAACGCCAGCTTGAACATCTGGAAGTTCACAGTTCACATATTGCTGAAGCCTGGCTTGGAGAATTTTGAGCATTACTTTACTAGCGTGTGAGATGAGTGCAATTG
>NW_011495061.1:5224745-5247616 GCF_000754665.1 Bison bison bison | reverse complement strand
CCCATTCTATTGTTTTCCTCTATTTCTTTGCATTGATCACTGAGGAGGGCTTTCTTATCTCTCCTTGCTGTTCTTTGGAACTCTGTATTCAGATGTTTATATCTTTCCTTTTCTCCTTTGCTTTTCGTTTCTCTTATTTTCACTGTTATTTGTAAGGCCTCCTCAGACAGCCAGATTGCTTTTTTGCATTTTTTTTCCTTGGGGATGGGTTTGATCCCTGTCTCCTGTACAATGTCACGAACCTCTGTCCGTAGTTCTTCAGGCACTCTGTCTATCAGATCTTATCCCTTAAATCTATTTCTCACTTCCACTGTATAATCATAAGGGATTTTATTTAGGTCATACCTGAATGGTCTAGTGGTTTTCCCTACTTTCTTCATTTTAAGTCTGGATTTGGCCATAAGGAGTTCATGATCTGAGCCACAGTCAGCTCCCAGTCTTGTTTTTGCTGACTGTATAGAGCTTCTCCATCTTTGGCTGCAAAGAATATAATCAATCTGATTTCAGTGTTGACCATTGGGTGATGTCCATGTGTAGACTCTTCTCTTATGTTGTTGGAAGAGAGTGTTTGCTATGACCAGTGTGTTCTCTTGGCAAAACTCTACTAGCCTTTGCCCTGCTTCATTCTGTGCTCCAAGGCCAAATTTTCCTGTTAGTCCCATAGAGTATTGTTAATTTCAGTAATTGGTTGTTTGTCTCTGCATGTTTATTCTTTAATTCTTCTAGGTCTTTGTTAATTAATTCTTGCATTGTCTCCATTTTATTTTCAATGTTTTTGATCATATTTACTATCATTATTCTGAATTCTTTTTCAGGTAGGTTGCTTCTTTCCTCTTCATTTATTTGGACTTCTGTGTTTCTAGTTTGTTCCTTCATTTGGGTAGTATTTCTCTGTGTGTGTGTGTTAGTCACTCAGTCGTGTCTGACTCTTTGCAACCCCATGAACTGTAGCCCGCAAGGCAGGATCTTCCTGACCCAGGAATCGAACCTTGTTCTCCTGCATTGCAGGCAGATTCTTTACCGTTTGAGCTACAGGGAAGTCCTTAGTATTTCCTTTTCATCATTATTATTATTTTTTAACTTATTGTGTTTGAGTTCTCTTTTTCCCAGGCTTCAAGATTGAATTCTTTCTTCCTTTTGGTTTCTGCCCTTTTAAGGGGCTTCCCTTGTAGTTCAGTCGGTAAAGAATCTCCCTGCAGTGCAGGAAATCCAGGTTCGATCCCTGGGTTGGGAAGATCCCCTGGAGAAGGAAATGACAACCCACTCCAGTATCCTTGCCTGGAAAATCTCATGGACAGAGGAGCCTGGTGGGCTGTAGTCCATGGGGTCGCAAAGAGTCAGGCATGACTGAGCGACTAACACGAACACTTAAGGTTGGTCCAGTGGTTTGTGTAAGCTTCCTATAGGATCAGATTTGTGCTAAGTTTTTGCTTGTTTATTTTTCCTCTAATGGGCAAGGCTGAGTGAGGTGGTAATCCTGTCTGCTGATTTATGGGTTTGTACTTTTGTTTTGTTTGTTGTTTACATGAGGTATCCTGCACAGGGTGCTACTGGTGGTTCGGTGATGCTGGGTCTTGTATTCCAGTGGTTTCCTTTGTGTGAGTTCTCACTATTTGATACCCGCTAGTAGGGTTAGTTCTCTGGTAGTCTAGGGTCTTGGAGTCAGTGCTCCCACTGCAGAGGCTCAGGTCTTGATCTCTGGTCAGGAGTGAAGGTTTCACAAGTGGTTTGTTATGGCATCAAGTGAGATTGAAACAAATATCCAAAAAATGAGAAACCGAAGATGAGCCTCAGACAAATGGCAGTTACAAATTCAGGCAAATAATAATTAAAATAATGAAATATACACATATACATATATACCCATGAACAAAGTGAAAACGGTCCACAAAAATAAAATACAATAGATTGACCCGGTGAACAAAAGAAACCAAAAATTATATTTACCAGTTAAGAACAAAACTAACTAAAGCACAAACTGGAAAACAAAACTAAAGCAAGGTGCCAAGTGGGGAATAAAGCAATGAAAACAAAACTAAGAAATATATTGAGAGGAAAGGAAAGAAAGAAAAGAAAGAAAGAATAGATATACAAAGTTAAATAGAGGTAGATGAAGAAGATTTATATACATTAAAGATTAACTGCAAGGGGAAAAGAACAGTAGGAAAGGCAAACAAAGGAATAAATGTAGAAAAAATATAATGGGTTTAAAAAAATTAAAAGTTAAAATTATAAAAAAGAGAGGAAAAAAAAAAAAACAGAAGAAAAAAAAAAGGAAAACCCCACAGAACTACAAAAGCCTGACAAAGATGCAGATGTTTATAACAACAATAAAACGTGTGACTGAATATACACAAATACATATACATCCATAAGCAAAATCAAAACAGTCCAACAAAAGTAAAGTATAATAGATTGACCTGGCGAACAAAGGGAACCAAAAATTATGTCTACCTGAACAAAACTAATAAAGTACAAAATGGAAAACAAAACTAAAGCAAGGTGCCAACTGGGAAATAAAGTAATGAAAATAAAACTAACAAATATGTTGAGAGGAAAGGAAAGAACGAAAAGAAAGAATAGATATGCAAAGTTAAATACAGGTAGATATAGAAGATTTATATATATTAAAGATTAACTGCAGGGGGAAAAGAACAGGAAAAGCAAACAAAGGAATAAATGTAGAAAAAATAATAATAGGTTTTTAAAATTTTTTATTTATTTTTTTAATAATAGGTTTAAAAAATTAAAATTAAAAGAAGAGAAAAGAAAAGAAAAAAAAAGAAGAAAACTCCCCAGAACTGCAAAAGCCCAACGTAGAGGCAGAGGTTTATAACAAGAAAAAATGTGACTGAGAAAAAAAAAAAGAATAAAAAGAAAAAGCGCAAAAGCTTAATTAGATTTCATAGTGCCAATAAAATCGACAACTACAACAGAGGAGGGGGAAAAAAAAGGAAAAAAAACCCAGAAGAATCTACAGAACAAGTCAAAACATAAGAATAATAAATGTTTTTCTTGAGTCACTGCTGTCAGATTCCTTTCCCTCGCTGGGAGTCACAGTCTACCTCACCTCCCTAGGATGCCCTCTAACACTGCTGATCTCTGGACCTGCTGTGGGGGCAGCTCGGATTCTAATCGGGCTCTACTCCTCTGTGTTCTTGCCTCCACTGTCCACAGCTATCAGAACTAGTGTGTTTTCTTTTGTGGGAGCTCTCAATGAACTTTTATATATTCCATAGAGACAGTCTGTCTAGTTGATCATGTGGATTTAATCTGTAGCTTGTACAGCTGGTGGGAGAGCTTTGGGTCTTCTTTCTTAGTTTCAATTGTGGTTTTATTTCCACCTCTGCATATGGGCCATCCACTGGGGTTTGCTCCTGAGGCTGCCCTGGAGGACTTGGGTTTGCCCCTGTGAGGGCCATGTGTGGAGATGGTGCAGCTCCCTGCAGCATCGCAAGGATTCTGGCAGCACCAGGTACTCAGGGGAGTTGGTGGCTAGGGCAGCAGGAAATATAGTGCTCTAGAAGGTTATGGCAACCAGTATTGGCCAATAGCTCCAGTATTCTTGCCTGGAGAACCCACCTTCCTGACAGAGAAGCCTGGTAAGCCACAGTCTACAGGGTTGCAAAAAGTCGGACATTACCGAAGCGACCCTGCATGCATAGGCGTGAGACTTTTTTTGCCTGTGGCAGCTCTGCCCCAGTGAGAGCTGAGCGTGAAGGTGACACAACTGCTTGGCTTGGGGGGACCCTGGAGGCGCCGAGTGTGCAGGGACACGGACTGCTTCCTCTGCAGCAGTTACAGCCCTATCAGAATCTTTTTTTGTGCCTCTTGTGGGTGGCAATCAGAAGACCTCTTCCGGTTCAGGCACTTAGAGGGCTTCCTTGCCTGGGGTCCTTCTCTGTTGTTCACGCATCAGGCACATAGAGGGGCCCTTGTGGTTGGGGTCCTACTCTGTAGATCACCACATCGGGAACTTAAAGGGGCATCCTGAGTGGGGCCCTACTCTGTAGTTCAGTGCCTCAGGCATTTGCTGGGCCAGCCCCTCTGTTGTTCAGCTGCCAATGCTGGCCTGTAGGGGAAGAGAGGCTATGGTGATGGCTCCACCCGCTATGCATGACTCAGCAGTATCGCCTTGCCTCCATGGCTGCCCAGCTTTCCTCTGCAGGCATTTTCCAGCACAATCTCCTCCCTCACATCCCCTGATCTGTCTCTCCACAGTCAACAGCTGCCCTCGCCCAGGGATTGCTCCACAATTCCTAAACTCCATCTCCCAGCCGGTGCACCTTCCAGGGGGTCTGCATCCCTGTCCAGGGCAGGTATGGTTGCAGCAAGAACTGTCTGATTCTCATTCCATTTAGGCTGCCACAGATCAGATGTTTCCCTCTCAGCCTTAAATGTTTCTCCTCTGACTCAGACAATTGCCCCAATGTGGGGATCGGACCCCTGCTTCAATTCCCCCACCCGCCAAAGGCAGGTCTGGTCCTACTAACACTCCTGTTTTTCCCCTTGGTTCCTTCATTCTACCGAGTTTTACATGGGTCGCTGGTCAGGTACTCCTGTCCAATCTCAGCTGGTGTTCTGCATGCACTTCTGTGTCTGAAGGTGTATTCCTGATGTATCTGTGGAGAGAAATGTACTCCACGTCCACCTACTCCTCCACCATCTTGTTTTCCTCTGGTTAGATTCTTGATACGTATGTGCTAGTTAGTACTTTGCTGAAGAGTTGAGGGTGGGATCGGCAGCCACCTGCAAATCTATAGTGCTTTCTCTGTGTACAGCCTTCCCCTCTTTGGCAATCTCGCCTGTGGAGTTTAGTTGTCTTGGCCTTCCTGGACTCTCAGCACCATCTCCTCAGTTCATGTAGACTGTTGAGCTCTGCTTGGGTTTTCTTTCCCTTCTCTGTAGCTTGGAAACTCTGTCTAGACAGTAAGCTAGGATAATCGTGGGGCTTGTCTCATAGGTTTCCCCTCTGTCAGGGATCACTGCCTTGTGCTGCCTGATGACTAATGTCTGAAAATTGTTATTTCATTTATTTTATCCATTTTTTAGGTTGTTTCAGAAGGGAGGACAAGTCTGGTCTGTTCCTTCATTTTGGAACATAAGTGGGAGTCCAAATGTAGAATAATTCGAAGGCACAGGAAACCATCATCTGTGATTGTATTTTTTACCTACTGTTTGCCTTTGATTCACAAAAGTCAGATCTGTCTCCCCATCTTCCCAGCTCACACAAATGCCTAGACTTCCAGTTGAAGCTATCTTAAAGATTAAAGGAAATTGTTAACTGACTGGTTAGGCTAAGGTAGTAATACTGATCATCCATTAACTATGTAGCGTTTCTTGTGAGTCCACATATTCTCCAGGCCTACACAATTATTTTTTAATAGTTACAGAAAGACTTCTGAAAAACCTTTATTGATAATAACTTTTATCAGCTTACCTGTTTTAAATTGATCAATTTGTATTGTAAGCACTGCTAATGTAACTTTGCCTTCCAAATAATTCACTTACCATTTCATTTCATGATCTCTGCCACGCTGTCAGTGGAAAAACTATGGCCTAGTTCAAAAGCTTATTTTTGCGTTAGACTTTACAGAATTCTGTAGTTACTTTTGAAATTCTAAAGCATCCTAAGGTTTAGTGAGTCAGAATTTTGACTATAGGAAGAAAGGTTGTTAGCCTTTTCCTCTTGCTTTCCTGCTTGCTGACTGAACACAGAAGTTGCATCAGGAGTGGTAATAGAATAGGATCAGGTCCCAGAATCTTACAAACAACAATGAAAATGTAGTGGCACAGGACGAAATGGAGACATGGAGGCTGGTCTGTGTCTGAATAGCAGCTGCCCATAGGTATGAAAAAGGCATGCATTTTAGTTGACTGGGAATCTTTCTGACTCAATAGATGACCTGACTATTGGAATACTTAAAGTGAGTATAAGAAACATCCACAGATACAGCAAATATGGAAGAGGCATTTCATTTGTGGCTTTTGCCATTTATACCCCATTAGTCACTAAGTTCCACTATTTCTCCCTCTGTGTATTTTCACATTGTTTTCTTCTTTTCTTCTTTCTGCTCCTCACATCTACCCTTTTATGAACAGAGGTCAGTATACACAGCATGTGAGCCAGTCTGGAGTGCAGCCTGTTTTTTTTTTATAGCCTGTAAGTTAGGTTTTTTACATTTTTTAATGGTTGGAAAGAAAGGTTAAAATAGTAGTATTTCATGACATGTGAAAATTATATGAAACTAAATTTCAAAGTCCATAAATAAAGTTTTGTTGTATTGTTTATGGGTGCTTTTATGCTGTGACAGCAGAGCTGAGTGGCTACGGAAGAGGTTGTATGGCCTGTGAAGCCAAAAATACTTACTATCTGTATCTGGCTTTCACAGAAAAGAAGTTTGTTGAGTTCTTCTCTGCATTGCTGCTGGAGTGGAGTGTTCATTTAGAAATGCAGAATTGATAATGGCACATACACTTCCTCCACTCCAAACATAAGCTTCAAAATCTTCAATGGTGGGACTTCCCTGGTTGTCCAGTGGTTAAGACACTGAGATCCCACTGTAGGGGGTACAGGTTCGATCCCTGGTTGGAGATCACAGAGTGGGTAAAAATTAAAAAAAAAAAATCTTCAGTGGCTACTTATTGCATATGGGGGAAAAAATCCAAGCTCCTTTGTGTGACATCCAGGACTCTTTACAGCCTGGCACCAACCTGTTCTTTCTGGCCTCACCCCTCACCACTCCAGTCTTCTCTGACTTACCAAAATGCTATTAACACTGAGATATGTGTTATTCTTAACTGCCAGTGTTTTTTCCAGCTTTGGAGTCTGCAAATGCTGTGTGCTATGCCTGTTCTTGCCCATATTTTCTACCCATAAATCCCTGTTCAATCATCCAGACCTGCCTGAAATGGTGCCTCTTCACAGTGAGCATTCTTTAGGCTCGCTCCCTCCTCTGTAACCTCATCACATTTTGGACAGTCCTCTTCTGTTAGCACTTATCACATGACATTGTGATTAGAACCATACTCTGAGCTCCTTGGAGATAAAGAGTATGTTTTATGCTTGCTTTTTCCTCTAGTAGAGCTTCCCTGGTGGCTTCTGCAATGTAGGAGACCCGGGTTTGATTGCTGGGTCAAGAAGATCCCCTGGAGAAGGGAATGGCTACCCACTTCAGTATTCTTGCCTGGAGAATTTCATGGACAGAGTAGCCTGACGAGCTACAGTCCATGGGGTTGGAAAGAGTCAGACATGACTGAGTGACTAATACTTCCACTTTTGTCCCCTCTAGTATCCTACAGAGTACCTTGTACATGACAGATAGCAACTATGTTAAATGAATAGAGTGATTAAGATTATAATGATATTTCTACTCTCTGTTTACTGTATATAACATTTAAACATACCCAACTAAATAATTTGTGATCTCTCTCTTTATATTTATGTCAGAAAATGTATCTTGTGATGGAGCTTTGTGAGGATGGAGAACTCAAAGAAATTCTGGAAAGGAAAGGTCATTTCTCAGAGAATGAGACAAGGTGGATCATTCAAAGTCTCGCCTCAGCTATAGCCTATCTTCACAACAAGGGTAAGAAGAGGATCACCCAGCTCGTTGACTCCATGCAGGCAGATAGCACTTTTGTTTAAGGGTGATTGTATCCAGGATTCATAATCACAGAAGTAATGCCTACTGATACAGAAAATTTGATTTTAAAAATTAAATTTTTTCCCTTGTAACTTTATTGATATAATTTAATTAGAAACAAGACAGGTATGCAATTACATTGTCCATGGATAAGAAGGAAATTATGAACATTTCTATTCAACAACTTGAAAAGAAGCTAATATTATTAAATCCGAAATAGAAAATCAATAGAAGTGAAATTTCTTAAAACTCATATATTAATAATAATGTTAAAAATCTGCATATACTAGGCATTTAACAAATTTTTAGACTTAATTATTAGAGCAGTTTTAGGTTCACAGCAAAATTGAGAAGTTACAGAGATTCCCAAATACCTCTGTCCATGCATGCAGATCCTTCCCCATTATTAGCATCCCCTATCAGAGGGGTTACACTTGTTACAGTTGATAAACTTGCACTGACACATCGTTATCACCCAAAGTCCGTAGTTTACATTGGTGTTCGCTCTTGGTATTGTACATTCTATGGGTTTTGACAAATGTATGATCCACCAGTAGAGTACCACAGGGGAGTTGTTTCACTACTTTAATATCCACATTTAAATATCATTCTAATTCTTCTAATTGCTTTACTATTCTTTGGTATTATTGCTACTGTTTTTCCTCATGCTCCTGCTTTTTTTTTTTTTTTCCCCTTCAGTGTTAGTTTGGCTTACATGTGACTTTAGAAGCTTCTCATTTTATCAGTTCGGTTCAGTTCAATTGCTCAGTCATGTCTGATTCTTTGCAACCCCATGGACTGCAGCACACCAGGCTTCCCTGTCCATCACCAACTCCAGGAGCTTACTCAAACTCGCGTCCATTGCATTGGTGATGCCATCCAACCATCTCATCCTCTGTCATCCCCTTCTCCTCCTGCCCTCAATCTTTCCCAGCATCAGAGTCTTTTCCAAAGAGTAGATTCATCGCATCAGGTGGCCAAAGTATTGGAGTTTCAGCTTCAGCATCAGTCCTTACAATGAACACCCAAGACTGATTTCCTTTAGGATTGACTGGTTGGATCTCTTTGCAGCCCAAGGGACTCTCAAGAGTCTTCTCCAACACCACAGTTCAAAAGAGATAAAAAAAACTTTGTTCCAGAGAGGTCAGGGGACATGGTTGGGTGTGCAGAGCTAGTGCTGGAACCTAGGGGCTCATTCAACAGATGTTCCTTAAGCACCTACAGCATTGAGGTTGGTCCTAGAGTTTACAGAGGTTCAAACACAAGGCACCTGCTGGAGTACAGAAAACAAATTGATGATTTGTTTTCAAATGGAGTACAGAAAACAATATGATGATTTCTGAGAGCCATATAGAGAGCATGGAGCACAGGTGTACTAAGTGCCTCATTTGATTCGGAAAGTCAAGCAAGAATTCACAGAGGAAGCAAAACTTGAGCTGAGGAATACAAACTCAGGTGAAAAAGGGAGGGCTTTCTGCAGAGAGCGAGGATTTTTGCAAGAGCAGAAAACCAAAGACTTGATATTTTGCTAATTTCAGTTCTAATATATAAAGTCAGTATATTTCAAACTAAATCTTAACAGGATTTATCATGGAGCTTGATAAAATTATTTTGAGAGTGATGAGAATAGTAAAAAAAACAATTAAAAAGAACAGTGGAGGCAGCAGAGAGACTTGCCCTGCCAAGTGTCAAACCACATTATGAAGATATATTAGTTAAAGTTTTGTGGTGTTTATGTAAGAAGAGATAAGGAGAACAATAGAAATTCCAAACACAGGTTGGGTGTGGAAGAGAACTGTAAACAACTAGGAGTAGTAGACAGTCCAGGGCTCATCCAGCCTCCTTTCCCCAGAAATTATACCTATAGCTTTTTAAGTTTAGGGGAATGATTTCAATGGATATGGACTGGATCAGTTATTTGCAAAGGAAATATTTGGTACATGAGAGTATTTGCATGTACATAAAAGTCCTGCCTGAGCCCTGACATGTTCAACTGGAGATTTTGTGTCTCACGGGTTTTTATTTTTAACTTTAATGTATAAAGAGTAGAAAAGTGGGACTGATGGTGCAGAAAATATATTGAAAAAAATATAGTTTGTATACACGTAGCCAAGTTGCAGTATGTTAAATGTTTATGCTGACAATAACATATGAATAGAAGTAAAGAGGTAATCCTCTCTTTGAAGAGTGAAGGACATGGGAAAGCTTCCTCCTACAGGAAATAGCTAACCTTGGACATGATCCTCTTTCACACTCACCAGGCCATTCATGAAGAAGAGTGGCCAGTTGGAGCAAGAGGGGATTGGGGAGAGGTCAGGGAGTCAAAGAAAGTGGCTCCTTAAGGTTAGAAACATGGAGAAAAAGGATATGAATATAAGGGAATGAAACAAGGAAGAATTATACCTGGACCTCCTTAGATTTTTTTCAACAGTTCAGTTTAGTCGCTCAGTCATGTCCGACTCTTTGCGACCCCATGAACCACAGCACGCCAGGCCTCCCTGTCCATCACCAACTCCCGGAGTCCACCCAAACCCAGGTCCATTGTGTTGGTGACGCCATCCAACCATCTCATCCTCTGTTGTACCTTTCTCCTCCTGCCCTCAATCTTTCCCAGCATCAGGGTCTTTTCAAATGAGTCAGCTCTCCGCATCAGGTGGCCAAAGGATTGGAGTTTCAGCTGCAACATCAGTCCCTCCAATGAACACCCAGGACTGATCTCCTTTTTCAACAGTAGATGTTAACTGGTCAAGTTCTATTTGTGTCCACTCTAATTATTTTTTCATTATCCATTTCATTTGATTTGTTGTTTATTTTCTTGGTAGATATAGTACATAGAGATCTGAAACTGGAGAACATAATGGTTAAAAGCAGCTTTATTGATGCTAACAATGAAATGAACTTAAACATAAAGGTAAGATATTAGAAATTGTGGTAAATGTTTGCCTATAAATAGTTTGATATCAAAGTGGCAACGTACATCCTCTTTTTTAGATACATTTCAGAAGCTTTTTAACAGCCAAAAATAAGCAGCCTGTGCTAAAAAAATTAAAATTTCACAAAAGAGGTTGTGACTGACAAGAATAATTTTACAAGTTAAGTAGTGCTACTGAATTTTTTTAAAGTAGATATTCATTTGGATAGTTCTGAATCATTAGTTAATAGCAAACAAACAGATGCTCTGAATTCTAATTAATTTCAAAATTATGCCTGGTAATTTGATGTAAATGTGTTACAAATTTAGAGAAAAAGTACACCTTGGCTGTGCCTTTGATACTAAATTAATGCTAAAGTCTGTGTTTCTCATTTAAAATTTTCTTGGGTATTAATATTTATGTTCTAAGCACAGTTAGTATGCCAAGTATTTATTCTTGAGGACTTTATTCAAATTAAGTGTTCTTTAATGTCAAATAAATGATCGAATACATTATTTATTAGCATTTTAAAAGTGGTTGCTTTCAAAATATATGAATGTATTAATTTGGGAATAAAATGTTGTCTTTGAATAACTTGCTCTGTTGCATTTATAACATAAATAGGATTAACAGTATTGTTGTTATACTCAAATAAATATTCTTAGATGTTTCTATTATAAGCTCTATGAGTGCAGGAATTCTGTGTGTGTCTTATTCACTGTTGGTACCAGGAATAATGCCTAAAATATAATATGTGCTCAATTAATATTTGGTGCATGAAGGAATAAATGCCCTCCAAAGAATTGAATTGGGTCATGAGAACTTTTATATATTTGATACCTGTATACATTTTCTGTGGAGAAAGATAATGTAGCATGATGCTCCAAGTAGGGTCATTGTGAACACTCCTGGAGAAATTTATTAGTCTCTTTAGAGAAATAGTGATATCACATTGTTGATAGGAACATTTTCTTACTCCATAAGGTACTGAAAACTTTACATTCAGTGTCTGTGGACCACAATCTCATCTTTGGTTGTGTGATCAGTAAATGTGCCTGTTTTTTCTGCTTTCAGCCCAAGGCTGTTCCAACTTGGGAGACAATACCAAGGGCACACACTGAATATTTAATAACCAAATGTTTAATGACCAAGATTTAGACTTGAGCAGAAAGCCTGCAGTTGCAGCAGTAGGCCTCCCGTGTATTTGTAGTTATAGTGTGTATTTTTTTTTCCTGTTAATTTGCTTCTCGTAGTTTTTAATAGTGTAATAATTTTTAAATTAGTATACTCTAGAAACACAGAGGAAATAATAGTAAAGAAAAGATAGCATTGACTAGAGAAAATATTTTATAAATAATTATAAAAAGGAGGAGTTTCTGTGAGTGCTGACAAGAATAATGATTTGCATTTATAACAGTGCTTTAAACTGAAACATAGCTTGAGCATCAGAAAAATAGATAATAAACTTACCAAGGCCAGAATGTGTTTTACAATGAAATAACTTTATAAAGATAAATTTCATTTTAAAAAATGTTAAATGCCTTCTTGGAAGAGTAACTCCCTATGTTGAACTGTTGAATTTAAATTAGAAGGAGTGAATAATCAACATTATGGGTGTTTTTTCAAAATTTGAAAAACCAAGTTTCTCTTGACTAGGTTTCTTTTTCACAAGGAGGGGTGGGTGGGAAGGGGAAGCAAGGTCCTTATTAGTAATGCAAGGAAAGCCCCTCTGTCCTCAAGAATTCCTGAATTAAATGCAATACAGTGTAGTGAAAATCCTGTTGGCAGAATGTGTGAACTTTGGGTCTGGAAAACTGGTGACTCTGTGAATTTCTTCTTGAAGGTGACTGATTTTGGCCTAGCAGTGAAGAAGCATGGAAGGAGTGAGGTCATGCTGCAAACCACATGTGGGACACCCATCTATATGGGTAAGTTAGGAGGCTTTAAATGATTTTTTTTTCCTATAGAGAAAAGTAGAACAACTTGTGTGGATTAAAATTTGAGCAGTTTGATTCTGCATCATAACTAATGGCCCTGATCAAGCTACCTTTTCTTTTCTTGAAAGTGAAAGTATTTTAGTTGTTGTCACAAATTTTTCATAGTTCTTATCTTTGGAGATTATAGTGTTCATCATTTCTCTGGGCTCTTCTTATAACTGTTTATGTCTCTTAGGTAATCATACACCCAAACCTAATTATCATTTTGTTAATTCATGCTAAAATAATGCATGTGTTTTGCTTCTTTCCATTTTTTATCCAATTTCATTGCCATCCAGTAGTTTTTCATAGAGTCCTAATTAAATATATTTCATAAACCAACAGTTTCTCATTTTTGTAAATGTGATTTTTAACAGCATTCTTGAAGTATAATTTAGATACCCAAAAAAATGTGCCATTGGGTGATTTTTCATACATTCACAGAGTTTTACAGCACCTCCACAGTCCAATTTAAGCAGTTCTACCTCTAGCAGTTGCCTCATGCCCATTTGCTCTCAATCTCATTCCCATCCCAATCCCAGGTAACCACTGATCTTTGTCTCTCTAGGTTTTCTGTTTCTGGATATTTCATATAAATGGAATCATACAACATCTAGGCTTATACACCTGGTTTTTTTCACTTAGCATGATGTTTTTGAGGTACATCCCTATTGCAGCACATATGTGTAGTCTGTTCCATTAGTAAACAGTTGTCCATTGTATAGACATGCAATGCTTTGTTTATCTGTTTATTAGTTGATGCACATGTAGATTGTTTCCAGTTTGGAGCTATTATGAATAATCCTGCTTATGGACATTTGTGTTCAAGTTTTTATGTGGGCATATATTTCTTTGGAAGGAATGATGCTCAAGCTGAAACTCCAGTACTTTGGCCACCTCATGCGAAGAGTTGACTCATTGGAAAAGACTCTGATGCTGGGAGGGATTGGGGGCAGGAAGAGAAGGGGACGACAGAGGATGAGATGGCTGGATGGCATCACTGACTCGATGGACGTGAGTCTGAGTGAACTCTGGGAGTTGGTGATGGACAGGGAGGCCTGGCATGCTGCGATTCGTGGGGTCGCAAAGAGTTGGACACGACTGAGTGACTGAACTGAACTGATGGTTTCATTTTCCCTGGGTAGCTACAAAGAAGTGAAATTGATGAATCATATATTATTTATGTTTATACTTTTTAAGAAATTACCAAACAATTTTCCAAAGTACTATAAGATTTTACCTTCCCACTAGCAATGTGTAAGAGTTCCAGTTTCTTCACATCCTTTCTAACTGTATTACTTATCTTTGTAATTATAGCCATTCTGATGGGTAGGAAGTAGCATCTCATTGTGATTTTTAATTTTCATTACCTTAACGACCAATGATGTTGAACATCTTTTCATGTACTTATTAGTCATTCATATATCTTACAATAGACATAGATGAAATGCCTATTCAAATTTGTATCTATTGAGATGATCATATACTTTTTAAATTTATTAAAGAAATAATTGCATTAATAGAAATGTTGAACCATCCTTGTACCTTTGGATTAAACCTCACTTGGTTTGATATACTGCTATATTCAGTTTGATCATAACAGTATGGATCACAACAAACTGTGGAAAATTCTTAAAGAGATGGGAATACCAGACCGCCTTACCTGCCTCCTGAGAAATCTGTATGCAGGTCAAGAAGCAATAGTTAGAACTGGACATGAAACAACAGACTGGTTCAAAATCAGGAAAGGAGTACATCAACACTGTATATTGTCATCTTGAGTATTTAACTTAAATGCTGAGTGCATCATGTGAAACGCGAGCCTGGATGAAGCTCAAGCTGGAATTAAGATTGCTGGGAGAAATATCAATAACCTCAGATATTCAGATGCACCACCCTTATGGCAGAAGGTGAAGAGGAACTAAAAAGTCTCTTGATGAAGGTGAAAGAGGAGAGTGAAAGAGTTGGTTTAAAACTCAACATTCAGAAAACGAAGATCGTGGCATCTGGTCCCATCACTTCATGGGAAATAGATGGGGAAACAGTAGAAACAGTGTCAGACTTTATTTTTTGGGGCTCCAAAATCACTGCAGATGGTGACTACAGCCATGAAATTAAAAGACGCTTACTCCTTGGAAGGAAAGTTATGACCAACCTAGATAGCATATTCAAAAGCAGAGACATTACTTTGCCAACAAAGGTCTGTCTAGTCAAGGCTATGGTTTTTCCAGTAGTCATGTAAGGATGTGAGAGCTGGACCATAAAGAAAGCTGAGTGCCAAAGAATTGATGCTTTAGAACTGTGGTGTTGGAGAAGACTCTTGAGATTCCCTTGGACTTCAAGGAAATCCATCCAGTCTATCCTAAAGGAAATCAATCCTGAATTTTCACTGGAAGGAGTCATGCTGAAGCTGAAGCTCCATACTTTGGCCACCTGATGGGAAGAGGCAACTCATTGGCAAAGATCCTGATGCTGGGAAAGATTGAGGGCAGAAGAGGAAGGAAGTGACAGAGGATGAGATGGTTGGGTGGTGTCATCAACTCAGTGGACATGAGTTTGAACAAATTCTGGGAGATAGTGAAGGACAGGGAAGCCTGGTGTGCTGCAGTCCTTGGGGTTGCAAAGAGTTGGACAGGACTAAGTAACTGAACAACAACAAATAATTCAGTTTGTTACCACTTTAGTTCAGAACTTTGAGTGTAGCTTTCTTTCCTGCTGCCCTTATGTTTTTTGATGTTAGGATTATACTATCCTCATTTTAAAAATAAAATATTTTCATTTTTTGTATGTTCATGAACCATTTAAATAATAGAAATTACCTACTCATTAATTATTTGATGAGATTTCCCCTTAAAATTTTTGGTCATGGTACCCTGTGGGGATAAAATTTCTATTATTTTCTTTTTTTAAGTTTTTGTTTATTTATTTATTTTGGCTATTCTGGTTCTTTGTTGCTGCACGCAAACTTTCTCTAGTTGCAGCGAGCAGGAGTTACTCTTTGTTGCAGTGTATGGGCTTCTCTTATTGCAGAACATGGGCTGCAGGCACTCAGCTTGTGAGCCGAGTTGCTCCACAGCATGTGGGACCTTCCCAGACCAAGAATCAAACTTGCGCCACTGCATTGGCAGGTGACTTTCTAACCGCTAGACCACCAGGGAAATCCCTATTATTTTTAATTTATATTAGGTTATTTAAGTTTTTCACATTTTGAATCATTTTGATAATTTATATTTTTCAGAAAATTGTTCATTGCGATTTTAAATTTTATTGGTATAAAGATGCATGTTACATTCACTTGTAATTCTTAGATCTGTGGTTTTGGCTCCATATTAATTCTTAATATTTATTAAGAAGGCAATATAATTTAATATTAGCAGTATGGCCTCTGACATCACTGGCTAACTTGGGACTCTAACTCTGCCACTTGCTTTCTGGTTAGCCCTGTACAAACAACTTTGTCATGGTTTCTACTTTTGTATAATAGGGATTATGCCACCCTTCTATAAAAAAAAAATGAAGGATCTATTTTGTGTCAGACACTGTTCTAGGGGTTGGAAATATAACAGTGAACAAAACAAGAAAATGTGTGTTGGTGCAAACATTAATAAAAAAGATTAAAAAAATATCTGGTATGTTAGCGAGAAGTGCTAAGGAAGAAAAATAAAACAGAAAAGGGTAGAAGATGTACTTTAGGATGGTAATAATAATATCTTTTTATTAGATTGGCATAGAATTAAATGTAAAGTGCTTAGCACAGTACATGGCACTTATGCTCAATTTTAGTTCTTGTAATAATACTAACCATTTTTTCTTGATCAAATTTATTAGTGGCAGGACTATTTATTGAGCTTTCAAAACTCCAGCTTAAGTCTAGTGGTATTTGATTTTCATTGATTTCTGCTTTTATTTTTCTTAATTCCTTCTTTCCACTTACTTTTGGTTTATTTTTAAACTTCCTAAGTTAAATGTTTATTTTCAGTCTTCTTATTTTCTAATAAATGCATTTAAGGCTGTATATTTTCCTCTGAGTACTCCTTTAACTGTTTCTTTTATTATACAGTGTTCTAATTGTTATTAATTTCTTAATAGTCTATGATTTTAGTCTTCTTCTTTAATCCAAAAATTACTTTGAAGTGCTTTTAGAATTTTCTGTGGGATGTGTTTGATACTTATATGATTGTGTTAATTTATCTAACCTTTTGGTTTTCTATCTGATTTTCTTCATTTTATTAGGTAATTGTGAGTTAAAAGATTTCAACTTTAAGGAATTTTCTCTGAGGTTGAACACAAGGTTCATTTTTGCAAACATTAGTTTGGATATTTTGAAAGCATGTACCCTCAGCCCTCTTTATCTGTGGGTTCTACACCTGCAGATTCAACTAACCAATGATCCAAAGTATTTGAGGAAAAAATTTCCAGAAAGCTCTAAAAAGCAAAACTTGAATTTATTACACAGTGGCAACTATTTACATAGCATTTATATTGTGTTAGGTATTATATGTTAATCTAGAGATGATTTAAAGTATATGGGACTATATGGGTAGGTTACATTCAAATATTAAGCCGATTTTTATAAGGGACTTATGCATCCATGAATTTTGGTATCTGACAGCCTGGGGGCTAAAGGGTTAGGGGCTGAATCCTGAAACCAGTCCACTACAGAAGCCGAGGGACGACTATATACTCCTGGTTTGTCAAGCATAAAAGTGTTTGTATGTGTGTATTTATAAAACCAAACATGAGACTTTTGTGATTCAAACTTTTTATTTTATTAATTTTATTGAAATATAGTTGATATGTATGGTCATTTAAATAATTTTAATTCTTCAAGCCCATTAGCAAAATTTATCTTTCCATCTGTTTGTGTTGTCTTCAGTTTTTTCCTCCCAGTCTGTAGGTTATCTTTTCATTTTGTTTGCTGTACGGGAACTTTTAAGTTTGAGTAGATCTCATATGGGAGAAGGCGATGGCACCCCACTCCAGTACTTTTGCCTGGAAAATCCCATGGACGGAGGAGCCTGGTAGGCTGCAGTCCATGGGGTCGTGAAGAGTCAGACATGACTGAGCGACTTCCCTTTCACTTTTCACTTTCATGCATTGGAGGAGGAAATGGCAACCCACTCCAGTGTTCTTGCCTGGAGAATCCCAGGGACGGGGGAGCCTGGTGGGCTGCCATCTATGGGATCGCACAGAGTCGGACATGACTGAAGTGACTTAGCAGCAGCAGCAGCAGCAGCAGATCTCATATGTTTATTTTTCCTTTTATTTCTATTGCCTTGGGAAATTGACCTAAGAACACATTGGTATGATTTATGTTAGAGAATGTTTTGCTTATGTTCTCTTCTAGGAATTTTACGGTGTTGTGTCTTATATTTCAGACTTTAAGCCATTTTGAGTTTTTTTTTTTTTTTTTTTGTATGGTGTGAAGATGTGTTATAAATTCATTGATTTGCATGTGGCTGTCCAACTTTCCCAGCACCACTGTTGAAGAGATTGTCTTTTTTCTATTGTGTGTTCTTGCCCACTTTGTTGACAGTTAATTGACCATAGGTATGTAGGTTTATTTCTGGGCTCCCTGTTTTGTTGCATTGATCCATATGTGGGATTGTTTTCTTAATTTTTTTCTGGAAATTTGTTGTTAGTATATAGAATAAATATCTGCATATTCTATATCTTGCTATTTTACTGTATTCATTTATTCTAATAGTTCTCTGTTGGCATCTTTAGGATTTTTTGTATATAATATCATGTCATCTGTGAACAGTGACAGTTTTACTTCTTCCTTTCCAATTTGGATTCTTTTTACTTTTTCTTATCTAATTGCTATGGCTAGGACTTCCACTACTTTGTTGAATAAAAGTGAAAAGAGTAGATATCCTTATCTTGTTCCTGTTCACAGAGGATAAGAATTTTTACCATGTAGAAGGAACAGATAAATGCTTTTGGTTCTTTACCATTGAGTATGATGTTCCCTGTGGGTTTGTCATTATGGCCTTTATTATGTTGAGGTATGTTCCCTCTATACCAACTTTCTGGAGAGTTTTTGTCATAAATGGATGTCAAATTTTGTCAAAAGCTTTTTCTGCATTTATAGGGATGATCATACGATCGTTACCCTTCATTTGTTAGTGTAGTGTATCACATTCATTGATTTGAAGATATTGAACCATCCTTGAGTTACTGGACTAAATTCTACTTAATCATGGTGTGTGGTTCTTTTAGTTTGCTAAGATTTTTTTGAAGTTTTTTACATCTGTGTTCATCAGTGATATTGGCTTATAATTTTCTTTTTTTGTGGTATCTTTATCTAGTTTTGATAACAGGCTGATGCTGGCCTTGTAAAATGAGTTTGGAAGTATTCCTTCCTCTTTAACTTTTTGGAATAGTTTGATAAGGATAGGTGTTAACTTTTCTTAAATGCTTTTTAGAATTTACCTGTGGAGCTATCTGGTATTGGACTTTTATTTTTTGGGAAATTTTAAGTTACTGATCCAGTTTTATCACTGGTAATTGATCTGTTTCTGTTTTTTCCTGATTCAGTCTTAGGAGATTGTGTATTTCAAGGAATTTATCTCTTCCCTCTAAATTGTCCATTTCATTGGTATATAATTGGTCATAGTAATCTCTTATGATCCTTTGTATTTCTGTGGTATTGGTTGTAATTTCTATTTCATTCTGATTTTGTGTCTTTTTTCTTAATGAGTCTTGCTAAAGGTTTATCAATTTTGCTTATCTTTTTAAAGAACTAGCTCTTAGCTCTAAGTCTGTCTCTTTCAGTGATCTTTTCAATATCTTTTTAGTCTCTCTTTTATTTCTGATCTGATCTTTTTTTCCTCTGTCCTTCTATTAATTTCAGGTTTTCTTTGTTCTTCTTTTTCTAGTTCCTTTAGATATAATGTTAGATTGTTTATTTGAAGTTTTTCTTGTTTGCTGAGGTAAGGCTTGTATCTCTATAAACTTCTCTATAGAACTACTTTTGCTGTGTCCCATAAATTATAGATCATTGTGTTTCCATTTTTATTTCTCTTTAGGTATTTTTGATTTCCTCTTTCATTTCTTCAGTGGCCCATTGGTTGTTTAGTAGTATGTTATTTAGACTTCATGTCTTTGTGCTTTTTCAGTTTCTTTTCTTTTCATTTTGCCCAATTCTTTGTGTCTAATTTCTATGTGTTAGGTATGTTGGTTGTATCTTCTGATCTTGGAGAAATGGTGCCTTATATAGGCGATGTCCTGTGGGGACCACCAGGGGCTCCCCTCTGATCACTGGAGTTGTATGTTCTAGGGGTGTCCCCTTTGTGGGCTGCATGCACCCTTTTTTGGTGGGGCTGACTACTGTGGACACACTGGTAGATGGGACTGGCCCCCAACCTGCTTGGCTTTGAGGCTGTGCCACATAGTGACTCTGGGCTTGCTAGAAGGTGAGGTAGGCTTACTGCGGGGTTAACTGCATGGCCTGTGTAGGCCATGCTTGCACCCGC
The DNA here is from genome assembly GCF_000754665.1 of Bison bison bison. Taxonomy (NCBI): domain Eukaryota; kingdom Metazoa; phylum Chordata; class Mammalia; order Artiodactyla; family Bovidae; genus Bison; species Bison bison. The sequence goes on along the minus strand of NW_011495061.1, from coordinate 5,227,604 downwards.
TATTGGCCTGCTGGTGTACAAGGCTTGGTGCCTACATGGCTGCATGGTAAAGAGGAGTGCTAGTTTGCTGGTGGGTGGGCCAGGTCTTGGCAACTGTCTACTAGGGGGCGTAGGGCTGGTTTGTGCCTGCTGGTGGGTGGGGCAGGTCCTGGCACTAATAAGCTAGAGGGAGGAAACCAAAATGATGCTTACCAGCACCAGTGTCCATGTGATAGAATGAACTCCCCACAATGGCTGCTGCCAGTCCCCTGGGGGAGTCCTAGCTGCTTCCTCCCTTCCTGGGAGGTTTTCCAAGATCAGCAACTGGGTCTGACCTGTTTTTCAAACTATTGCCTCTGAGCTGGGTTTCAGAGTGCGAGATATTGTGTGCACCCTTGAAGAGCAAAGTCTGTTGTTTCCTCTAGCACTCCAGCTCTCCTGGATATAAGCCTTGCTGGTTGTCAAAGCCAGGTGTTCTGGGGGCTTATATTCCTGGTGCAGAACCCCTAGACTGGGGAGCCTGATGTGGGGCTAAGAGTCCTCACTCCTTGTGGAGGAATTCTGAGATTGTGACATTCCTCCTGTTAGTGTTTCAGTGACCTGGAAATGTAGGTTCTAACTGTAGGATGTCTCCTCCTCTCCTTCCCATATTCTTGTACTTCCTACTTTATGTCTTAATTGTGGAAAATTCTTTTCTGCTAGTTTTCAGGTCATCCCTATAGATAGTTGCTCTGTAAGTAGTAATTTTGGTGTGTTCGTGGGAGGTGATGAGCTCATAGTCTTCAGTTCTGTCATCTCAGCCACTAGTCCATATTATTAATTTTGCTTGCTTCCTCTGTTGATTTCTAAGAGAGTTATTAAAGTCACTCACTAATGTAGGGCTTTAGTAGATTTTTTTTGTACTTTTAGTATATTTCGTAAAAATATTCTTTATGGAAACATAATTTGTACATAATAAAATACACAGATTTTAAGTGTAAAGTTTAATGAGTTTTGACAAATATATATACTTGTACAATTACCATCTCAGTGAAGATATAGAATATTTCCATCACCCCAGAAATTTCCTTTGTGTCCCTCTCAGTCAATCCCCCACCCAAACCTTAGCAACCACTGAGGATTTCCATTGCCTTAGATTAGTTTTGCTTGTCTAGAATTTATAAAAATTGAATCATAAGTATATATTCTTTTGTGTCTATCTTCTTCTGTTCCATGTAATGATTTTGAGACTTAGCCATGTTGTTTTATCAGTAGTTTATTCATTTTTATTCCTGAGGAGTATGCCTGGTTCATTGTTTGTCTATTTGATGCATAAAGTTTCTAAGTTGTTTTATCTTATTTGGGAGGAGGCTACTTTAGATTCTGTTCATATCCTCCTGTTGGCAAAAGACATCTGGTCTGTAGTTACATGGGGAAAATATATCCAAGCGTCCTGAGTTTTATGCCTGCTTATTAGTTGTCTACACTGATAACAAGTGAGAGAACAAGAGAGAAGACAGATGGTTTGTGCAGCTTTGCTGACTTCCTAAGTGGCTCTTTGGCACAGTTGCTCTGGCCTCTGCCTCCCTGTGAGAGCTGTGATGACAGTGCCCGTAGAAATGCCCCTGGTAATTAAGATGACTCTGGAACGATGAGGGCTCTGAATTCCAGGCCCCCACTGAGTGGTAGAGCTATGTGGAAATCTGTCAGGGAATTAGATCGTGGAATCGGCCCTTGTCATAGACACATGGCCATAGAGCAACTTGAATGTTTATGATTCAGTATTTTAAAAGTTTAAGGAGGCTTAAAGAATACAAGTAATTGCTTAAAGGAAAATGTTAATTAGTTAATTTTAAGTGATTTGAAGACAAATTACTTAGTTTGTTAATTATCTATAGTTGAGTCTTTTCTCATTCTTCTGTTTACCTTTCAGCTCCTTTTTTTGTTGTTGTTGCTTTTTAGTTCCTTTAAAATAGTTAGAGGAAATGAAATTTCATTTGCTTTTACTGGTTACAGACACATTGTGTGTGTGTGTGTGTGTTGGGAGGGGTGATTGAAACTGTTTTCTAAAGTGAAAATACCTTTTGCATGGGAGATGCTCTGTAACTGTGTTACTTTAGGTGAGTCACTTAATATGTGTATCTGGACCTTAATTTCCTCACTGGCAAAGTGAGTCAAATGCCTGATACCCATCTCACATGATTCTTAACATAATTTATACGAACAGCATCATTGATGCAAAAGTACTTTGTAAATTTTAAATTTCTATTCAAATACACACAGTTGACCCTTAAACGATGTGGGAGTGAAGCTACATATTAACTTACTGTTGGCCCTCCGGGGTGCTCCCTAACTGTAGAGGTGTAATAGACATATGCCTGGAATAACAAGCATATTCAACTTTTTAAAAACCCAGCCATTATTTAAAAATCTAATCATTAAAAGACCATCACGACCCAGATAATCACGATGCTGTAATCACTCACCTAGAGCCAGACATCCTGGAATGTGAAGTCAAGTGGGCCTTAGGAAGCATCACTACGAACAAAGCTAGTGGAGGTGATGGAATTCCAGTTGAGCTATTTCAAATCCTGAAAGATGATGCTGTGAAAGTGCTGCACTCAATATGCCAGCAAATTTGGAAAACTCAGCAGTGGCTACAGGACTGGAAAAGGTCAGTTTTCATTCCAGTCCCAAAGAAAGGCAATGCCAATGAATGCTCACTACTGCAACAATTGCACTCATCTCACACGCTAGTAAAGTGATGCTGAAAATTCTCCAAGTCAGGCTTCAGCAATACGTGAACCATGAACTTCCTGATGTTCAAGCTGGTTTTAGAAAAGGCAGAGGAACCAGAGATCAAATTGCCAACATCCACTGGATCATCGAAAAAGCAAGAGA
>NW_011495061.1:5211399-5224645 GCF_000754665.1 Bison bison bison | reverse complement strand
TTTATTTTTGGGGGCTCCAAAATCACTGCAGATGGTGACTGCAGCCATGAAATTAAAAGACACTTACTCCTTGGAAGGAAAGTTATGACCAACCTAGACAGCATATTAAAAAAGCAGACACATTACTTTGCCAACAAAGGTCCATCTAGTCAAGGCTATGGTTTTTCGAGTAGTCATGTATGGATGTGAGAGTTGGACTATAAAGAAAGCTAAGCGCTGAAGAATTGATGCTTTTGAACTGTGGTGTTGGAGAAGACTCTTGAGAGTCCCTTGGACTGCAAGGAGATCCAACCAATCCATCCTAAAGAAGATCAGTCCTGGGTGTTCATTGGAAGGACTGATATTGAAGCTGAAACTCCAATACTTTGGCCATCTCATGCAAAGAGTTGACTCATTTGAAAAGACCCTGATGCTGGGAAAGATTGAGGGAAGGAGGAGAAGGGGACTACAGAGGATAAGATGGTTCGATGGCATCACCGACTCAATGGACATGGGTTTGGTGGACTCCGGGAGTTGGTGATGGACAGGGAGGCCTGGCGTGCTGCACTTCATGGGGTCACAAAGAGTCAGACATGACTGAGCGACTGAACTGAACTGAATCATTAAAAGATGTGCTACCTCAAAATAAAATAAAGTTCTACTTTGCGAAGATTGTTTAAAGGGACCCTATCATCTCAATAGATGCGGAAAAAGTGTTTGACAACATGCAACATCTGTTCATAGGGCTTCCCAGGTGGTTCAGAAATAAAGAAACCACGTGTAATACAGGAGACTTGAGTTCCATCCCTGGGTCAGGAAAATCCCCTGGAGAAGGAAATGGCAACCCATTCCAGTATTCTGCCTGGGAAATCCCATGGTCAGAGAAGCCTGGTGGGCTACAGTCCATGGGGTCACAAAAGAGACAGACATCACTGAGCAACTGAACAACAGTAACGGCAATCACGGGCACGTTGTAAGTAAGAAGCTCAGGGTTGAGGAGGCAGAAATACCTGGACCCTAGGCCTCCCCTGTGACCAATTGGCTCTTTGATTGAGTTATATTATAGGCGTGCTCTCTTTGTCTTAGTTTTCTCATTTAGAAAATGCGGAAGGTAACTCATACTGTCATAGGAGTGCTATGAAGTTACTATCACTACTGTTATTTTGCTGAAGTGATTTATAGCTGTTTATCTTAGTTTCTCTGTAAACCCAGATTTCCACATTTTGGGCTTGCTTTAAATTGTATCTACTTCAGGCATGTTTTCAAAGCTATTTTTGGCAAAGACTAAGATATTGTTGCCTTCTACTATAACTCCATGATCTTTGCAAGATCATTTCTTAACAATTTGAAAGAGATGAAAAGTTGTATGTGTCGCTGTGCAGTGTGTGCCGTCATTCCATTAGAAGCTAAATGACAGGAGGGAGGCTACAGCGACATCAATTGTTAAGGCCTGTACATTATTCATTCAACATCTGCTGTTGGTTCTCTTTTTCCCTATGGGGGAATAAATTACATCACATCAGCACATTTTTCATGCTTTGTGTTTAAGCATTTAAAAGTCATTTATTGTATTATTAATATTATTTTATTTCTGCTTCTTTGGCAGCCCCTGAAGTTATCAATGCCCACGACTATAGCCAGCAGTGTGACATTTGGAGCATAGGTGTCATAATGTACATTTTGTAAGTAGCCTGCTAAATGTACAATTTAAAATGAATGGATGTCCCCTAACAATGGAATTACATAGATTTTAATTTACAGTGAAACAGTATGATGTCAAGAAAGCAACGGAAGAAACAACTGGGAAGTTATTATAAAAGCCGTCTTATCCATTGCCAGGTCCATCTATTAGGCACTTTTTTAATACAATCAACTTGTAAGTTTCAACTTTGCTTTTCATTGATCTATAAATGCTGCAATGCACTGAGCAAAGTGAAAAACTTGCCTCAACAGCTCTCTGATCCTTTGCTACAAACCAAAAGCTTGTTCATCTTTTCTTGAGATTCACTTATAGAGTATCAGGTAGATTAACATAGAGCATCAGGTAGAGGGAAGGTCGTGGACTTGGCGCTAGGGCTCCCCTGTGGACAGGGCATGTTCAGGCAGCAGGCAGTAACCAGATAAAGGTTCAGTCCAGGGTCTAGGGAGTATTCTGTGATTCCTACTTCTCTTCATGCTACTGAAAACATTGGTCTTTCTTGTTCTCTCTTTTGTCTCTCTCCCAAGATTCAGTCAGACCCCATGGCCTGTATTTTTCCTTTGAGGCGTCCTCACATATTATTCAATTTCTCTTCACTTGTATAATTTCTCCTTATGACCCCTTTCTAGAAGATTATAGTGTCTTTTTGTCTGTTCTCCTTCTTGTGGTTCATCCTTCATACAGTTGTCAGGGTTGTCTTTCTAAATCACAAATCTGGTTATACTGCTTTCCTGACTAACAGCCTCCGTTGATTCTCCCTTGCTATAGGAAACTGTCAGCGCATCCCCACATGGCGTGATGCAAAGCTTTCACAGCCTGGCTCCAGCGTGCCTTTCCAACCTTGGTCTGCATGTGTGTCCCCATGCACTTACCCTCTTCTGGTATCCACTCGAGGCTGCTCCTTATGACTCAGGTGCCCTGCGTTTCATGCCTCTGGGTCTTTGCTCATGTAATCCATTCTGCCTCAGTGTTCATTTTTCTTCTGTACTAACCTCTTTCCTGGGTGTGTCCAGCTTATACATTAGCAACTTCTATTTCTCTGAGTCCTACTCTGCCCCAGCAGAGTTAGTATGTTCATTATGTATATACTTCCCCTTACTCCATGAGATTTAAGGCAACATATTAATACAAAGGTGCATGCAAAACAGTAACATTGAAAGAAAAACAAGACAATAATATTTAATCAGGCAAGTTTGCACATGTATAAGTTTGATAGAATTAATTTTTCACTTTTCTGTGTTCTCATTATACTTCTAAAATCTATATTATAATGTAATACAATTATTGTATTATATGTATTGTCTCTGTTTTTCTTGCTCTAAATTCCATGAAGGACAGAGATCTGATTCATCTTTGCATCCCTGGTATCTGGCACCATAGTAGACATGTAGTCAGTGCTCAATATACGTTTTTTATATTGAATTAAAGTGAATTGTCTGAGAGTGTTCTGAAAAGTTAGTGGTCATTGTTCTGCTTCTTGGTGAGTATGAACATTTTTATGTTGATGCAACATTAGTTTTATGGTCACATTGAAGATTTCACTGTGCACTACCTCTTCCAGATCGTTTCTAAATATTGACATCACAGTAGTTACATTTTCACAGTCCTGTGAAATGAAATACACAGGCAGTAGAAATTGGATGTTGTGATTGTAGCTGTAACTCAGATACTCAACACATCACTGCTTAGACTGCATAAAGTATAAATGTATTCACAAAATTTTTGATCATTGTTTTGTGCTGCTTAGGATTATATTAAAACTCTGAGCCTTAGTTTTAAATTAAAATATAGCTATTTAAAATTAGTATTTTATTCTCTCATGACTTCTAGACAACACAAGTCGAATATAACATATATATGTAATCTATTATTATACCAATCGTGGGTTTTGCTGCCTTCTTGATTTGAACTTGGTGTATTACATGTCTTAAATTTTTTCCTCCTACTTAAAGATGTAATTTTAATTTTTCTGCTTCTGAGCATGACTGCATATCATAATAAAGACATCTTTTTTTCCTTTACAGTAGATTCTTACTTCAGAGAAGGCAGTGGCACCCCACACCAGTACTCTTGTCTGGAAAATCCCATGGAGGGAGGAGCCTGGTGGGCTGCAGTCCATGGGGTCGCTAAGAGTCCGACACGACTGAGCAACTTCACTTTCACTTTTCACTTTCATGCATTGGAGAAGGAAATGGCAACCCACTCCAGTGTTCTTGCCTGGAGAATCCCAGGGATGGCGGAGCCTGGTGGGCTGCCGTTTATGGGGTCGCACAGAGTCAGACACGAATGAAGCAACTTAGCAGCAGCAGCAGACTCTTACTTAATCTGTGCCTGTTCATTAATCTACCTGAGCCCAATGATCTTATAGATCATTTCCTTCACCAAGGGCACAAACATATTACCTTCTCTGGGGGCGGGGAGGGGTTTCTTGTTTATCAGTTACCCCTGATTCATTGCTACTTAATTGGACAATGATAGCATACTTTCTCAAGGTGAAATTAATATAAATGCTCTTTATGGGCACCATCTTTTGCTGTTTTGATTCCTGTGAAACAGAAAATAATCGGAAGGCCTTAAGAGGCATTTTTCATGTCTTGGATTCTCTTTTCTGGATGTGCAGAAAATTGCTGTCATAAAATTTCATGTGCTGCTGATTGACCAACCATTAGATACATTTTGTGTAAGTAAAATTGTAAAGGACAGAAAAAAGTGAAATTTTTAAAACATAGCCCTTGAGCTATAGTTGCATGTTAGGCAGTGTAGGAGCAGCTAAGAAATCGGTGAATGTACATACCACTGGTTGTTAACAGACTCAATGAGCTGGGCTTTTGTTGGCCTGTACTTGTTATAATAGATAGTAATTGCCCATAAGACCATTTTTCTGACTTTTTTTGAATGGCATTTAAAAACTAAATAATAGTAAAGCAAATTGAATCACAGAGAAAAGGGTTAGAATGAGCTGGAGAAAGAGAAAGTATTAAAATGAGAGTTTGCGGAACAATTTAATATTTATCGCTTAACAAGAACCTATTGGTAAATGAAAAGCTCTGTTGTCCAGCCTAGTTTGATAAGCTACATGAAAATGACTCATCCTCCACACCGGAAAAATCCTTATTATCATAATCATTATCATGTAGAATATTTATTAAATTTAGACTTATTTGACTTCCCTGATGGCTCAGAAGGTAAAGCCTCTGTCTACAATGCGAGAGACCTGGGTTTGATCCCTGGGTTGGGAAGATTCCCTGGAGAAGGAAATGGCAACCCACTCCAGTACTCTTGCCTTGAAAATCCCATGGATGGAGGAGCTTGGTGCAGGCTACTGTCCATGGGGTTGCAAAGAGTCGGGCACGACTGAGCGACTTCACTTTCAGACTTATTTGAAAAATATTAATGGGAAAGATTTTTAAAGAAACTTAAGAAAAATGTAACTAAAAAATCAGTAAAAATCTGTTAAGAGACCTAGAAATCATTATACTTATGTACATAAAAGACCAGCATTTGGAAAGTGTAATGGAATTATACCATTTTATTCTTTCAGTAATAAAGTGGAAAAATATAATCCTGAGAGCTAAAGAATAGACATAGAGAGTTAGAATTGCCTCTGTGATGAGTCCAGGTCCAACTTCTGTCTGGTTGTCACTGGGAGAATCTGGTTGTTGTCTACAGGATGTCCCTCAGATGTTGGGATTGACAATAAAGATGATGGCTAACATTTGCAACTTTTAGGCACATAGTTTTGGACTGGATCACCTATTGACGCATAGGCTTGCCATGCTCTTTGTAAAGTATAGCATGTGACTGTGAAGTTGCTCAGTTGTGTCCGACTCTTTGCGATCCCATGGACTGTAGCCTACCAGGCTCCCCCATCCATGGTATTTTCCAGGCAAGAATACTGGAGTGGGTTGCCATTTCCTTCTCCAAAAGTATAGCATAGTACTTCCTTTAAAAGGTTCTAAAGACTCGTAGTCCTGTACTATGAAATTTACAATAAGTCCATGTTTATGCACGCTACTCATGGGTCAAATTCATCATCTGGTTTTCCTCCTTCAGATTTTCTTCATTTTGTATATAATTTTTGAAGAGTTGTGGCTATTTTAATGGATTTTTTTATTTTGACTCAGAGCCAGTAGGCCTCAGGATCATTCTTACCGTCATCACCAGTCTTTGTGTAACATTTTACCATGGATAAAAGTCTTCCACTGTCACTGGAAGAAGTAATCTCATTAGACTGTGATGACTCAGTGTATCTTCCTGTTAAGTCCAGTGTACCTTAAGGCAGAGCCTTACCCTTCCTCACATTGAAGTGTTTCTCCTCTGTTCTCCACCACTATTACTGTGCACCTAAACTCACACACCTTTTTGTATTTTAACCCCATTTAAGCTTAGTGTTTTCCCACCTGAAAGAGCTTTGCACATGTGGAAGTTCCAATGGATAGAAGAGCCTAGCACTAATCTCCCAAAACCCCTTTTTTTCCATTTCTACATCCAGAGAAGTTCCCACCTCTTCCTCTCCTTTACTTAAATATGAAGCACCACTGCTTTCAAGTTCTATGGAAACTTAATTTTTAATAGCCTTATTTTGATTGTTTAAAAGAATCTAAACAGAATGATTGCCTTTGCTGTAGATTATGTGGAAAAGCACCCTTTATGGCAAGCTCAGAAGAGAAGCTTTTTGAATTGATAAAAAAGGGAGAACTACATTTTAAAAATTCAATCTGGAATTCCATAAGTGATTGTGGTAAGTATAGATGTGTTATTATTTATTAAAGCAAATATGCATAATATAAGAAAGCCAGCCAGTAATTTAGATACTTTAAATCTCTGAGTAGCCGTTAAATTTACTTGTAGAAATAAAAACCATTTACTTGTGGAAATAGTGCTATCTTCACTGTGACTTTTATAGTTGAAACTTAAAAACAGAAAATGTATACTAAACATTGAAGAGGAAATTTTCTGATCAAATAGCTAATTTTTACTGAAGACTATAAACCAGGTAATCCAGGCAATAAAACCTCACTTTCAGCCTTAAACTTTGTTTAGTATTAGCCATATGTACTGATGATGTTTATTCTATAACTGATATGTTTCCTTCGTGTCATACAGACTTAATCCTAAAATTGGAAAATATGTGATATTAATTATAGTTAAGATATATAAGATAGGATTTTTTCCTTTATTTGCAGCTAAAAGTGTTTTGAAACAACTTATGAAAGTAGACCCTGCTCACAGAATCACAGCTAAGGAACTACTAGATAACCAGTGGTTAACAGTAAGTTTCAATACTACTGCCTTTTTAAAAAAATGTTGGCGCGCTACCATTGCTTATTTCTTTTCATCTGGCCTTATAGTCTATATATAGTCTTAAAACAGTCATTTAGTTTCATCTTCTGACAAGTTAAAAAAGTTATTGAGCGCTGACACATTTCTGAAATGGGTATTTTCAAACTGTTAAAATTACTACCACAGTTGTTTATATGTGTTTATAGAGGTTTAAATGAACTTTTCTATTGTATCAAGTCCAGTAGAATAGAGCTGAGAAATTTCCTTTATTAAAGATGTGGACTGTTGACGCAGTCTGTATAGTTTAGTGATGTAAAGCCCTGGAACTGTCTACTTCTCTTTCAGCTCTTTGGATGCAGAGAATCTACAGGGACTCAGAAAAGCCAAGGTCTTCTAACAGTGGCTGTTGCCTGGCTTGAAATCTTGAGTCATTATTCATTTGCATATTGCTTTTCCCCATTACACTAATGCCTCGAGCAGTAACCCTGTCTTAAGTGATCTTTGTATCCCTGTTACCCAGAACATTACCTGGTCACAACAGGAACTTTGGAAGAGGATGCTATTACCTCTCAATAATTATTCTCTCTTTCTTCTGTGGTCATGAGGATCCTGACTTTTCACTGGTAACATTCTTATCTAGTCTTCTTTACTAGTTATCCCCTATCTTTGCTAGTTACAGTGCTGGTCAATGAGATCTAAGTGCAGGTAAGAGTAATCTCTGGGAAGTGCCCTTAAATGAAGGGAGTATGGCATTCCTCACATCCATCTTCTTTTCTAGTGACTGCAGTGCAGCTGCGATGGATGGAGTTTGAGTAGCCATATTAGATAATAAAGTGGAATATAAACAGGATACGAGAGCAACATGATTCTAGGAACCAGGGCTCTTAGCGTATAGAGCTGCCACACCAGCCCTTGACTGCCTACCTCCAGACATTTTTAGATGAACAGGAAACAAATGACTGTCATATTTGAGATACTGTGAAATGTGCAGTTAAGCCTAATGCCAATTAGTACAGTACTCAGTAAATAATGGCTGAATGAGTAGATGATTCAGTGAATGAATAAGTCTGTAGGTATGTCAGAAAATGCCTGAAAATGGAAACTGGAGATTCCAGAGACATAGGAATATTTTACATCTTTTACTTATTAGACACTGTGTTAGATATTGGAGATACATGATATGCTTATATTACAGTAGTATTGTTGAGAAATGATGGTGGCTTAGACAAGGTGGTAGCAATAGAATTGAAGAGAAATAAATGTGATATATTTTTAGATATATTTGTTAATATTTGGTGATGGATTAGATAAGGGATGAGGATAAGGGAGGAATCAAGGATGAATTTTAGATTTTGCTTTAACAGCTGGTTGGATGGTAGTGCCATTTACCGAGATGTGGAAGACTGCAGGAGAAACATTTTTTTCCTGGGGGAAGAGTGGTGAGTCAAGAGTTCCACATTGGCCATGATAAATTTGAGATGCCTATGTCACATTCAAGTGGAGATTTCCAATAGATCATCGAAAGTATGAGCCTGGAACTGGAGAAGAATTAACTGGAGATATAAATCTGTGAATCCTGAGTATACAGATGCCATATAAAGCCATTGTGTTGAAGAGATGAATTAGGAAGAAAATGCGGTTAGAAAGGACAAGAGGCCTCAGCAGTCTGCTTTTAGACACTGCAACATTTAGAAGAGTAGAAGCTAGCAATGGAGGCTGAAAAGGAATAGCTAATGAGGAAAGAGGAAAGTTAGGAGGGTACTGCCAAGAAAGTTGAGTAAGAAAAGTGTTTGAGAAAGCAAGAACAGTCAGCCCCCAGATAAATGCTGCCTAGAGGTAAAGATGAGAATGAGTTTTCATTAGAATGGCCAACAGAGGGATTGATGGTAACCCTGGAGTCCTTGATAGATTTTAGATACCATAAATTTATAGTGATACCACTGTGATTTTCCTTTGGGAATTTCTAATCATTTATTGGAATAATTTGTTGTCTTTAAGGGCTAAAAAATTGCCTTCACTCAAAAATGGTTTATAACTGCCCTCCTCTATGAATGTGTTGAACTCTCAAATGATTCTGTGCAATAAGTATTTCTGGCCTAAAGTAATTGTGCAAATGAGTTAGCAGCTAGATCATTGCAAAACAGCTGAGTAGATTTGTAGTAGAGCAAAATAAAAAACTGTAAAACAGATGGTGTGCTTTAGAAATCTATCTCTTTTCAGCATCACACAACATTCGGGTTTGGCCATTTAATTATTTGTTTTCTAATTAGTGAAACTTTATTTCTGGCTTTGGTCATTTTTCCAGAAGTCTCCATTTTTGAGCCTCTGTAACAATTTGTCTCTATGTAGTCTTTGCCAAATGGATAGAGAAGTGACAGATAGCGTGTACTATATCGGACTATCCTGAGGAGTTCAGTATATGAAGTTTAGAATACTGGCATTTTGTAAACTTCTGAAAGGCAAAACTCTTTTCTTCTTAACCACTTGAAGTCTCGCTTCCTATAATTCATGTCCTCTCTTTGAAATAATCTAAAGAGGACATGTTAGTTCTCTCAGTGCCTTACCACTTTATAACAAGAGCTTATCTTCCAATACCGGACAAACAGTGACATTCTTTTCAAAGAGCTTTATTGGATAAAAAGTTTCCATGGTTTACTCTATATATTGTGCGTTTTGAAATACGGTACACATCTGAAAAGTATTCTGAGAAAAATAATCATTGCTTCCCTATGTACATTTAAGTCAGTGGGTCTTAAACAGATATTGTCATCCTGATTTCAAAAGTCCAAGGTCAGATGCAAGGAAAAACAGCCAATAAATGACTTTCCTACAAAGGGAGAGTTTGATGATGACCCCATTGCCAGGAGTATGCCTGCTATCCTCTTTATCTTTTTCTACCTTTTTGCCCTCTTTATTCTCAACAGTAGTTCAGGAGTTCATTCCTTGTTAGATAGTTACAGTTGCCCCTTGGTATTCAATCCCCTGATAACGACTAACACCAAGAATTTGCACATTTAACGTTTCCCTGGTACTTTCAATGCCTGCTTATATTTAAGAACCTTGCTATAAATTAATGAAACATTTTTCTTCTATGGCTTGTCAAAAAGCGGTTTCCAGATTTGAGCTCTGTTGGTATTATTCAATAATTCCTTCAACAGATTTTTTTTTTTTTTTTTTTGGTGCCTGCCATGTACCATGCCTTGTGCTAAAAATTCAGTTAAAGACATATAGGACCCAGTCTCTGATATGAGGAATTTACAATATAATAAGGGAAACAAGCTATGTATAAGATATAATGCAAGGAAGAAAATGATAAATGGCATAAGAGATTGCCAAATGACCAGAGAGGTACAGAGGCAAGCGAGTGTGAAATCAGGAAGTTTAATTTGACTGGCAGATAAGACGCCTGCAGGAAACAAGTGGGAAATGAGACTTTTAGAAAAGGAAGGAAAATTGTGAGGGCCCTTGAATCCCAGACTAAAGAGTTTTAACTTCCTGCCATAGATAGTAGAGAACAATTGCATGCTCTTTGAAAGAAGGAAATTATCATTATAGTGTGTCAGTCTTGCAGAGTGGCTCATTTTAAATGGGACAACAGTCATTTATTTTTTTTAATATAAACCTTTTATTTTAGAATAGTTTTAGGTTTATGAAAAAGCTGCAAAGATAATACAAAGACTTCCAATATACCACTCACCCTGTTTCCCCTAATGTTGAGATCTTGTATTACTATAGTACATTTATCATAACTAGTGAGCCAATATTGATACATGGATGTTAACCTTAGTCCATTCTTTTTTTTTTCCTTCAGTTTTTTAAGTTTGAGGGGCATAGCATAGTGATTTGCCTTACATGTGTCATGAAATGGTCATCACAATAAATTTAATGAAGCCACATAGGTACAAAATGAAAGAAGTTGGAAAAAAATGTATTTCCTGGTGATTAGAACCCAGGATTTACTCTATCAACTTTCATATATAACATAGAGCTGTATTCATTATATTTATCATGCTGTATATTACATTCCTAGTACTTATGTATCTTAAGACTGGGAATTTTGCTTGCCTAGTACTTATTTACCTTATAACAGGGAATTTGTGTCTTTGACTGTAGCTATCCAATTCCTACTTCCGTATTCCTGGCCTCGTGTAACCACAAGTTTAATATCTCTCTTTCTATGAATTTGTTTTTGAAGTATAATTGATCTACGATGCTATGTTAGTTCCTGTTACATAACATACTAATTGGATATTTCCTCACATTTCAAAATGATAAGTTAGTTACGATACATCACCGTACAAAGACATTACATAGTTACTGACTATATTCCCCACACTGTACCTTTCTTACCCGTTTCATACTCACTTATTTTGCAACTATATGAATACCATTTATTTATTTATTCTTTTTGGCCGTGCTGGGTCTCTGCTGCTCCACGAGGGATTCGTCTAGCTGTGGAGGGTAGGGGGTACTCTGTTGTGGTGTGGTGCTTCTCATATGCTGGCTTCTCTTGTGGAGCACTTTTTCTAGGGCGTCATTTAAATGTCTATGTTGATTTTAACAAGTGCTTTTTTATTTTAATTCATAAGGTACTATAAGGGTACAAAGATGATTAAAACAGTCTCTCCCTTGAGTAATTCACCACAAATTACAGTGTGCTTTGCTTTATAGTCAGACTTTAGAAAGCTCTCATAATGAAGTGTAGGGTCTAATTTCAGAACACTCTTTCCTATGTATGAACAGGTCTTCGTTCACTAATTTACAAACTGTTATTCAGGTTTTAGTCATTAGTTTTTGACCTTTAGCCTACACTTTATGGAAAAGAATTGAAATTTTCTGATACCTAATTATTGGGTATTTTTTTTGCTACCATATATTTTCATCCTAAATATATTAAGGCTCTAAACTTTATATTATATATTTAGTTACTCTTAAATTATGAATTATCTTATGTATATGAATATGATTTTGAAGCCCTCTTTAATGAAGTTTTTTTAAAAAAAATTATGTTAAAAAGAAGCTCATGAACCAGGAACCTTGGGCATTTACTCAATATTCAATGATTGGTACATACTTAATAATTCAAACAAATATTTATTGAATAACTACTATGTACTGTGGAGGACACAAGAATGAGTCTGGCATAGTCCTTTCCTACAGGTTACCCACACTCTAGTGGAGGGATTGAAGAAAAAACACAGGCAGAGAATGCGTATTTGATATGTGTGTGTGCAAAAGTCCGCCTGCAATACAGGAGACCCGGGTTCAATCCCTGGGTCATGAAGATCCCCTGGAGAAGGAAATGGCAACCCACTCCAGTATTCTTGCCTGGGAAACCTCATGGATAGAGAAGCCTGGTGGGCTACAGTCTATGGGGGTCACAAAGAGTTGGACATGACTAAGAAAGTTTCACTTCACTTAATATATATATATTTAAAATAAGCATATAAAAATGTACTCTCTATATGATATGTGGTATGTAATAAATTATGTACTATAAAATATATAAATGTTCTCTAAATATTATTATATACTTTTATGTATATTATATACTATATTTAATATATAAAACATGTATTTATATAAAGTAAGTAGTGTAGTAGTAGTACTATTAGGTTTTTAAGAAGAGAGCTATTATTCCTTTTAGTGGATTATAAAAACTGCTTAAGTGAGAAACTTGTATGTAGGACAAGGAGCAACAGTTAGAAATGGATGTGGAACAATAGACTGGTTCAAAATTGGGAAAGGAGTACATTAAGGCCGTAAATTGTCACCCAGATTATTTAACTTCTGTGCAGAGTACATCATGTGAAATGCCAGGCTGGATGAATCACAAACTGGAATCAAGATTGCTGGGGGAAATAGTAACAGTCTTAGAAATGTAGATGATACAACTTTAACACTTTAATGGCAGAAAGTGAAGAGGAACTAAAGAGCCTCTTGATGAAGGTGAAAGAGGAGAGTGTAAAAGCTGGCTTAAAACTCAGCATTCAGAAAACT
This sequence comes from Bison bison bison, assembly GCF_000754665.1. Classification (NCBI taxonomy): domain Eukaryota; kingdom Metazoa; phylum Chordata; class Mammalia; order Artiodactyla; family Bovidae; genus Bison; species Bison bison. Next base: position 5,211,684 of record NW_011495061.1, on the reverse strand, counting down.
AAGATCATGGCATCCAGTCCCATCAGTTCATGGAAAACAGATGGGAAAACAGTGAAAACATTGACAGACTTTATTTTCTTGGGCTCCAAAATCACTGCAGATGGTGGTGACTGCAACCATGAAATTAAGACACTTGCTCCTTGGAAGAAAAGCTGTGACAAACCTAGACAGCGTATTCAAAAGCAGAGACATTACTTTGCTGACAAAGATCTATCTAGTCAAAGCTATGGTTTTTCCAGTAGTCATGTATGGATGTCAGAGTTGGACTATAAAGAAAGCTGAGTG
>NW_011495061.1:5206039-5211299 GCF_000754665.1 Bison bison bison | reverse complement strand
AAGAATTGATGCTTTTGAACTGTGTTGTTAGAGAAGACTCTTGAGAGTCCCTTGGACTGCAAGGAAATCAAACCAGTCAATCCTAAAGGAAATCAGTGCTGAATATTCATTGGAAGGATTGGTGCTGAAGCTGAAGCTCCAATCCTTTGGCCTTCTGATGCGAAGAACTAACTCATTTGAAAAGACCCTGATCCTGGGAAAGATTGAAGGCAAGAGGAGAAGGGGACAACAGAGGACAAGATGGTTGGATGGCATCACCAACTCAATGGACATGAGTTTGAACAAGCTCCAGGAGATGGTGAAGGACAGGGAAGCTTGGCATGCTGCAGTCCATGGGGTTGCAAAGAGTTGGACACAGCTGAGCGACTGAACAACTGTATCTTTTCTGAGGATTAAACCTAGAGTAACTTTAGAGAGAAACCTCATGGTAACAGGATTCAGAGAATAGGGATACCCCTAGGAAGATAAAGGGCTATTTTGAGATGGCATGTATGGTGGGTGAGACTACAACCAGGACAGGAAGTAAAAATAGGAAGACAAAGACAACCCAAGTTCCCCCTTTGCCTCGCTCTTTGCCTTGGGACACTGATCCTCTCACAGGGATCAGAAGTAATAAAATCAGAGCAGTGCTGATGCCCTGCTTGAGTGAGAAGCTAAGGAAAATGGGTGGGAATTACTGAGTCTAAACCAATGACTTACCTGTTGGCCTCCACCCCCTAGGATAGGTAGATTATAGTTTTAGAAGTGCCTCCTCCTAAGGTGACTTCTCCTTGGAAGAGAAGGCTGATTATGAAATCCTAAATTGAGTTGCTTGGTGGGGGCAGATTTGTAGTCCCTAGAATTTTGAGCTCCTGGGGCTGAAGATCTGGTTCTGGTCTGTTTTCCTGAGGAGCTAGTACACCCCAAGGAGTGTGAGCTCACAGGCCATATTTCACACACCATTAGGAGAGTTTAGAATAGGCAGACCCAGACTTTAGAAGTCAACAAAGTGCACATGCCAAAAGAGATAAGTGAAGATGTTAATAATATGAAGCAAGAAATGAAATGGTAAAACAGAACCATTTAGGTATAATAGTTGACAGACATACAGTTATGTAGGATAAGTAGTGAAGTGAGTGCAAATGAAGAGTGAATTTAAAAAACTAGATGATCAGATTATGTAACTTTAATGGAACTTTATAGACGGGAACAGATGAAGATAAACATACTGAAAACTTTAGCAAAAATGAAGCTATGTGGAGTTGAAAGTAAAAGTTACAAGATTCATATAATAGTAATCTCAGGCAAAAAAGTGAAAATGGGGAGAAGGAAATCTTTTAGAAATAATAGAGATAATTCATCAGAATTAAAGAAAAAAGACTTCAGCTTTAAATAATGATAGACCACCAGATAGGAGAGAGAAGGAAAAACTGACAAAATAGATGTAATAAGATCTAAGAACATCAAAAACAGAAAATTCTCAATGTTCCCAGAGAGGAAGAGCAATATCATAAAGAGAACAAGAATAACCTTGACACCTTACTTTTTAGCAGCATTATTGGATGTACGTGTAAATGGAGTAATAATTCTAAATGTATTAAAGGAAAAACATTTAAACTTAGAATTTTATATCCTTTGACATTGTCATTCAAGTGAAAGACAATGATAAAAAATATTGTTAAGTATACAAAGCCTCAGGTTTGCCACATAAGTCATAGGTTTAAAACACTTGTAGAAATAGTTAAAAAGGTCAAAGAAACTCAGTAGACACTGTAAGAGCTGTGTGTACCAAGAGTCTTTAAATACCTTGGTAAAGTCTGTTGGTGTCAAAGAAAAAAAAGAGAGAAAGACCAAAGAAGAGGACACAGTATATTCATAATAACCCAGATTTAAAATGTGAGATAATATACACATGATAAGCATTGAGAAAGGAAAGAGAACATTGGTACATGAGAGGGGGCTAAACTGGAAGATGTAGATAACAGATTTTCAAAGCCGTAAAGGATTAAAGAAAAATGTATAGAGTAGGACAAGTTGTAATAAACTTGAATAGTAGAAACAACTTCAAATAAGTTAATGGGTTAGAAGTACCTGTTAAAAGACATAATGTCAGGTTGAAGTTTTAAATTTCTAGCTAAGTGCTATTTACAGGAAGCACATTTGAAGCATAAGGGCACAGAAATATTGAAAGAAAAAGAGTGGAAAAGAACACAGTAGGCAAACACTAACCAAAAAAAGCCTGAGTAACTGAATTAATATCAATTAAATCTACCTCGCAACAAACAAATCATCATCATTAGAGATAATGAAGATTACTGTATAATGATAACAGTTCAATCCAAACAAAATGTAGAAGTTTAAACACATGCAACTAATAAGGTAACCTCAAACATATATATCAAAAATTGACAAAATTCTATGGAGAAATTGGCAAATTCACCACCATAGTGGGAGATTTTAATGCACTTCTCTCAATTACTAATATGTGAAGCATATGAAAACAGAAGTAAGGATATTTAACAATACAATTAACAAGCTTATTTTGGTGGACACATATAATTCTGCATCTAACAATTAGGGAATATACATTTTTCTTAACCACACATGGAAGGAACATTTACCAGGATTAATCTAACCAGGAAGGAAGCAAGCCTTCATAAATTTCACAGATTATGTTCTCTAACAATATACAATTAAGTTGAAAGTTAATCAAAATGAGATTAAATACTGCATATATTTGGAAATTAAATCACATGCTTCTAGATAAGTCATGGGTTAAAAAAATAGATCCTAATGAGAAAAAGTTTTTAATTTCTAGAACTGAATGGTAATGAAAACACAGCATATCAAAACCTGTGGATACAGTAAAAAAGTTTCAGCAGAAATTTATTAATATCACCTAATGTATGTACATTGGGAAGAAGAAAGGCTAAAAGGGAAATGCATATCCAACTTAAAATTTTGGGAAAATATCCCAACAGAATATATACAAATAAGTAGTAGGAAAAATAAACCTAAGGTTGAAAATAAATAGAAAGCAAAGGTAGAAAAGAGAAGATCAGTAAGACCAACATTTGATTCTTTGAAATAGAATAAGTTTGTAATAAACTTTGAAGTTTATTACAACTTGTCCCACTCTATACATTTTTTTTTAATCCTTTACGGCTTTGAAAATCTGTTGTCTACATCTTCCAGTTTAGCCCCCTCTCATGTACCAATGTTCTCTCTCCTTTCTCAATGCTTATCATGTGTATATGATCTCACATTTTAAATCTGGGTTATTATGAATATACTGTGTCCTCTTCTTTGGTCTTTCTCTCTTTTTTTTCTTTGACACCAATAGAATCAACAAATAGATAAACCTTTGGCAAAAATAAGAAAGAAAGAAAGAAATCAGAAATAATATTTCACAGGAAAAAAGGAATACAGCTGCAGATAAGGCAAAAATTTAAAGGATAAAGATTAAAAAGATACAAGAATAGCACCACCAACTGTTCATTAATAAATCTAAAAACTTAGGCAGCGTATTAATTCTGTATATTCTAGTATAACAAAATTAGACCAGTGAAAAGCAAACCTATGAAAAAGATCCATTTTGTTTATTTATATAGATCTAAAACCTTAAACAAAATATTAGGAAATTGGATTCAACTGTGCTTATAAATGGGTCATAATCATGTTGGATTTTCCCTAAAATACAATGATGGTTTAATTTCAGGAAAAAAAATCTATAAATATAAATTCCTACATTAATATATTAAAGGAGAAAAGATATCATCATTTCAAAGAAAGCACTTGTCTTGTAGTAAGACCCAACATACATTCATAATTAGGAATGAAAGAAAATGTCCTTAACCTGATAAAAGATTACAGCAAATATTTTAAATGGGAAATGTGAGAAGCATTTTCTTTAAATAAAGAGCTAAGTCAGGGAAATCAGCTTCTAGTAGTTTTTTCAATATTGTTGATCTTTGTCTAAGACAGGGAAAATAAAGTCATGAGAATTGGAAAGCAGAGATAAAACTTTTATTATTTGCAGTAATATACAAATGACTAGACAAACTCTTATAATAATAAGAGAGCTGAGAAAGATAGCTGGATTTAAGGGTGGTCAGATCAGATCAGATCAGATCAGTCGCTCAGTCGTGTCCGACTCCTTGCGACCCCATGAATCGCAGCACGCCAGGCCTCCCTGTCCATCACCAACTCCCGGAGTTCACTGAGACCCACATCCATAGAGTCAGTGATGCCATCCAGCCATCCCATCTTCTGTTGTCCCCTTCTCTTGCCCCCAATCCCTCCCAGCATCAGTCTTTTCCAATGAGTCAACTCTTCGCATGAGGTGGCCAAAGTACTGGAGTTTCAGCTTTAGCATCATTCCTTCCAAAGAAATCCCAGGGCTGATCTCCTTCAGAATGGACTGGTTGGATCTCCTTGCAGTCCAAGGGACTCTCAAGAGTCTTCTCCAACACCACAGTTCAAAAGCATCAATTCTTTGGTGCTCAGCCTTCTTCACAGTCCAACTCTCACATCCATACATGACCACAGGAAAAACCATAGCCTTGACTAAATGGACCTTTGCTGGCAAAGTAATGTCTCTGCTTTTGAATATGCCATCTAGGTTGGTCATAACTTTCCTTCCAAGGAGTAAGCGTCTTTTAATTTCATGGCTGCAGTCACCATCTGCAGTGATTTTGGAGCCCAAAAAAATAAAGTCAGCCACTGTTTCCATTGTTTCCCCATCTATTTCCCATGAAGTGATGGGACCAGATGCCATGATCTTCGTTTTCTGAATGTTGAGCTTTAAGCCAACTTTTTCACTCTCCACATTCACTTTCATCAAGAGGCTTTTTAGTTCCTCTTCACTTTCTGCCATAAGGGTGGTATCATTTGCATATCTGAGGTTATTGATATTTCTCCCGGAAATCTTGATTCCAGCTTGTGTTTCTTCAAGTCCAGCGTTTCTCATGATGTACTCTGCATAGAAGTTAAATAAGCAGGGTGACAATATACAGCCTTGACGTACTCCTTTTCCTATTTGGAACCGGTCTGTTGTTCCATGTCCAGTTCTAACTGCTGCTTCCTGACCTGCATAAAAATTTCTCAAGAGGCAGATCAGGTGGTCTGGTATTCCCATCTCTTTCAGAATTTTCCACAGTTTACTGTGATACACACAGTCAAAGGCGTTGGCATAGTCAATAAAGCAGAAATAGATGCTTTTATGGAACTCTCTTGCTTTTTCCATGATCCAGCGGATGTTGGCAATTTGATCTCTGGTTTC
>NW_011495061.1:5165323-5205939 GCF_000754665.1 Bison bison bison | reverse complement strand
CAGCTTGAACATCAGGAAGTTCACGGTTCACATATTGCTGAAGCCTGGCTTGGAGAATTTTGAGCATTACTTTACTAGCGTGTGAGATGAGTGCAGTTGTGTGGTAGTTTGAGCATTCTTTGGCATTGCCTTTCTTTGGGATTGGAATGAAAACTGACCTTTTCCAGTCCTGTGGCCACTGCTGAGTTTTCCAAATTTGCTGGCATATTGAGTGCAGCACTTTCACAGCATCATCTTTCAGGACCTGGAAGAGCTCAACTGGAATTCCATCACCTCCACTAGCTTTGTTCGTACTGATGCTTTCTAAGGCCCACTTGACTTCACATTCCAGGATGTCTGGCTCTAGGTCAGTGATCACACCATCGTGATTATCTGGGTCGTGAAGATCTTTTTTGTACAGTTTTTCTGTGTATTCTTGCCATCTCTTCTTAATATCTTCTGCTTCTGTTAGGTCCATACCATTTCTGTCCTTTATCGAGCCCATCTTTGCATGAAATGTTCCTTTGGTATCTCTGATTTTCTTGAAGAGATCCCTAGTCTTTCCCATTCTGTTGTTTTTCCTCTATTTCTTTACATTGATCACTGAAGAAGGCTTTCTTATCTCTTCTTGCTATTCTTTGGAACTCTGCATTCAGATGTTTATATCTTTCCTTTTCTCCTTTGCTTTTCTCTTCTCTTCTTTTCACAGCTATTTGTAAGGCCTCCCCAGACAGCCATTTTGCTTTTTTGCATTTCTTTTCCGTGGGGATGGGTTTGATCCCTGTCTCCTGTGCAATGTCACGAACCTCATTCCATAGTTCATCAGGCACTCTATCTATCAGATCTAGGCCCTTAAATCTATTTCTCACTTCCACTGTATAATCATAAGGGATTTGATTTAGGTCATGCCTGAATGGTCTAGTGGTTTTCCCTACTTTCTTCTTTAAGTCTGATATACATCAATAAATAGGAGTGTCAAATCAATACATTGTACACCTTAAACGTACACAGTGTTGTATACCAACTGTGTGTGTGTACTCATTCAGTCATGTCCAAGTCTTTGTGACCCATGGGCGGTGGCCCACCAGGCTCCTTTGTCCATGGAATCCTGCAGGCAAGAATACTGGAGCAGGTTGCCATTTCCTACTCCAGGGAATCATCCTGACCCAGGGATCAAACCCACATCTCTTGCGCTTCCTGCATTGGCATGAGGATTCTTTACCAGTGTGCCACCTGGAAGCTCTATATACTAATCATACCTCAGTAAAACTGGGGAAAATGAGATTGATATACAAAGTCAACTGCACTTCTTTTCACTAGCAACCAACAATATAAAATGCAAAAAAAATGAAGACATGTAAAACTGTATTCACAAATTTATAATTTCTAGAAATGCAGCATTAGATTTGTAAGACTTCTTTGAGGAAAGTTATGAAATTTTATGGGAAAACATTGAAGAAAAATTCAAGTGTAAATATATACCATTATTTACATCAGGAGACTAAATATCATAAAAATTTATTTCCTCATATTGATGTACATATACAAAGCAAATCCAATCAAAATTCCTCTTTTTGCAACCCTAAAATTTATAGTGAAGTATAAAGGGTCAAAAATAGCCAAGGCTTTTTTGAGTATTTTGCTGTAACAGAAATTAAGACTATTTAGTTAGCACAGTGTGATAATGATATAGTAGTAAACAAATTGACCAGTAGAATAAAATAGAAAGTGTGGAAACATATCCATACACGTCTGGAACATTTATGACAGTGGTAGTATGATGCATCAGTGGAAAAAAGGAGAGATTATTCAACAACTGGAGTTCAGATAAATGGCTGTCCATATGAAGAAAAAGAAATTGGGTTCCTATCTCACATGGTAGACAAAAGTCAACTTCTAATTATTCAAGGACTTAAATAATACAAATTTATATTTAACTTTTAGTGTAAATATAGGTGAAACCCTTTTGGAACTTGGAGTGTGTAGAAAAGGATTTTATAAACAAGATACCAAAGTCATTAACATAAAAGGAATGAGGAATAAACTTGACTTATATTAATCTTTAGAACTTCTATTCATAAAACAGCCTTTTAGGGAAAACTGATAGATTATAGACTAGGAGAAGGCTTTTGTAACCCAAATAACCAAGAAAAAATCAATATCATGAAATCTCAGTGTTTCTTACAAATCAATACAAAGTAGACCAACCGCCTAGTAGGAAATGGACAAGCAACTGGACAGGACCAGACATCTTTACAAACAAGGACCTGCATTTGGCTGATGAACAAGCAACAAGATGCTCAGTTACATTTGTGATCAGGGAAATACAAATCAGGACTTCAGTGAGATAAAACTAAAAATTAAAAAGTCTGACAGTAATAGGGTTTGGAAGAGATGCAGGTAAAGAGTCTCTCTAAATCATTGCTGGTGAGAGTACACTGGTACAACTACTTTGGAAAACGGTTTGAAAATGTTTTGAAAAACATTATCTATTAAAGTTAACCATTCACATACTCTATACCAATAAATTTAATTTCTAAGAATATACCCAAGGAGTTCTTCTACATATATACCCTTGGAGACATACACGGTAATGTTTGTAGAAGTGTTTATAGGAGCAAAAACCCAGAGTCACCCCAAATTCCCTCTTCCTAGAGAATGAATAAATTGTGGTATAGTCTGACAATGGAATATTTTACAACTGTGAAATGGTTGAGCCACATGTAATAATATCTATGAAGCTATGAAATTTACTTTTAAAATAATCATAGTTTTGTTAAGATATAATTTACTTACTATAGAATAGACAGATTTTAAGAGTTTAGCTGATGAATTTTTTTATATGTATACTTTTGTGTAACCACTGCCCAGAACAAAATACAGAACATTTCTACCCCCACCAGAAAGTTCTTTTGTTCCGTTTTCCTAAGTTCACTTTGTGCCACTCACCAGCAATAGTGTGAGAGTTCTAGTGTTGCTCCCCATCGTCTCCAGTGCTTGGTATTGTTAGTATTTTTAATTTAGATACTTTGGTAGATATATAATGGTATCTCATTGTAGTTTTAATCTGTGTTTCCCAAATGACAAATGAAATTGGTCATGTTTCATGTTTATGCTAATTTATTTATGCTAATTTTCCTTTTGAATATTTTTTTTTTTTTTACAAAATGTCTATTCAAGTCTCTCTCCCATTTTCTATTTCTTTTTTAAATGTATTGATTTATAGAAGTTGGTTACATATTTTAGATGTAAGTCTTTGTCACATACACACACAAATAAATGTATGTATAGTAACAAGCATTATAAGAAGGTGACTTAAGAAAAGAACATGAAAAGAATTACTGCATATCCTTACTCAAGCAGGTGTCTTATGAAAAAAAAGAGATCATTAGAAATTGAGGGTCTTCCCAGTGCACCAGCCCCAGGCATCCAGTACAATATTGTAAAGTTAAAAAATAAAATAAAAAGAAATTGAGGGTCTTGAAACTGATTCCCTGCAAACTATCCCTGCCCCCACAGGCCATATGAAGTCTTCTTACACACTACATACTCCAGTCTGAAGAATGTTGGTTTGGAATATGTTGAGTCTGTTTTCATTTTTCTAGCTTTATTGAGATATAATTGACATATAACATTATATAAATTTAAGATGTACAACAATGATTTTATATATATTATGAAATGATAATCACAATAAGTTTAGTTAATACATCCATCACCTCGCATAGATTAATATTTTTATTGTGATAGAAACTTAAAAGATCTATCCTTTTAGCAGCTTTCAAGTATACATTACAGTATTAAAGGCTCAGCAGCACCTCTAGCTAGAAATTCTTGGCAGACAATTGGAAATGCACTTTTGGTATGGCAACCCACTCCAGTATTCTTGCCTGGAGAATCCCATGGATGGAGGAGCCTAGGGGGCTACAGTCCACAGGGTCGCAAAGAGTCGGACACGACTGAGCGACTTCACTCACTCACTCACTCAGTTTCTCAGGCTGTTTCCTCTTAAAGAGGAGTATCAACACCAACCTTGTCTATTTTCATTATTTGTTCTACTTGTGAAAACAAAATCACTGAGGTAACTGTTAGGAAAAACTTTTCAGTGGTGCACTTGCTAACTTTAATGATCCATTATTACCTTTCTCCACTGCTGCCTTGGACTTACTGAGACCATTAGGGCATGTTCAGTGATTTTATTGGGTGCTGTGAGTCCTATGACTTACAGTATTTCTTTTCTTATATAATTTATATTAATTATTAGTCATATAATAGTTGCCATTACCCTTGGTAAATGATTTAAATGGTAAACAAAGCAGGAAAAATAACTTCCTCCCTCTATTCCCTCATTCCCTCTTATTAAAGATAACCATTGTTAAATCTCTTATATGTTCTTTTAAATACATTCTGTATATTTTTTTGTATCCACTTTTCACAAATGGATTTATATTACGCGAACTTTTCTTTTTCATTGAATGTATTTTGGGACGATTTCCTTATTTTTTAAAAGCAGCATTGTATCCAAAACCATGGATACACTATTATTTTTCTCTTCTGAATATGAAATATTTAAACTGTTTCAGGTCTTTTCTATTACAAACAACAGTGCAACAAATGTTCTTATAAATATATGTTTGTATACTATGTCAGCATATAGGATAAATTCTTAAAACTTGAACTACTGATCTGTGAGAGTGTGCTTTACACATTTTGATGGTTTATTACTGACTAATCCTCCCATAAAAAGCAAGTAAATGAGAAACCTGTTTCCCCACACCCTCACCAAGAGAATCATCAAACTTAAATTTATGTCCATCTATTAGGTATAAATTGGTAACTCATTTTTATTTGGACTTTATTAATTTTGTAAAGTTGAGCATCCCTTTTATGTGCTTTTTTATAAAGTGACTATTCCATTTTCCTGGTGGTAAAGAATCTGCCTGAAATGTGGGAGGACCTGGGCTCAATCCCTGGGTTGGGAAGGTCTCCTGGAGAAGGGAATGGCAGTCTGCTCCAGTATTCTTGCCTGGAGAATCGCATGGACGGAGGAGCCTCGCAGTGTGCAGTGCACAGGAGTGCAAGGAGTCAGACACGACTGAGCAACTAAGCAGCGGCAGCAGCATTCCATTTTCCTCCTGAAAAGATTTTATCCCTCAGAACATTACGAAGTAAAGTGTTCTAGCTATTGATGAAAAGTAGAAAATAAAGACTATGAAGTCCCAGAATGTTTCCTTTTAGCTTAGCTTATTTTATGTTTTATACCATCTTATCCCAACTCATACATAATATTCATTCATTTAAAAATACATGTTAAATATTTATTATTTACAAAATACTAATAGGCTCTATCCTTGAAAAGGCAGATTTTGTTAGATGAGGATGTATGCCTGGGTCTGTATCTGTAGGACCTGCCTCCTCAGGTATTAAGTCCAAATATTGGTATTTGACCAAACTTCTCCTCTATGAGTGTTCAGCTTTCTAGCTTTTCAAAATAAAATAATCTCAAGCTGTTAGCTAAACAAGTAGAAATTTGTTAACCAAAAGGTTGGTTTTCTACTAATGATAGCCTCAGATTATCAGCCTATTACTGCTGCGTTCCTGCCATTCGCTGTTTCATGGTTGATGAGTTCGGGGCGTGACTCCCGAACACAGCCAATAAAGGGAGTTCAGAAGTTACTGTTCTGATGGTGAGGTATCTCCACAATCTGCAGTGTCTAGCCTAAAATTATACCGATTTTTATTTGGTTGATTCATATATAGTTTCTCTTCAGCCTAGAAGGCTCATGACACGCAGCCCTGGGCCACTTATTCATCTGATCAGTGCAAATATTTGATGCAGTTTTTCCTTCAACTGCTAGCAAGCAGGAAGCAGGCAGTCTAGTAAGTTATTGGATGGACTTTAGGCAAGAGGGAAAGTGTGGAGTCCAAACCACTGTTTGTGCCCTGTTTGCTATCACAAGCAAATATAGGAAGCAAATAGTTAAAATTTTATAAATAGTAGAGTGTTTATGAGGGGATAATGTTCCTGTTCTGGATCTTTTGCTCTTCTCCCCAGTCTCTTTGAAATAAGAAATAGGATCATTTCTTTGAATACAAAGGTGCTCTACTTTAGACTTGTAGCGTGTCAGTCACCAAGCTCTTGGGGGGGGGTGTGTGTGTGTGTGTGTGTGTATATGTAGACCAAGCATTTGAAAGATTGCTAGAAATGCAGGTTCAAGATAGTACAGGTAGTTCTTGCTTTGCACAGTAGTGCAGAACCATAAAAATAGTGTATATTGAAGCTGTGAAAAATGATTTTAATAATCGGAAAAATTATGATCCATACCCTTTAAATTTTTTGTTAAATATTAAAAAACTCCCTGTTATAAATAAATATAGGGAATGAGACAAAAGTAAAGCTATTATTTTGCACTGTAATTTAAAACATTAGAAATATTGAGAATTAAAGTATCTTATTTTTTAGTTAAAAACTTATCAAGATTAGTTTAAAGAATGCTTACCTTCTTATAATACAGAGGGAAATATCTTTTTTATGCCTTGGCAAATTGTCATAGTGTTTTACAAGCTTGGATTAACTTGTAACATGGTATCCTTTGTCTTTCCAATGTCATGAAATATCTCTGAAAATTCTTTAAATTTGTTTTTTGTGGGCACCATATTCTCTGAAGTATCTTCATCCTTCCTCATTTATGCTGCTAAGTTTGCCTTACTAAGTTCCTTTGGTTGCACACTTGGATTCTTTCAGTGACAGTGTCAACATTCTCATGGTCAGCTATTTCTTCTATTACTTCATTTACATTTGATTCAGATTTTACTTCCAGTATTATCACTTTAGTTTCTTTGTTGCAATTTCATCTTTGTTGGCAAATTACCTGGGAGACAAGGAGGCAACACAACTGCACGGATTGCTGTCTGTGTGTGAACAGATGGATGGTGTCCAGTCACCAATAGACATGACTGTACATATCTGTAATTTACATGGTGTAAATATCATGTAATTTACATGACTGTACATATCTGTAATTTACATGGTGATTGTGTATTGAAGAGCTCACAGTGAAGTTTGAACTTTATGCAATGATAGTTACTATACCATAGTGACTAAAATGTGAACTGTGTTGCTGGGTGACTGACACTATTTAATTAATGATGACTGAAATTCATGCATATCAGGGCTGTGCAAAGCCAATACTGCCTAAATAAATTGGCTATCACATGGTACTGATTGCATATGATTTCTGTAGTAATTACAGTTTTGTTGGGTATGCTGATTGTACAGTGAGCTCATTCTTTTGGGCTTTTTGGAGGTGACTCACAGAATGTAAATTTTAATCTTCTATCTACCTATATCAGGACAGGCTAGATTATGCTGTGGTAACAAATGACTCCCAAATCTCAGTGTTCTTGACGCCTTCCATGGCACATTGGCTTGGATGAGGGAAGCAAGTTCTGTTTCACTTTGTCTTCACCCAGGGACCCAGGCTGAGGGAACTCTCTCTGTGCTTCTATTGTTACTAATGCAGGTATTAAACCACAAGCTTTCAGAGTTTCTATCTAGAAGTGATATGCACTATTTCAAATCACGTTTTCACTGGTCAAAACAAGTCATATTGTCATGTCCCAAAAGAAGTAGAGAGGCAAGATTCTAATATGTGCCTTGAAGACAGGAATGTTGGGTAAGCACCATCAATAACTATTGTGGATCCAGAGAGTTAACTTGTGGAGAGTTTATCAGGGAAGGGCAGTTGAGGACTAGGATTACAGACCTAGATGTGTGAGATTATCTCTGTTTTCTAATGAGAGATTGACGTTCAAGGCAAAGTTGTGTGTACCGGTATTCTAGGAGCCTGGACACTGTGATTAGTGTTCAAGGTTGCAGTGAAGCCAGGAAGTTATAATAGAGGCCAGATGAATCATTGGGGTAAAGCAGGGCTGTTGACAGAACCCTGGAAATCAGAAATCATTCAGATGAGAGCTCTGAGACCATCTACTGTTCTAAACAATTTCAATTCCTTTTTGGTCTGAGTCTTCATCTGTGCTTCATTTAAGTTGATGACACCTTTGGAAGTTCTGGGATATTAAGAGAACTTAAGCCTCGAAAGAAGTGTAGGCTAGGAGTTGGCAGAAGGCGTGGTAAGGGTATTCTGGGAGTAAATGGGTAGAGGCTGCAGAAGTGCAACCAAAAGTAGGATGCCGTGAAAGTGGTAAGAATATAGATCTTCTTTAAAAAGGATAACGTTGAAGAACTACAGGGAGTGAATTGCATAATGATCCGCATTTAGTTACTACTATTCCATGCTTTGTATTTGTCTGTGTCTTTAACCCTGAATTTATTAAGCTCTGCAAATCCTCCACAGTGTACTCAGATGGCTGCCCTTAAAGTGCTTGGCTGTACACTACTCTGTATCCCTGTTGCTTAATGCTTCAGTCCATTCACATGTCAAATTAATTTAGAATCACGCCATAGTCGTGCTCACGCCTAAACTTCCTGTTTTTAATCTAAATGTGATCCAAACTTCTTGTCCAGACTTTCTCTACTAGTCTGCATTAGGAGCAAAAATATTTAAGGCATACCTAGTCCAGCAGGAGCCCTGTGAGACTACATTCATGCATTTCCTGGCATTAGATGGAATATTTTATTTGAGAAAAATATAGCTAATACTAAATGGTTAATTTTGGTATGAGCTACTCACATCTGGAATTAAACAGTGCATAGACTACATTATAATCAAATGATCACATTATATCTAAATCTTCCAGTCAACTAAGAGCTTTCAAGTCAAACATCTTTATTCTTGGATACAATACCAGACTAATCAGCTGAACTTAGATTTTTTTACCTAGACATTTTGATGTTATATAGACTTACCCATAGGGCTTCCCTGGTAACTCAGAGGGTAAAGAATCTGCCTGCAATGCAGGAGACCCAGGTTCAATCCCTGGGTAGGGAAGATCCCCTAGAGAAGAGAATGGCAACCCATTCCAGTATTCTGGCCTGGAGAGTTCCATGGTCAGAGGAGTCTGGTGGGCTACAGTCTATGGGGTCGCAGAGTCGGACATGACTGAGCGACTCACGCACACGTACACACAGGCTTATGCTTAGTGTTGGATCTCGTAGACTTTGGACAACTTCTTTCATTCTTTCAGTTTCTCTATTAATTTTCTAAGAACAGAGCTGTAAGGGGGTCTTTGGATTCCAGGGACTTGCCCTATCTAGTGTTCTTTTGCACAAGCATGCTGTATTATTCTTTTAAAACTGAATATTCTCCCACCCCTAAATTTTGGTATATTGTAAAAAGTATTAGTGAAGAGGTCTGAGACATGTCAGTTCAAGGAGCAGGGCATCAAAAGTTTTGCTATTTATTCAACATTATAATTTTTCTGTGTGACTTAGTGAATTTGTGAGATTATATTACTAAAATATGTAAGAGTCTTCAATTTTTTAAACTGTTTATAACACCAGAAATTCATCATTTAATATTAGGGCAATACAGTTTCTTCAGCGAGACCAACCAATGTGTTAGAAATGATGAAAGAATGGAAAAATAACCCAGAAAGTGATGAGGAAAGCACAACAGACCAAAGAGACAGCAGGTCTGGACAAGAGGAGTCAAAAGTTTACCAACCCAGCCGAAATGTCCCTGATGTCAGTAACTCTTCAGATGAAGAGGAAGGAAAACAGGTAGGAAGAACCAACAAAACATGTAGGAAAAACAACTGTTTCATTTCTCCAAACTGTGAAATACCTTCACAACACTTGGAACATTTTTGCAACTCTTTTTTTGTTGTTGGATTGTAATGGTTTGTAACAAAAGAGACCTGCATGATAAAGAAAGTAAAGCTTGAAACTAGCATGATTTAGTGATGTGGCCTAGATGCTTATTTTAAGAGCCGTGATTATATAGGGGAGGGGTCTGCAAACTTTTCCTATAACAAATAGTGAATATTTTAGGCTTTGTAGGCCATAATAGTCTCTGTCACAACTTCTCAATGCTGATGTTGTAGCACGAACACAGGCATAGACAACAAATGAGTGTTCCAGCGAAACTTTACAGAGACAGGTGGTGTGCCAGATTTGGCTAATGGGTCACAATGAATAATGTATGTATTTTACCAGGCTATACAATTTGGAATGGGTTTATGTATTACTTCAAAAATTACTATTACATTAGTTAGTCATTTGCAATTTTATGATACCTAAAATTGTTTTATAGGCTTATTACTTTACTTTATTAGATATAGTTTTATTCTTTTTGGTGAATAAAATCTAGTAACATTTGGTTAATTCTAGATTGCATTCTACCAACTCAATATCCTGACAATTTACCCACATCCTCTTTTCTCTTGTTTCTGTGTTTGAGGAAAATTTTCTGTGTGTTTGTTCTCATTCTCGTCTTGAAGTCTAATCAGCATGTTTGAGCTCTTCTTTAATGATGGAACATCTTGCCACTGGGGGCCAGATTTACGACCGGGCACCCCACTTCTTATGAGGAGTTGCTGCTTTTCAGTTCTCTGAGACCTAGAGACGGGCAGAGTGGAGAGAGGGCCTGGAGGGTGAATCCTGACCCACAGTCAGGAAGGTACAGCATGCTGCCTGTACCTGCCCTGCCACGAATTCTGTCAGAAACTTGAGGAAGGAGGCCCAGTAGAGTGATCTGGTTGATTTTTATTTACTCATTGGGAATTTCTTCATCTAGTTGATAGCAAATGTCTAGATAATAGGCTTAACATTTAATTATTTAGACATTTTGAAATAGCCATATTTTTATGTAATGTAAACATAAGGTTACTGAATCCCTTTCACCCTTTCCCGTCTGTCAACAACTCCTGCAGTGCTTAGCAGCTGTGTGTATTTGGTATTCTTGTTAAAAATAATATCCTAAAAACCCATGTTTGCATTTCCTCATTGAACATAGTTTGAAAAATTTCTTGTTAGCTGACTTGGAATTTTATACATACATACATGTGCACACACACATACATAAACATACTCACACATATATACATACACACGTACACTCACACACTCTCATACGCATACATTGCGTATTACACATGTGCATCAACAATATACTCACACATGGTAGTGATGTTTTAGTTGCTAAGTCATGTCTGACTCTTGTGACCCCATGGAACCACCGAGCTCCGTTGTCCATGGGATACCCCAACCAAGATTACTGGAGTGGGTTGCCTTTTCCTTCTCCAAAGGATCTTCCTGACCCAGGGATCAAACCCAGGTCTCTTGCAGGCATCTCCTGTATTGCAGATGGATTCTTTACCAACTGAGCCACCAGGGAAGCTTGTATATGTGTATATATCTACATATATGCATGTATACAAGTGTGTGTGTATATATATGTATATACACACACACTCACATATATACAAACACAAATCCATACATACACATGCATACACACATTATCTTTTGTAGTCTTGGATTATATCAATGTTCACTGAATCTGAACATAAAATATCCTTGTAAACCAAATGTTTGGTTGTCTTCCATCTCCTTTTTCATTGCTCTGTCACGGCTCTGCCCTCCTCCTACGCTCTCTTTGAGTCAGAGTAGAGGGATAACACTTGCCGTAATGTTCTCAATGTGGTGTTCTCAGCTACTTCCAATTAGGCAACAGAAGGACTGGAATTTGAGGTGCTTATGGATGCTAGAACTAGACTCAGTGAATTGAAAATTTAAGAATATACATTTCTACTTATCATCAAGAACTTTTCCACAATGAGAGCTCACCTGCAGTAGCACAGGCGGGACTGTGGATAGTAAACCTCACCTTTCAGCCATTGAAAGCATTCATGCAGACTCTGGAAAACTGCTTGTTATAAATGCTGTGGAGAAGGCGATGGCACCCCATTCCAGTACTCTTGCCTGGAAAATCCCATGGATGGAGGAGTCTGGTGGGCTCCAGTCCATGGGGTCGCTGAGTCGGGCACGACTGAGTGACTTCACTTTCACTTTTCACTTTCATGCATTGGAGAAGGAAATGGCAACCCACTCCAGTATTCTTGCCTGGAGAATCCCAGGGACAGAGGAGCCTAGTGGGCTGCCCTCTTGGGTCGCACAGAATCAGACACGACTGAGGCGACTTAGCAGCAGCAGCAGCGTAAATGCCGTGCCAGGAATGTCTACATAATGGGTAGGAGTCTGCCCCGGATGTCCTTTAAGGACTTTCCTGTGCTTAGGTTTTGGCTGTGACATCTTGGGAGGAATACCTTACACCTTATTTGGGAATTTTTCTGAAGAGTGTTACCCCTTAAAAGAAAGTCTTCTCTTGTATATTAAGTTTTTTCATGGATTTTTATGAATAAATATGCACTTTGTTAATTACATTGAAGTTGAGTTTAAGAAATTACTTCTTTTTTCCCCCAAATCTTCATTAACAGCAAATAGTAGAGTATAAGATCTAAAGTGATAACTGAAAATAGCATTGGCTGTTTAGTCTTGAGTCCATGCGGGATTCATATAGTAACTAATATCCTTAAGAGTGAAACTTTAATTTTATTAAAAAGCATTCTAATAATATTGAAATATTTCCCATGGGAAAAATTCATTTGTTAAAGTTAGATTATATGGATAATTTGATATGATAAATATTTATACTTACTATAAAGAGATGTATATGATTCTTTTTCCATTAAAATATTTGAAATTTGGCTCTACTGTAAATGCAGATTGCCACAGATCCTTCTTTCCATTGTATCACTGTTTTCTCTTCTGGAGAATCTGATAAATCCATTTAGAGCTCCTGATTTTGTAATTCTCACAAATGAGAGTAATCACACTTTTTAGATAAGTGGCAAAGTACTTGGAAAACTAGCAGAAAAAGTGAGGAATTATTTAAAAACAAAACCAGAAAAACACTTGAACTAAGCACCTTCCTCTTTCTCTGGGTAACTCTTCTTTAGTTCCAAATGCCCCGGGCATTATGGAAAAGTACAGTGTGTGTCTCCTCATTGTTCATGTTTGGATGAAGATATTATACTTCACCATTTCAAACTTATTTTCAAATAGTTGGCATTTGGCAATGTCCATTTTTAAATTTTCATTTTCAACCTTTAGTTTGTTTTTGGTAGGTGTATTTTTTTGAAGATAGAAATGTTCTCTCTTATATATCTTGTATTTTACAGTCTGAGTACATCTAGGAAGTGCTTTGTGTTATTGGGAACCCTCTAAATTCCCCACAATGGGTTCTTAATCTACTCTATCAGGCAGACCCAAGAGTCTAACTCCTATAGCAGGATTGACTCATCTTCAAATGAGACACTTGGCAGACTATTGCTTATTGCACGAACACACCTTTTCGCATTCAGTCCTTAGTGATTTCTGATAAGCAGTACACTACTTTCATTGTTCATTAAGCTCAAAACACAATCGAAGAGAAATGAAGGTCTGTAATTAAAATGCACAGCCCCACAACCATAGAGGGAGTGACTAGCAACTCTGCATGTAACAAAAGTATATTTGCATTATAGAGTTCTCGCTTAATAAAGAAGAAACTTCTTAGCTGTTAATTGGTTTATTGAACACAGTCTTGAATATACTTATTTAGTGAAAACAGAAAATTTTTGTGATCATTTTTCTTGACTGAAAACATGGACTTTATAAAATCAAGGAAATGGTACGTGTATCAGATTTTTTTTTAATCCAGTCTAGAAAATAGAAAGGCAAGGTATTTTAGCAACTTTGAAAGGTTATTTTGAGCAATGCAATGTGTTCATTAGCAGTTCTTCAAAGACAAAGAATATTTGAATTTAAATAAGATTGAAATTAAACAGTTGAACTTTGTGTTATATTGACCTGTTGCTGTGAGGAAAAAGTCAAGTGTTCTTAGTATTTTAGTAGTGTAGGATAAAAATTTCTGTTCTTACAAATTAAATCTTAGTTCCCTGAACCCCTGTGAATCATGTACAAGTTTTGTGGTGCTTCCATGTTTGGGCACACTTTTGTACTCCATTGCTGAAGCACTGTAATCTGGTGTGTGTGCCAAAGCATCCCATTTACAGTGTCCTACTGGTGGTTAAAGCACAGGCTCTAGATCTGGGCTGCCTGGATTCAAAACCTGGCTTCACCACTTACAAGCTTTAGGACCTTGGGCAAGTCTCTTGTCCTCTGTTTCCTCATATCTAACATGGGAATAATAATGACATCAACCAAGGGGTAAATGAAATCATGCATATAATACTCTTGACATATGGTAAGCGTGCATTAATGTTAGCTATTATTAATTTTATTATTATTTTGCTAAAGAGCGTGCATGGCTTCCATGTGGCTCAGATGGTAAAGAATCTGCCTGCAATGCAGGAGACCTAGGTTTGATCCTAGGTTGAGAAGATCCCCTGGAGAAGAGAATGGCAACCCACTCCAGTATTTTTGTCTGGAGAATCCCATGGACTGACAGGCTGCAATCCATGAGGTCTTAAAGAGCTGGACGTGACTGAGAGACTGACACTCTCACTTCACTTTAAAGAGCTTGCATAGAATATTGCTAAAATCGCCTGTTCTTTCTTGTCTGCTTTAAGGCTCCTTTGGGCAGAGGTGTGGGCCTAAACTAATGAACAAACTAAGAAATATCATTTTCAAAGGTGATCAGGTGATGCTTCCAGCCTCACTTGCCCTCTCAGTTTGGCAAGATCCCTAAGGTACTGTGGTAGATTGGATTGTTTTTCCCAATTATTTAAAACCTCTCTGTAAGGAATATGTACATTCCTACCCTTTTCTCCCTATTAGAGTAGATGGGTATTTTCTCATCTCACTAATGTTGGTCTTGGCTATATTACTGACTTTAGCAAACAGAATGTTGAGTTGTGATATAAGCAGAGACCATAAAAGTGTTTGCATGATTTAGCTTGCTCTTATTTCAGCCACTGCCATGAGAAGAACATGACTACAGAAGCCACAGTTCTTGGAATTATGAAGGTCTGTGGAACAGACTTGGAACTCAGTACAAAACCTGAAGTCCAGCCTAGCACCACCAAGTGAAAATTAATGTTCATTGTTTTAACATACTGAGACTTTTCTAGTTCTTTGTTATGTAGTTGTATAGAAAAGAGTTAACATAGCAAGCCTAAGCTGCTAGCCTTGAAAAGGCCTGCTTTCAAGGTTGGCCCTTGGCTGGCTTTTGGGAACTTAGATTTTGGGACAGCTACTATTAACTGATAAGAATGATTAATTGTGCCTAAACATTACAAACAATACAGTTAATGCCGACCACGTGCTTTCCCTCTGGAAGTCTGGGATTTTGGTAGGTGCTAGGCAGAGAATGCCCCCATGGCCAGCTCACAATAAAAACGCTGGGTGTTGAGTCTCTGAGCTTCCTTGGTTGGCAGCCTTTCACATGTGTTGTCACAACTTGTTGCTGGGGTAATTAAGTGCATCCTGTGTGACTCCTGGGAGAGGACTCTTAGATGCTTGAACATAGTTTCCCCTGGACTTCTCCTCAAGGGTCTTTCACTTCCTAATAGTGCTCTGCATCCTTTCACTGTAATAATCATAGCAATGAGTAAGCTCTATGCTGGTTTTGGGGTCTTCATAGTGAAGCATAGGACCTAGAGACGTCCCAAACACAGTAGCATAGCTGTAGCAATAGCTGACTAATATAGGTACAAATAATTAATTGTGCTAACATGAATTTTGGCCTGTTGTTCTTTGATCTAATGCTGCCAGCAAAGCCACTTGCTATTTTGGATTCATAGGCTTCCATAAACAAAAAGGCTTTTGTCCCTACTTCTCTTCCCATTAGAATCTCCTGTGTAAGGCTTGGGTTTCACCACGGATTTAGCCAGACTTCCATGATTGAAGGGACATATTAGTGAATCTTTTCAAATCATTTCCCTGCTCTCCCAAACCTGGCTTTTGCTCAGCTCCCCTTAGAGATTATAACTGTTAGTATATGCTTTGTATATTTTTCCCGATGGAGAACGAACCCATTGGGTTGGGTTGTAAAAACACTGCTTCAATTTCAAATGTATTCATTTGGATCCATTCATCTCTTATCCTACCTTTGTGCTATAATTGTCTCATGTATTACATACATGTAATTATCAACCCTACAAAACAGTGTTTTAACTTTTGCTTTGAATAGTCTTATTTCCAAGAAATTAAAAGGAAAGTTGTCTTTTATATTTACCCACATACTTACCATTTCTGATGATCTTCTTTCCTTTAAGAAAAGCTGTGCTTCCATCTAATATTGTTTCTCTTCAACCTGATGAACTTCCTTTGCATTTCTTGTATTGAATGTCTGCTCTCAGTTTTCTTTTATCTAAAGATGTCTTTATTTTGTCTTAATTTTTGAAGGACATTTTCTCTGTTTACAGAGTTCTGGTTTGACAGGTAATTTTGGTCCACACTTTAAAGATGTTATTCTTCTGCCTTCTGGCGTCGGATTCTCTGATAAGAAGTCACTGGTAATTTGAAGTGTTCTTTTCCTGTATGTAATGTGTCGCTTTTCTCTGAATGTTTTCAGGATTCTCTCTTTATCTTTGGTTTTCAGCAGTTTGACAGTCATATTGCTTAGACATGTTCTTCACATTTATCTTGCTTGGGATTTGCTGAACTTCTTGGATCTGTATTTCTGTCTTTTGCTAAGTTTGGGAAATTTTGTAATCACTTTCTTTTTTCTGATACTCTTAATTGCTCATATGTTAGTTAGAGCATTTGATATTGTTCAGTAAGCCTCCAAGGCTGTGTTCATTTTTCTCAATCTATTCTTTAAATTGGATGCATTCTATTGATCTGTCTTCAGGTTTTCTCTTTTCTCAGTTGTGTCCATTTCCCTGTTAAATCTGTCTGGTTTGATACTTAATTTCAGATACCATATTTTGTCCTAAAATTCTTATTTGGGTATTTTTTATTATTATTTCTGTTTTTCTATGGAGACCTATTTTATTTATCATATAATTTTTCACTTTACATCATTGATAATAGTAATGATAATCACTTGTTTGCTAATTCCAATATTTGGGTTCATCTCAGAATCTGTCTCTATTGATTGTTATTTCTGTTACGTAATTTTGGATTGTATCCTGGACATTGGAAATGTTGTGTTGTATTAACTCTGAATTCAACTGTGTTCCTTCAAAAAGTGTTGACATTTCTGTTTTAGCAGGTAATTAGTTGATTGGATAAAAACTGAAAATTGTTTCTTAGCAGTTCAAATCTTAGGTTGGTTCATTTATCTTAGGTGAATGGAATATAAGATTCTCTTTCTCTGGCTATCTGCTTTAGGAATTCCCTCACTACTCTTTGGTGTCTGTGGTTGCTTTGAATGCTGCCCATTAGTTCTTTAGATCAGAGAGAGAAAATTGTGAAAGCATCTGGAGTAGAGGGAGGAGGCACATTGCCATCAAAGGAGCAATTTTGACATATCAACAGAAATAACGGAAGCGAGAAAATAATGGAACATTGTTAAACTGCTAAGTGGAAAATAATATAAAACAAGAAACCTGTCAACTTGGAATTCTATATCTGGTGATATTTTCCTTCAAAGATAAACATAAAATTTTAAAAAGTTTTCAACTGTGTAAAAGATGAGAACATTTTTACCAGCATATCTTACTATGAAAAGTGAAAGTGTTAGTTGCTCGGTTGTGTCTCACACTTTGCAATCCCACGAACTGCAACAGACCAGGCTTCCCTGTCCTTCACTGTTTTCTGGAGTTTACTCAAACTCATGTCCATTGAGTCAGTGATGCTATCCAACCATCTCGTCCTCTGTCATCCCTTTCTCCTCCTGCCCTCAATCTTTCCCAGAATCAGGGTCTTTTCCTGTGAGTTGGTTCTTTGCGTCAGGTGGCCAGAGTATTGGAGCTTTAGCTTCAGCATCAGTACTTCTAATGAATATTCAGGGTTGATTTCCTTTGGGATTGACTGGTTTGATCTCTTTGCTGTCCAAGGGACTCTTAAGAGTCTTCTCTAACACCACAATTCGAAAACATCAGTTCTTTGGCACTCAGCCTTCTTTATGGTCCAGCTCTCACATCCATACATGACTACTGAAAAAACCATGGCTTTGACTAGACGGACCTTTGTCAGCAAAATGATGTCTCTACTTTTTAATAGGCTGTCTAGTTTGGTCATAGCTTTTCTTCCAAGGAGCAAGCATTTTTTAATTTCATGGTTGCAGCCACCATCTGCAGTGATTTTGGAGCCCAAGAAAATAGTCTGTCACTGTTTCCATTGTTTCCCCATCTATTTGCCATGAAGTGATGGGACTGGGTGCCATGGTCTTAGTTTTTTGAATGCTGAGTTTTAAGCTAGCTTTTTCACTGTCCTCTTTCATGTTCATCAAGAAGCTCTTTAG
Source organism: Bison bison bison (assembly GCF_000754665.1). NCBI lineage: Eukaryota > Metazoa > Chordata > Mammalia > Artiodactyla > Bovidae > Bison > Bison bison. The sequence goes on along the minus strand of NW_011495061.1, from coordinate 5,187,643 downwards.
TTCCTCTTTGCTTTCTACTATTAGTGTTATGTCATCTGCATATCTAGGTTATTGATATTTCTCCTGGCAGTCTCAATTCTAGCTTGTGCTTCATCCAGCCCAGCACTTTGCATGATGTACTCTGCATAGAAGTTAAAAAAGCAGGGTGACAATATACAGCCTTGACACACTTATTTCCTAATTTTAAACCAGGCTGTTGTTCCATGTCTGGTTCTAACTGTTGCTTCTTGATCTGCATACAGGTTTCTCAGGAGATAGGTAAGATAGTCTGGTATTCCCGTTTCTTTAAAAATTTTCCACAGTTTGTTGTGATCCACACAGTCAAAGGCTTTAGTGTAGTCAATGAAGAAGTAGATGTTTTTCTGGAATTCCTTTGCTTTTTCTATGATCCATCAGATGTTGGCAATTTGATCTCTGGTTCCTCTGTCTTTTCTAAATCCAGCCTGTACATCTGGAAATTCCTGGTTCACATACTACTGAGGCCTTGCTTGAAGGATTTTGAGCATTACCTTGCTAGCATGTGAAATGAGCTCAGTTGTACTGTAGTTTGAACATTCTTTAGCATTGCTCTTCTTTGGGATTGGAATGAAAACTCACCTTTTCCAGTCCTGTGGCCACTGCTGAGTTTTCACATTTGCTGGCTTACGGAGTAGAGCATTTAACAGCATCATCTTTTAGGATTTGACATAGCTCAGCTAGAATTCCATCACCTCCACTAGCTTTGCTATTTACGTGAGTAGCCTTATATAAGAAATATATTGACATACATTTGGAATTCAATTTCTCTTCTTCCCTTTGCTTTTCTTTCCCTTCCTTCTTCCTTTTGAAAAGCACAGGAACGTGAGAGATAGTAAAAGTATAGCTGAAAACGTATATCAAAATATTCTGTCACTTGGACCTTGAGCAGGCCTATAATTTGAATGTGTGACTCTAGAAATGGTTGCTATGGTGATAAACCACTTTACTTAAATAGCATGTATTTTACTCAAAATTCAGTGAAATGGTAACAGTTTCTAGTAATCGTGTACTGGTATTAACTTCAAGGATATGCCTAGAGCTTACAGGTTTTGCATGTATTATAACCAGATGAGTTTATCAGGTTAAAGTTATGCCAGTGAATAATGAAATACGTGCACTTAGCCCAGTTTTCTTGTTATGTATGTCACTTTGCACACATGGAGCCCCCTTTTCAAGTTTAATAATATGATCTGGAGAAATCGGGCCCTTGGTGCTGGATTACTGAAAAATGGAACTTGGGTGGGGGGAACCATATAAGGTTATCTTATCTATCATTCTACCTCGAGTAGGAATGACTGTTCTTCAGCAGTCCTGAACAGTGAGAGTTCACCAAAGATGAGGAACAATTGAAATGCTGCTTAGATGAGCTCCTGTTGTAACCATCCTGACTGTAGCACTCGAGACGCTGTCTAGCTCCACAGTGCTAGACAGCATATTTCCTCTCATTCATTATGAATTTAGATTGAATAACTCTTATAAAGAAACTTCCATCCATTATCACATCAATAGCCTGTATGTAAACCTTCTCTGGTCCCTTTGTATCTATTCAGACTGGTTGCAGAATTTCAGGTGTGAATTCTTCATGATAACTAAGGATAGAAGAATTTTTTCTCTGATTTCTAAGATACTTTCTGATGATAGCCAGGTGCTTTTGGTCACTGTGCAGTGGTATGGCACACTAGTATCTTTAGAGCAGTTTGCAATGAATTTTAGATCCTCTCTTGGAGAACAATCTATAGTGCTTTTTAGATGTTCTTTTGGACTAATAATTATGACCAACAATCTAATAATGATCATTTAGATAGACTCTTTCCCCCTAGAAATGAATATGGAGATTCCTCTCTCATCTTTCTCCCCCTTTGTACAATCTTATGGGAGCTCATCACCTTCTATGCACCTTTCATGACCTGGAAGATCTTAGTAACTTCTGGCCTTGGCTATAGAAATTTCACTTTCCATTTCTCTGTTCTATTATTTACAAAACATACAAAACTATAAAATTGCATCAGTTACAGCATAGATTCCTGAAGAATCCCATCAACTATGAGAGAAGAAAAAGAGAAACTTAAATTTTAGATAACCTATAACCTACAAAAGAAACCTTCAAAAAATCCTAGAGAAAAGCATGGAAGTTGGAATTTGCCCTGGTTATTTATATTCCAAGAAGATGAGAGGCTTGGCTTTTGGTGAAGAAATCTATAGCTTGGCCTGAAGAGCACCATGTGGACCAGCTTGCATCATGTTTTTGTTAGCATCAGAGAACAGTTTCAGTGAAGGGATGTTTAAGAAGGAAGGCTCAGTCTTTAGGAAAGCTCTAATGATTCTGATTCCTAAACAATGGCATCCTAAATTTAATGCAACTTCAGATTAGCAAAGAGAAATGGTAAAGTACATACACACATTACATTTTACAAGGTACACACAAACCACACAAAAGCTTTTAAGCATTTGCAATAAATATTTGCATAAAGGTAATAGATTTGCATTGATGTTACCAGGGAGTAAAGAATAAACAAACATTGTGATTTGTTTCCATGTAGCCAGTTTCAGGCTGATTTTGAAGCTCAGTTAAAATATGGTTGAATAAAAATATTTTCAAATAATGCTACCAACAAGGGATTAACTTCCAAAATATACAAACAGCTCATACAGCTTAATATCCAAAAATCAAAGAACCTAATCAAAAAGTAGACATTTCTCCAAAGAAGACATATAGATGACCAAAGTCACATGAAAAGATACTCAGTATCACTAATTGTTAGAGAAATGCAAATTAAAGCTACAAAAACACACTAGTCAGATGGCCATCATTTAAAAATCTACAAATAATAAATGCTGGAGACAATGTGGATAAAAAGGAACCTTCCCAGTTTGTGGGAATGTAAATTGGTGTAGCCACTATGGAGGTTTCTTAAAAAACTAGAGTTACCATATGATCCTGCAATCCCACTCCTGGGCATATTTGTGGAGAAAACAGTAATTAAAAAAGATACATGCACCCTTTGTTCATAACAGCATGATTTAAAATAGCCAACACATGGAAGCAACCTAAACGTCCATCAGCAGATGAATGAATAAATAAGATGTGGCATATATATATATATGTATATAATGGAATATTGCTCAGCTATAAAAAATGAAATAATACCATTTGTAGCAATATGGATGAACCTAGAGATTATCATATTAAATGAGGTAAATCAGAGAAAGACAAATATCATAATATAATATTTTTTATATGTGGAATCTACAAAATGATACAGATGGACTTATTTACAAAACACAAATAAACTCACAGACATAGAAAACAAACTTGGGGTTACCAAAGGGGATACCAGGAGCAGGGGAAGAGATAAATTAGGAGGTTTTGATTAATATATTCATACTAATAGGTAAGCAACAAGTACCTATTGTATAGTACTGGAAACTGTTCTTAATATCTTATAGTAACCTATAATGGAAAAGAATCTGAAAAAGAATATGTATAGAACTGAATCACTTTGCTGTATATGTGAAACTAACCTAGCATTGTAAATTAACCATTGTTTAATTGCTAATTTGTGTCTGACTCTCTTTGGGACCCCATGGACTGCAGCCCACCAGGCTCCTCTGTCCATGGGATTTCCCAGGCAAGAATACTGGAGTGGCTTGCCAGTTCCTTCTCCAGAGGATCTTCCTGAGCCAGGGATCGAACCCACGTCTCCTCTATTGCAAGCAATTCTTTACCACTGAGCCACCAGGGAAGCCCAAATTAACTACACTTCAATTAAAAAACCAAGCAAAACAAAAACATAAAAATAGGGTCATAATAACCCCAAATTATGGTTGACTGTATTAGTTTTCATCAGTTTTTGATACCAAATTGAAAAAGAAATAAGAAAGTAGGTACTCATAATGTTTCTGTAAGTGTATAAGTTGGTACAACTAAAACAGAAGGCAATATGATTATGTCTCTTAAAATTACAAATCCATACAACTTTTGACCCAGAAGTTCTACTTCTAAAATATATATCCTGTAGATATCCTTACACGTGCACAATGATGCAAGTGCCAGATTATTCAGAGAAGCATTCTTTTTACCAGTTAAGATTAGAAACAACCTGAACGTCCATTAGCAAGAAGCTGGCTAAATACATTATGGTGCATTCAGACATGAGGACACCGCATGTGCTGAAAGAAGAGTGGGCACTCTTTTATGTATTGACGTGGAATGATGTTCAAGACTATTGTTAGTTTAAAAATATCGAGGTTTAAAGACTGTCTACAGTGGGCTACCCATTTGTTTTAAAGAGTGAGAAGAAAGTATATTGATATATAGATTAGATTAAACCATATAAAATCTCCATTATTAAGCTGTTTTGACTGAAAAAATAATGACCAGTTCCATTTGGTTCCACCTAATACTTGCTTGAAGTTCCATAAAATTTTGGGAATGTGCACTGTAAATTGACAGTTATTCATTGTCTCCAGTGGGAGGCAGAGCTGAGTTAACTGGGGAGCAAGGAGGAGATTTTGAATGCTATGGATATTAAATCATGGGAATATACCACCTTTTAAAAAAATAATTTACTAAAATTATATATAAGTAAAATAGATAAAGGTGGCTGAGTAATATCATTTTCTCATCTTGCTCTAAATGAAATTGTTCCTACCCTGAAGCAACCAAACATTTTGGTTTAGTTTCCTTTTTCCTTCCACTTTGCCAGGAAATTCTGGGAATTATCTTAAGATATCTTATCCAAAGAAACCAGAACCTCTAGTGTTTCTGAAAAAAAAAAAAAAAAAGAGAGACAATATTTATATCACTAATCCTGCCCATGGAGGCTGTTTCTGAGTATTTCTTCCTGATGACTTCAGCTTCTGAGTCTACTTTAATGACTTGAGTACATTAACAAATGGAAAATGAAGAAGGATGAAAATGTTAAACCAGATATGCGTATGAACACATTAAAGGGAAAATGACTGTCTCTATTTCTATTCTGTAGATTATTAGTTGCAGTGGACACATTGAAAAGCATTTCTTCAATTACTTAGATGATAACTCAAGAGGTGGAAATGTCAAAAAGAGGTTAAACTCAGACTCGCCTTTTAAAAGGATTTGTATGTCAAGTGACTTAAAATTTTATGAATTTAAATGCCCAAGCTAGGGACCAGTTCTGTATTTTTTAAACAAAGCAACTTTTCTTCAGCCTGTCCCTAGAACATCATGGGTGTTATACTCTTAGCCTGTTGCTAAGCGTAAGGAGTTTTCAAGGAGAAGACACAACCTGTATTACTGAAAGCTGCTGCTGCTGCTGCTGCTAAGTCACTTCAGTCGTGTCCGACTCTGTGTGACCCCATAGACGGCAGCCCACCAGGCTCCCCCGTCCCTGGGATTCTCCAGGCAAGAACACTGGAGTGGGTGGCCATTTCCTTCTCCAAGGCATGAAAGTGGAAAGTGAAAGTGAAGTCGCTCAGTCGTGTCCGACTCTTAGCGACCCATGGACTGCAGCCTACCAGGCTCCTCCATCCATGGGATTTGCCAGGCAAGAGTACTGGAGTGGGTGCCATTGCCTTCTCCGTGAAAGATTACACAGAGAAGCAATCCAGAAATTTTCTTGAGAAAATGAATCTAAACAGAAAAGGACCTTTTTACGTGTCCAAATTTATACAAATTACTTTTTCAATGTGCAAAAATTACCAATTTAAGGATTAACATGTACTATTATTAAAGTCATACATGAGTGATGGTCTGAAGAGGCACATATTTAAGGGCTGTCTGCAACAAGCAAACATCTGGTAAAGTTTCTCTTTCTTGAAATATAGGTACCAAAAATCTGTAAGTGATCTGAGGTTTTGCTGCAGCCCTGGGAGGTCACTTATTCACTGGACAAATATATATGAAGTGCCTACAGCCATGTATAGAACATGGTCACTTGTGTCATAAGAGTGATTAAAAAAAACCAAAATCTAACAACACATACACAGGAGGTTTATTTGTTTTGTGTTATATGTAACCTTTTCACATTCTTTGAAAGTTGTAAACCTGATTATTAACTCATGTATAATTTCAGTTAGCCAGAGTATTAAGGTTACAAGCCTTTTCCAGATCATTCTATGTACATAAGCAGTTGCTGCATCTGTACCCGTGTCTCGTCCCCCATTCTGCTTGTGTAGGTCTCCTGAGACATCTGCTCTAAGACCTCTATGCCCAGCTTCTTTTAATGAGAAGTGATCACTTTTAAAATGCGTCGAAGGTGAAAATGGACTTTGCTTCCCTTACGACAGCAGGATTAGAGACCATTTCCTCTACTGTGGGGTGAAGTGACCTGAGAAAACACAATTGCCTATTAAAATTCTTTTTACTTGTTTCGTGCTTTAAAGCTCACTAAGTACTTCCATGGCCACCACAGTAGTTCATTCTCATCATAAGCCCATGTGGTAAATGTGCAAATATCATTTTCCTCATTTAAGTGTGAGGTGTCAAGACTCCAAGAGGTCTTCATTCCTGCACAAGTGGTGTGACTGAGGTTAGAAGCCAGGCCCTGGAATCAAGGCAGAAGAGGGTGAACATGTGAGGCGTGGGCCACACGCAGCAACCTCATACCAAGTTAGGGTAGTCACGATGCGCCGGTCACGGAAGGCTCGTCTAGAAGTCTGTAAAGAGGAGTGACTTCCCTGTTTGAATGGTATCAGATGGACTTCCCTGTATGAATGGTACCAGGTATCTACTTCCATTTTGTAGGGCAGTAGATTTGAAGTTGTGCCTGTAGTTTGTTTTACCCCAAACACTAAAGAATTCAGTGTTCTTGAAGGAGCTACTGGAGCTGTCTTTGGCATTTAATGACAGTTTCACAATGTGATTAGGTTATACCTCATATCTGAAGAGAGCTCAGCCTGTACATCCTGGGCAACTTTGTAGCCCCTGCTTCTTTGAACTGATGTATATTGCTTTGTGTCTGAACATTAATCCAGGCCTTTTCTTTTATTTCTAGCCCACTGCTTATGAAAAGACTCCTGTGCCCAGTAAGAAGGAAAATATAGACAACTTTGACACGAGTTTTACAAGTTCTGTAGGTAGCAGACTCCCTCCAGTTGAGCTCAAGGGAGAAGTAGAGAAACCACCTGTGACTTCAAGCCAAGGAACAGCAGCCAAAGGCACTGCTAAATCCATTGCCCTGCCTAGACCCAAAAAGAAGCCCTAACAATGCTGAATAGTGCAGAAACAGAGCTGCTCTTTCTAGCACTAAGAATGAAGGGGCAGGAGGGGAAAGGACAGTACTGTGCTGAGCTTTTAGCCTTTTAGCTGCACTGAGCCCTGCCAAGTGTTTGTACCCGTTTAGAATTGAAGCTCCTCAACTCCAAAGCAGCGTGGTATTGAAGGACGGACACCAACAGACTTGATGGCAAGTGTGGCTGAGATCAACTCAAGGTGTTTTCAAGAGTTGTTTAGAGGAGGGGATCCCCTCAAAGCAAAGCTGTGGGCACACTTGCCCAGTTTTACTTAAGATTTGTACGTTTAGGCACAATTATTTTTAGGGGAGACTGAGAGTGAAATATGGTAGTAGAGGCTCCAAATGATTATGTGCACTTTGCACTCGGAGATTTGTTAGGAAATTACTAATAAACTTGCCATAGGCGTAACAGCAGAAGTGCTTCAGCCATTCACGTGTGTCCTTGTGATTTTAGATTGCTGTAGATTGTTTAAGACAGCTTATTTTAAATGTAGAAAAATAGATTTTGTAACTATTTGCCATTAACTTGCTGCTAAATTCCCAGTGTATTGATTTAATCAATAAAAAACCAGATGTTACCGTGCACGTTAATTTTTATATTAATAAGAGGTAACTATAATCAAGTCCTCTAGGCCCTGAAAAGCATATTTAGAGCTTGATCTGCTGCTGCAAAGGTAAGCACACATCTTTGAGGAAGGTCATGAGGCAGGACATGGGGGGAGGTACGTGATTTCTCTTAGTATTAAAGGTTTCTCTGTGCGTGCTCTGTCGTTCAGTCATATTCAACTCTTTGCAACCCTATGGAGCATAGTCTGCCAGGCTCCTCTGTCCATGGGACTCTCCAGGCAAGAATACTGGAGTGGGTTGCCATGCCCTCCTCCAGGGGATCTTCCCAACCCAGGGATCAAACCCACGTCTCCTGTGTCTCCTGCATTGCAGGCAGATCCTTTGCACCTGGACAAATAGTTTTGCTATTCTAGGTCACACTGGGTGAAGAGATGCTTCCGTTGGCCTCACAGACAAACTCTCAGGAAGAAATTTGTATCTGCTTTTCCCGTTATAAAGTAGTAATCTACACGTCACTCCAGGCCCTCGTGAGATTGTCCTCTGGGCCTCCAAAATGCCCCACACCTAGCCAGCTAAGCAGGTACTAATTGCATAGAAATTCCCCCAGTGACTGAAGATAGTAGACGTGCTTCTTGCAATTAATTGGAAGACACAGCTGGGGCTCCAAAAGGGTCAAAGATAACACTGATGTGTGTCACTCCTGGCTAAGGAGTTCAGCCAGTGTTTTCTCAGCACTTTCAATATGCTTTCCAGGAGGGAATCTGCTAGCCAAAACATGGCTAGTGTACATGGTCTACACTTTATTTTAAAACTGGCATTGGAGACTTCCCTGGTGGTCCAGTAGTCAAGAATCTGCCTACTAAGGCAGGAGACAGGTTCCGTCCTGGTTCAGGGAGATCCCACATGCCACGGGGCAACAAAGCTTGAGTGTCAGGACTACTGACCCCATATGCTCTAGAGCCCAAGAGCCCGCTCGTGGGCCTATGCACCACAACTGCGGAACCCCCCAAGCCCTAGAGCCTGTGCTCCACAGCAAGAGAGGCCACTGCAATGAGAAGCCCACTCAGCACAACAGAGTAGCCCCCGCTCGCCACACCTGGAGAGAGCCTGCGCACAGCAACAAAGACCCAGCACAGCCAAAGATTAAATAAATAAATAATAATTTTTAAAAATTAAAAAACCTGAAGTTGAAGCTTCTACAAGGTTTCTCCTTCCTGATTATTACTTCCAGGCCTACCAGGAGCCTAAACCCTTTCTCTGGGATTAGTGAGCTATCTCTGAACAGCATGTCCTGTTCACCTGTGGAGAAACCAGCCTCAGCTATGTGGAGATCCCCCCTTCCCAGAGGAGCCCCCAGAGGCAGAGGTGAGGTGGCTGGTCTCCTGGAAGAAAAGTCAACCAGGACTTTTCCGAGGTGGCTGTGGTTCTGCCAACCTCCTGGGCTAAAAAATGGAACACTCTATGTTCCAAATGCTCTTATTTTCATGGTGACACCTTCTTCTGTGTCATGCATTGGCGAACTCTGTTGTTAGAATGAATAGCATCCAAATTTCTATCCATATTTCTCTTTAGTCTTAGTAATTCTGCTCAGTAAATTTGAGTAAAGGTCCAGAACCATGCACTAAGTAAAAGGTGAAATGATTTTATAACCTTCCAGTGTGTCCCTCGGAGAAGGCAATGGCACCCCACTCCAGTACTCTTGCCTGGAAAATCCCATGGACAGAGGAGCCTGGTAGGCTGCAGTCCATGGGGTCGCTAGGAGTCGGACACAACTGAGCGACTTCACTTTCACTTTTTACTTTCATGCATTGGAGAAGGCAATGGCACCCCACTCCAGTGTTCTTGCCTGGAGAATCCCAGGGACGGGGGGGGCCTGGTGGGCTGCCGTCTCTGGGGTCGCACAGTCGGACACGACTGAAGCGACTTAGCAGCAGCAGCAGTGTGTCCCTGGTAGCTCAGCTGGTAAAGAGTCCACCTGCAATGCAGGAGACCCTGGTTCAATTCCTGGGTCAGGAAGATCCCTGGAGAAGGGTATGGCAACCCACTCCAGTATTCTTGCCTGGAGAATCCTCATGGACAGAGGAGCCTGGTGGGCTATAGTACACTGGGTCGCAAAGAGTCAGGCACAACTGAGCTACCAAGCAAAGTGCTTCTGTACCTTTTCCCAGCCTAGCACCAGGCCAGACCAACTGTCCTTCTACATACGATGCATTCTATTAGTTCTCCTCTGCCCAGACCTTCATTTTGAAGGGAACTTAGCTCATTCCTCCTAAGGGGGATTTTCAAATTATTTTTGTCATTTATTTTTATGGGACACACTTGGGCCAGACCATGTCTGTGTTTTGTTTTCCAACTGCTTACCTCTTTAATATCTGGGGATCTGCGGCCTCGGTTTCTCCATCTGCTTTCATAGCTGTGAAAATAGTCACTCTTCTGTTTCAGAGGCATTTTCAGTGGTGATAGGCCTACTCCAAGACATTGATAATCACTCTGACACCTCCTGTGCACCACAGCATGGACCCGTGGGCTTCATTACGACCCACAGGGACATACTCTGCCCAGGACAGTGCAGAGCAGGTGTGATTTCCAAGGAATGCAAATGCCAATCAGCACTCTGACTTGAATGACAGACAAGTCAAGACATGAGAAATATGATAAAAAATAAATGCAGGCTGGGGGCCTGGGGAGGAGTTCAGCGGAGGAGAACAAGATGATGTCAGAGAGGGACTTAGAAAAGAAAGGAAAATGGGTTGGGATCAGGGGAGCAAAAAAGAGAACAAAGTGCAATTAATAAAGAATACTGACTAGATAACAACACGTGGATCTGCCAGACCCAGAAGCAGGAGTCAGAGGATGGAAGTGCTCGTAGGGTCGTTAACGTGGTCCTTGTTCTAGGCCAGTCTGCAGTAGGACCAGCCCCTCTCGTGGCCTGAACACCAGCACACTAAGATGAGGACACAGACTGAAGAAACAAAGACCTTGGGGAGACTGAAGCTGAGAGAGGCTCTGGTTGTTAGAGGTGGCCGCAGAATGGTCCTTACATTTTGAGTAGGAGTGCTCTGTGGTGTTGGGGGGGGCGGGGAGGAGAAAAAATACAAAACATTTTGTGCTTATCACTGAAATAATTTGTTTAAATAATTCTATTTGACTCCATAATGTAAGTTCCAGGTTAGAAAGATCAAAAGCAGTCAGTCTTGAAAATGAAGCTTTTTAAATTCCAGCGCTGCTGTTGGAATAGAGAATAAAAGGCTTTGTTCAAACATGCATTCCCAGCAGTGAGCAGAGCTTTGAAATTGGTCAGGGAAGTTGTGTTCCGTAATGGCTGCGCTTGCCTGGAGACCAAAGAGCTGTGGACTCTGGGAAATGACTCTGGGCTGGATATTTTCCATCTGCCCCTTCAGAACCACTCTGCCCTCCCCACCCAAAAGAGGTGATCTTTCAGGATTGCATTAATAGGTTCTCTTGGCATCTGGGTTCATTGGGATTCTGTCAGTGGGGAATACCAGCAGCCACCCAGGGTGGCAGAGCAACCCTGATTCTCCTGGTGCTGGGCTGCTGGGAAATCTCTGCGTTCTCCTTCTATAGACTTCAGCTGCTGCCAACAGTACCCCTTAGCTGCTCCCAAGGTCCTGCCCCTTCAAGCCAAGACCAGGGCTACTGTCCATGGGTCTGTGTCTTCTTTTATGGGTTTCCCTAAACTCAGTACCTTTGGCAAGTAGTCTCTTTGTTAGAGTCTCAACTACCCCATTTGAGTATGTACCATCTCTCTCTTCCTGGGACCCATGGTGATCCAGACCCTTGTCAGTTCTGCATGATTCTGACCTGGGGCAGCTTTGTCTGTGGTTGCCAAGTGAAGACTGGAAAGTGTAAATGTGTTCTTCCTGAAACTGATGCCCTTGGGTGGTCACTGGGGCTTGAGGGGGTTGGTGGCAGGAGAGAGGATCCTGGCATTGGAACCTGGACCCGGTGAGATAAATCTAACATTGCCCAGCTGGATCTGAGATTGTGTGGACCCAGAAGGTCCCATACCATGGCCTCTGGGAGTCAACAAGAAAGAAATGCTTGATTTGTAACAGTTGAGAGGACGCACAGCCTGGGATGGGAGCCACCCTCGCCATCTCCTGACTGTGGACTCAGGGCTCAGCAAAGTCTTGAAGCACAGGAAGCCTAAAAGACAAGAGGCTGTTTGTTTCATCTCTGCAAGCACTAAAATCACTTTACAAAGCATTTTAGAGTAAAATTTTCACTCTTCGGAGGTCTCACATAGTTCAGTTTTACTCTTCAGGGTCCGGTATTTTCTGAGTGAGCAGGCTTAGGACTGATGGTGATTTCTGCTCAGTACATGGCTCACTTAATTCTCATTGGTGAGCCAATTTGCTTTGCTTTTGTTCTTCAAAGGAAGGCCATATTCAGTGTCTGGCTCGCTTTTTTGGTGGCTGCCTCCCTCGGTTGCTGGTATAATGAGCTCTCCCTGTTCTCTCTCTCTCTGTTCCCTAAATTATCCAGAGCAGCCCTCAGCTGGAGCTGCAGGGATTCCCACCACTGCCCCGGTGGCCTCACTTCAAGCAGCAACACACGAGGGGCAGTGGAACATTGAGAAGATGATTAGGGCCACTGCAGTGTCACCACTGGCTATCTTAGAGCCTTCCCCACTTAGCTGCCCGGTTCCACCCCAGACATCCTCAAGGGATGCAGTGAACTCAGGGTAAAGACCTCAGAGGACCTTCTCTCCAAAAGGACAGACCTCCCAGAGGACAGGTCCATGGATGCAGTGTGTACTCTTCCCCCCAGTACAAACTTCTCCTAAGTGGACTCTGCAGAATCTCCAGACCAGACATAGCCTTGGCATGGACACAGAGGTGACATCAATCTCCCTGCACCTGGGGGACCTAGACAGTCTTTGACGCTCTCACCCATGGTAGGCTCTGCAGACAAGGTCCTGACATCACGCTGTTGTTTAGGAAAGACTCTTCTCATCAGCACAGAAAGATGCCTCCATCCTCAGGGCAACTGCACAGTCCCAGGAGTCAGCATTTCCAGTCTGACCCAGGGGCCTGCAGGTAGAGGATGAGCAGCTGACACCCTCACTGGCCCCTGAAGAGGAAGTTCTCGTGGAGAGGTGGCAGCCAGTATTTCCTGGGCTAGACATTGGTTCACGCTGGGTTTACTAGGGATCAGAGTCCTCTTGTTGGCTGGACTTTGAGCTGTATTAGTGGAAGGGATCTCTGTCTCTTAACTGAAGCTCCTCTTCAGGTTATGATGTAATAGCAGCAACATCTACAGAGCATTTGCCACATGCCAGACCATCCAGAGCCCTTTATAGGTATTCTTTTAATCCTTATGACAGCTCCTGAAGTTGGCTTTTTTTATCTCTAAAGAGAAATAAATTAAGGCACAGAGAGGTTAAGAAATGTTCATGGTCACACAGCTATGAAGTAGCAGAACCAATATTTGAACCCAGGCAGTAGGTTCAGATGGTAAAGAATCCGCCTGCAATGCGGGAGACCTGGGTTCAATCCCTGGGTTGGGAAGATCCCCTGGAGAAGGGAATGGCAACCCGCTCCAGTATTCTGGCCTGGGGAATCCCCAAGGACAGAGGCGCCTGGTGGACTACAGTCCATGGGGTCACAAAGAGTCAGACACGACTGAACAACTAAGCACAGCTCACATGTATCTCGAGGCATTTTGCGTTCAGACCTGAGCCTCCTGGAAGCTTCCATCTGAGTTCCAAAAGGCCAAGTGACTCCTGAACTCTGTCTTCCGGCAAAAGTCGAGGTAATTTGGGTATGTTTGGGCCTTGAGGTCTCAGAACAGAAACAGATTATTTTGCAAGCTAATAAATTTGAGCAGGACCCACCTAGCCACACCCAGGGAGCACTGCATTCTGCAGGACTTTGCATAATATCTATAATGAGTTCTGAATGCTCTAACTGGTCATTGTCAGGAGCAGTCTTTAGAAGCCTTTGAATGTATTTTTGACAGAAGAGAGAAGGGAGGCTCCATTGCCTCCAGAGGAATTCACAGAAGCCATCCAGTCTGTGCAAACGTGATAGATTGATGCTTACAGGAGCCAAGTGCTGTAATTCCCATCACAGGGCAGTGGGGGCTAAGAATCACTATTATGTTTCGATTTCCCATATTTCTTCATCAGGTAGTGTGTGTAGCTGTGCAGCTGAAAATATAGAGTTCAGAAGTCAGCCGCTGGACCATTTCTCCACCCTGCCTAGCTCCTGTATCTTTAGCATTTGCCATCACTTACCCCTTTAAGGTAATGTGAGGTGGAATAATGATTTTGCTTGTCATACCAACAGCTTCCTGGTTCAAGGAGCACAGGCTGTTTCTGAAGGCTCGGGCCCTTCTGTGGTATAGGATGGGGCAAATGTCTGCTCTGGAATGAAGGCCGGAAGCCAAGGATGGTGCCTCCTGCCCCCACCCGCTGCCAGCCATCCCTCAGTCCGCTTCCTGCAGGTCACTGGAGGAGAGGGAGTTCCTACATAGGGTCCTCATTGCTGTTTTGGAAATTTGGTAGAATAGAAAAGGCTTCTAATGAATGGAGAAGATCCCAAAGCCCCTTAAAATAGGTAATGTTTTTACAAGAGTTGTTTTGCCTCTAGAAACAGTTACCTGGTCGTAGCTTGACATCCGTCCTCGCTTCAGTATAGGATTTAGTCATTCACCCACTTGAGTTTTATACCAACTTTTGGCTCACTGTTTTGTTTTTTAGTTTTATATCTTTTTTATTAATTTATTTTTAATGAGGATAGTTGATGTACAATATTGTTGGTTTCTGCCATCAACATGAATCAGCCATAAGTAAACAGACGCCCTCTCCCTCTTCACTGTTTCTTTTTCACACGGTCCCTGACTGTGAACCCTTGTCGGCTCCCCACCCCCTTACTCATTCTTGGCAGTGACGTCTTGCCTGCAGTGCACTCTGCTTGCCTGGAGGGGAACATCAGTCTGACCACTCACTGCCCACTCCTTTTTCCTCCAGGTGACCAGCTGCACACTCTTGCAGCAGCAGGGTGAAGGACCACGAATTGCACAAAGAACTCAGTAGAATTGGATTGAGAGACTCAGTCCTTCTTCCAAGAAGTATTTATTGAGCATCTACTCTGTGCTGGGCATTGTGACAGGCACTGGACAGAAAATTATGTAAGAGACAGTCAAAGTCATTGCCCTTAAGGAACCTGCAGTCTTGCAGGAGGGAAGGAAAGATGATTGAGACCTATACAAATAGTAGAAAAGTTATCATTAAAGCAATAAAGGAAATAGAGAAAGGTAAATAGAGAATAACAGGCTAGGACCCTTGTCCTAAAGTCGTTCTGAGGATACTTGAAGGCTGACGGGAAGAATGCTTTAGGCAGAGTGAACAGGGAAAGAGTCCTGGAACATTGGGTTCCAGGACTTGGTTCAAAGGCCAAACACAGCATGGGCGAGGGGGATACAGGGCCAGGTACTACAGGACCTCAGGGGCCACAGCAAGGAACCTATTTATTCTCAACACAGCAGAAAATGATCACGTGTTCAGCTGGGGGATGGAAACTGATTCAAGGATGTCTGCGCCTTCCCTGTAACAAATGACTCAAATAGAGCAAGAGACTGGAGACTGGTTAGGAGGCACTGAGTAAGCGGGTGGCAGAGAAGATGGAGAGAAGTAGGTGGATATGAAACATGTTTTGGAGACAGAATTGATGGGATCCAGTGATGGTTGGATCCAAGGGTGAAGGAAAAGGGGCAGGGGGCCAAGAATGACCTTTGGCTTCAGTAACCAGACTAACGGTGGTTTCACTCACTGAGGAACACCAGGTCAGGGATGGCAGCAGAATGAAGAGCTCCACCTGCATACTATTAATAAGTTGAGATGCCATCAGACCTTGAAGCAGAAATGGCTGGTTGAGATGGACTTGAAGGCTGGCGTGGATCAAGGTGGATTGAGAGAGGGGAAAACGGCCTAGAGGAGAGAAAGCGTGTGAAGAGAGATTCAGGGCTAATAGAGAGTTTTGCACAAGGGCTTTTACACACTGGACAGAACTCACAGAACCCAGAGGCCCAATAGACCCAGGATTCCAGGCACCATCTGGTCACCCAGCAGACTGTCTCTCTCTCTCAAGAACTGGACAGTGACTATATGTTGGCAAGAACAAGAATAAGAACGGGAATAAGAATGGAGTGGACTGACACAAAATACCACTGGGAGAAGTATCCCTGGGAGATATGGCCAAACCTCCTTTAAGGTTGATTAATCGAATCTGAATAGTGATAGGTAACATGCCCTCAATAGCTGAATCATACTTCCATAGCTTCCCATCAGCAGTAAACCAGAAAAGGATGGGTCGTACTTTCCTGAAGCCCAGATCTGTAGAATCATGGACCGTCTACATTGTTTCTTCTGCCCAACAATGAGGAACCCCCACCCACAGCCTCCGATGATGAGCTCCCTGAAATGGGGGGCTCCCCACCTTCCAGGACAGATGAATTCCACTGTGGAAACACACCAGGACTAGAGAGATCTTCATGTTAACCGACACCCGCTCCTGACTCACCACCTGGTAACTATTTAAAATCTGTTCCTTCTGCCACATAGTGGCCTCTGAAGAATTGAAGGTATACCCCCACAGCCCTATGAGCGCTCTCTAGTGTGTCTTCACTTCTTTTGGGTGCTTCCTCATATGACATGTGTTTTGGCCCTTCATTCTAGTTCATCCAAATGAACCCAGGCCTCCAAGTGTGGCCACCACTCCCAGTCCTCTGGACACCGGGCCCGTTACTGCAGCTCATCGTGTTCCTTTTAGCAAGGATTTGTGGGCACTCTGGTTCGAGTTTACTAGAAGAGCCTCTAATGACAATGTGTCCCTGAAGCACGTTCATTTCCCCATCGATGTCCTTGTGGCAGACTCTTGGTGACCACAGATGAGCCCGTTTCCAGGGTGCTGCCAGTGGGAAGTGATGGAGAGCGAGCCTGGGTTGAGTCTGAGGCACAGAAGGCTCAGATTTCCCTGAGATTACCCAGGAAGACACTCATTTTCCTTAAGTGTCTGTTTTCTAATTGTCCTCTGAGTTATATGGAGAGGGAAGAAGGCCCAAACTGAACCATAAGCCTGTTTGCCAGAGGATGCATTAGTGGCTTCACTGCTGCTGGGTGGCACTGAGAGGCCGGAGAGGCTTGGTAGTCTTGGAAGGGACCTGTCCCAGGCCCTCCCAATAGGACGAGCACAGGGCATCCTCTGCGTCACCGTCACCTAATGTCCCTGAGCCTCCTCAGCCTTGGGGACACAGGCACATCCCATGCCTAAATGAAGTGGCTCTGCACCCTTGCTCCACGTTACGCGCTGGGTCTGAGACTTTGTCAGAGGATCGCCTGCCCCACCCTCCATGAGAACTCCCAGAACTGCTCGCATGTGTGCTTGTTCACATGCTTTTTGCCTGCAAGCAGAGACTCAGAAGCGACCCTTGAAACCATGGCTGATTCCTGAGGCCCTTGCCCCTCACTTTATCTTCAGGACTTCTGCTTCCCCAGCTTCTGGGAAGCTCCTGGGAGCCAGAGGTCATGGCAGCAGCCTGCCCATCAAGATGCCATGTGTTCACAGCGATGAGAGGGAGGCCCAAATCATAGGTGTCCCACCTGGATGTGGTAGGACAGAGCAGCCTGGACGCCCCCTCGCACAGCCCTTGCTTGCTGTGGACTCAGCCTTGTGGAGTGGGTGGACGTGGGTGGGAACAAGTACTGAGGTGCCTGAGATGTGACATGCTGGGTGGGGTGGGGTAGGGCCTGTGGGAGGAGTGTCACATTTAAGGGAGGAAGTGCACAGAGGAACGTGGTGGGAGGGCCCTCAGAGACCTCTCAGGCCTTCTCTGGCCCCAACCCCAGACCTTGGGGCTCTCCAGCTAATCCTGATACAGCTCTGCTTCCTATCTGGGCCCCAAAGTAAGTGATGGGATTTGCAGGCTGTTTTCAAGGAACGTAATGGGAAGAGCATCTCTGCCTATGATGAATGGCTCTGGCCACATGCATAACCTGAATCTTTCAAAACACAGAGCCCATAAAAGAAATAAAAAGACATCTCTGGGGTGACAAGGGTAGGCTGTGGCCAACCCCGCTCTGTACAGCAAGGCTCAGGGCAAGGGCTCCTCTGACGGCTCAGTGCCCCCTGGATCAGAAGCCAGGCTGGGATCCAGCTGGGAGTGGGAGCTGGGTGGCCTCTCAGGACTCTTCATTCATTCAGGATATCTCTTGGAGAATGTCCCTTCCAGATACATGGCAGGCAGAGGCTCCAGTAGCTCCTCACCTAGCAGCTTCCCTCCTCCTTCCCTATGAGGCAGTAGCAGGAGCCCAACCCTCAGCCATGTTGAGGGGGAGGGGCCAGCAGGAGACTTCAGCCGACCTGAGTTTCTTGGAAGACTCTTGATCAATCATGCCCGGTCCCCAGCACTGCCTTTGGGCGTTGAAATTTAAAATGAGATTGAATGTTTTTTAGGGGGGTTTGTTTCAGACCAGGAGAGAAGACTGAGAAGTCTGCAGCATTCCCATCATGGCAACAGGACAATGGCAGTAATCCACAGCTGGGGACTACTTACTGCTCCCCCCAATCCCGGTAATATGACCAGCATTTACTGGTCATTTGGCGCTAGTGGTAAAGAACCCACGCTCCAGTGCAGGAGACATAAGAGACATGGGTTGGGTCTCTGGATCAGGATGATCCCCTGGAGAAGGGCATGGCAACCCATTCCAGTATTCTTGCCTGGAGAATCCCATGGACAGAGGAGCCTGGTAGACTATGGGGTTGCAAAGAGTCGGACACAACTGAAGCAACTGGGGACACACGCACTTGGTCAAGTGGACACCATCTCCAGCTTCCAGGTTTTGCTTTATCTTTGACATGGTTGAAGGAAAATGGATGATTTTACAGGGTGCAAAAGGGCACAGTCAGGTCATTGATTCTGATGATGGATCACCTTCTGTGGGACATGGGACACCAAGGAAGGAGGACAGATGCTGGGAGAGCAGCTTCAGATTCTGCCGTGGAGGAACCTTTCCTACCCGGGCAGAGTGTTGGAAACTTCAGGGACTGGAGGAGCCAGTGTGAGGAAGCCAGACGACATGGTCTGACTTATTTAAAAGAAATGAAAAGCAAGGCCTGCCAGACCAAGTGTTAGTGCAGACCTCATCCAGTGGCAGAGATCCCAGCTAATGACAGGAGTGCCACCCAGGTGGCCAGGAGAAAGGAGCACCCAGCAAGGAGCGCTCAGCTCTGCCTTAACGCCCTGCCTTCCGGCTCCGGCTCAAGGCTTTACATAATGACCCCCAGCAGCAGCAGCACCACCACCCAACACACACACTCATGTGCACCCTCTGACTCACAGGAAATGGGTTTTAGCTGCACACATGACAGATGACTCATATTCACTGTCTGCCCCTCCGGCCCAGGACCCAGGTGCCTGAGGCTTAGCCAAGACTCAAGTTCCCAAGAGCCCTGCCCCAGCTGGGTGCTACTCAGTGATGCCTGGGTTGGAACCACAACACAAATACCGCTCATTCCCCTGGGGCATCTCTGGGAACTTCTATAGGCTCAGGAAGGAAGCAAGGGGGCGCAAGTGTTCTGATGGGAGTCTGGAAATCTCCGAGGCCTGAGTGCCCAGGGAATGCACTGTGTTCTCCATGCTGAATTTCCCTCCCAAGGCTCACCCAAACTGCTTCTTTTTCCTAGGGAAAAAGAACTCTCAAGTAAGCTGCAGTATGGCTGCAACTTACTGGCTGCTGGCAGTATGTATGAACGGCATATTTACTGTTGATGAATGTTAAACTTGCTGCTACTGCTAAGTCACTTCAGTGGTGTCCAACTCTGTGCAACCCCATAGACAACAGCCCACCCGGCTCCCCTATCCCTGGGATTCTCCAGGCAAGAACACTGGAGTGGGCCGCCATTTCCTTCTCCAGTGCATGAAAGTGAAAAGTGAAAGTGAAGTCGCTCAGTCATGTCCGACTCTTAGCGACCCCATGGACTGCAGCCCACTAAGCTCCTCCATCCATGGGATTTTCCAGGCAAGAGTACTGGAGTTGGGTGCCATTGCTTTCTCTGAATATTAAGCTTAAACACATATAAAACAGTTCTCTGAGAACTTAAAAATCAGGCAATAGTTGTGCTATTCTTACCTTGATGGTGTATCACCAGTTACTTAAGTAATACAAATTGTAGGAGTTCATCACCAGTAATGAGTTTCTTTCAGCAGTGGGGTTGGGGGTGAGTAGCATGTACCTCCAAGGTAGGCACAGGACAGAAATGTTCCAGTTTTGCACCAGCATGAATGCCCATCTCCAGTGCTAGGTGGTGGGAAGTTACATGCTGGAAACCCTGTTGTTGCAACTATGTGTCCTCGCCCATTGTGCGGTTAACTGACAAGCCACTAAATGGATAATGATGAAGCAAGCTAAATTAATAGTAGTCTGTAGTTAAAAGGGAAGAATAGCAGCTAATTAAAACCAGAGCCACTCGGGACACGTTCTTCAAACCTTGCAAGTGTGTTCAGGTGTGGCCAGGCTCTAGGAGGTGTGGGCTGCAGGATCCTCTGCAGACTCTGGAAACACACTAAGACATTTCATTTAGGTTACATTATTGGGAAACCGTTATTCATGAAAGTCCTCCTGGGAAGGAAAACATACTCGTTGGCAGAATATCCCTTGGTGGGTTCTGGGGCTGGAAGACAAGAGCACAACAGGCCTGAATTGAGTTGAAAGACTGAGGGAGTGATGGGTGGGGGAGGCAAGTCCATTGCTCTGGGAGAGGAAGTGAGAGAGGAGCACCAGATGGTGGAAATCTTTCATTTGCAACCTAACCTCTCTGTGTCAACACCCCTGTTATGATCTGAATTGTATCGTCCCTCCAATTCATATCAACCTCCAGTGTGACTATATTTAGAGATAGGGTCTGGAGGGAGGTAATTAGGTTGAATGAGGTCATATGGGGGGGCCCTGATCCAATGGGAGGAGAGTCCTTATAGGAAGAGGCATGGGAGAGCTCCCTCTACCTCCGTGTTGTGAGGACTCAGTGAGAAGGCAGCTGTCTGCAAGCCTGGAAGAAGGCCCTCACCAGAAGCTGATCCTGCTGGACCTTGATCTTGAACTTCCCAGCCTCTGGAATTGTAAGAAAATATATTTCTGTTGTTTGGGCCACACGGTCTGTGTTATTTCATCACGGCAGCCCCAGCAGGCTCAGTCAGTCCCCTGCCTCTATTGATCTCCACTTCCTCCCAACTTGCAAAGTTCCTGAGTGCACGGGGATGGGATGGAGCCAGAGAGGGGGCAGGCTCTGGGCTCTGACTGCCCCTGAGGTGGGCTCAGGTGAGTCCAGGGGCAGAATGAGAGGTGGTGGGAGCCCAGAGGCAGAGAGAAGCACAGGAAGCCCTTGGAACTTGGAGAGGACTCTGGAATCCTCCCACAGGCCATGCAACTGGAATCTGAGGCAGCTGGGAGCTCAACTGAGCGAGAGTCAGGAGGCACACGTGAGTATTAGCATTAATACCTCAGAAGTTTGGATCTCTTGGTGTTGTTACGGAGGCCCAGGATGAAGAAAGACAGCGGGGGAGTGAGGTGGGGCAGGGAACAGAACTGCATATTATTTGTGACCAGGTGGCGCTAGTGGTAAAGAGCCCACCTGTCAATGCAGGAGGCATGCAGGTTCCATCCCTGGGTTGGGAAGATCCCTTGGAGAGGGTCATGGCAACCCATTCCAGTATTCTTGCCTGGAGAATTCCATGGACAGAGGAGCCTGGCAGGTACAGTCCATAGGGTCTCAAAGAGTTGGACACAACTGAAGTCACTTAGCAAGAGTCAGGAAAGGGCCTGCCTGCTGGGACTGGTGACAGGAGGATGAGAACCCTGGGCTCCCGAGGCTGCAGGCACATCTGCTCTTGGGAACTGCCGAGAGGCAGGAGACCCAGGCTGTGCCCAGAATGGAAGCACCTGGGGCTCTTGCAGCTTAGGACAGTTGAGCTTTTCCAGGGGCCCTGGGCCCTGCTTCTTGCTGCCTGGGTCTCTGTCACTAGGATGCTGCTGCTGCTACTGCTAAGTCGCTTCAGTCGTGTCCAACTCTGTGCGACCCCATAGATGGCAGCCCAACAGGCTCCCCTGTCCCTGGGATTCTCTAGGCAAAAATACTGGAGTTGGTTGCCATTTCCTTCTCTAATGCAAAGTGAAAGTGAAGTCGCTCAGTCATGTCCGACTCTTAGCGACCACCCACGGCTCCTCCATCCATGGGATTTTCCAGGCAAGAGTACTGGACTGCAGCCCACCAGGCTCCTCCATCCATGGGATTCTCCAGGCAAGAGTACTGGAGTGGGGTGCCATTGCCTTGGATGAGCCGCCTGCAAATAGTCTGCCCCAGTAGCAGTGGAGCCAGTGTGACCTGCTGATGCTTCGAGCTGAGACCATCCTGGGCTCCCTGTGGCAAAGCTGCCTCCTGCCTGGTTCCTGCCTTTCTTCCCTCATATTCTCCCCAACCATGCCTGGCCTCATTTGGGCCCT
>NW_011495061.1:5165123-5165223 GCF_000754665.1 Bison bison bison | reverse complement strand
TTGCATATCTGAGGTTATTGATATTTCTCCCAGCAATCTTGATTCCAGCTTGTGCTTCTTCCAGTCCAGCATTTCTCATGATGTACTCTGCATATCAGTC
>NW_011495061.1:5161069-5164806 GCF_000754665.1 Bison bison bison | reverse complement strand
CTGCCCCTCTCCCCACCCCAGCCTTGAGCCTTTATCCTCAGGGTTTCCAGTAGAGTGGCAGTGGGATGTCTTACTGTCACCTGGGAAGTTTCCTCTGCATCCACATGTGGCTGGACTCTCCACGTGGTATCCACACCCTCGCCATGTGGTTGTACAGTCTATCTCCCCTCCCTGAGTCTGGGCTGGCCTGTGACTTGCTCCAGCTGGGCAAAGGCAGCAGAAGTGACTCATGCTGTTTCTGAGCCGAAGCTTCCAGAGGCCTCAGGTGCTTCCACTCTCACTCTTGCTCCTCTGCCTTCCCATCAGCCCAGATTAGCCTCCTGGAGACAAAGAGACCACGTGGCATGGAGCCTTGTCATCCAAGCCAAGGGCCCAGCCGTGGTCAGTGGAGGCCCTCAGACTTGGGCCTGTCTGGGGGGATCTGGGGGAGCGCATGGACTCTGCAGCTAGTGGAACCACTTACTGTGCAAACCCCCTGCTCCAGAGCCATCTTTCCGGCTGACCTTCAGGTTCACCGTGAGCCCTCATGGGTGCCTCCAGGCTAGCCTCATCTTCCTGAGGCCCGAGCAGGGCTCCCCAGAGTGAATGGCCAGTGAGAGGGCCCCTGAGCCCTTGGAGGGGCCAGTGCTCAGGCTGAGCTGGTCTCTACCTCTCTGGTCATTGGCCTGCTTGCTCTCTGCAGCTACCAGGGTGAGTTCCTTTGGACGTGATCTTGGGGCGCCTTTTCTAGAGGAAAGTTTTAGAAGTGAAGGTGTGTCTTGGCTGTGAGAGGTCATCAAAATGGCCTGCAATGGGTGACCCTGAGTGCAGGTTGGTGCACTTGGGGAGGTGGCAGCTTGTCTGAGACATGGGTACAAGACCAGCCCCCGCTTCATCTGGCCTGTGGGATTGCCAGCGACCAGGGAACATGAGAAGCAGAGCTCAAGCCCCAGTGCTCAAACTTCAAGGGCACACTGTCCCCAGATCCCTCTTCCAAGTGCCCACATTTCCACTAGTTTCTAGTTGGGAGACAAAGTTGCAAGGTTTTTCTGACAGACTGGGGTGTCTGCTGCTCATGCTGGAGCCCAGCTGTGGTGAGAAAGTCAAGCACGGGGCAAGCTTTCCCTCCTGGGGCCCCACCCACTCTTTGTCGAGCCAGGGGTCAGCCCAGATCAGAAACACTTGATCTTGATCTAAATAAGTCACTTGGGTCCCTGGAAGCCCTCCCCTTTCCAGAGTGGGGCTCCTCCATCCCTACAATGGTCTGATGGTGTTCACAGAACTTGACCTGAGCCCCTACAGCAACAGGGAGCTCATTACCTTACAGGACAATCTGCTCTTTCTGTGTGATTCCAGCTATTAGAAAACGTATTACTCTGAAAGCTTCCTTCATCCTTTCTCCTTGTATCAGTTTCCTAGAGCAGCTGAAAAAATTAAAGTCAGTAGCTTAAAACAATGGAATTTACTCTCACAGTTCAGGAGAGTTCAGGAGGCCAGGAGTCCACAACAAGGTGTTGGCAGGTCTGTGCTATCTCTGAAGCCTCTAGAGGAAGCCCCTTCCTTGCTTCTTCCAGCCTCTGGTGGCTCCTGGTGTTCCTTGGCTTGTGGCAGCATCACTCCAGTCTCTGCCTCCATCTTCCCTTGACCTCCTCTCTGAGTCTGCGTGCCCTCTCCTCTTCTTATAGGATCTAGGGCTATGATTTAATTGAGAGAGCTTTCACTAATTAACATCACAAAGACCCTCCCTATTTCCAAATTGGTCACATTCTGAGAGTCCAGGTAGACATGAATTGTGGGAAGTTGGGGGGAGGGCACTATTCAATACACTACACTGCCTCGTGGCCTGTCCCCTGCCCCATCAGCCCTACAGAGATCTGACAATATCAGCCATGCCTCTGGCTTTGTTTCACGGCAAATAACCCCATCCCAGTTCCTGGTCTCCAGACCCATCACTCTCCTGTTCATCCCATTCTGGACCACCCAGGTGTCAAAACCTCTGAAGACATGGCCTTGAAACTGAGCGCATCACTGAAGCCACCATGGTTGAGCAGTGGGGCAGAAGCAAACCTCCCGGCCACTCCCTGTGACTGGGTGTGCTCTTAACGCTTGATGCCTGTGGTCACAGCATACTTGCCTGGAATTCTTTGGATCCTTCTCCAGGTCCATTTTTCACATGCTGCTGCTGCTGCTGCTAAGTCGCTTCAGTTGTGTCCAACTCTGTGCGACCCCATAGACAGCAGCCCACCAGGCTCCGCCGTCCCTGGGATTCTCCAGGCAAGAACACTGGAATGGGTTGCCATTTTCCTCTCCAATGCATGCAAGTGAAAAGTGAAAGTGAAGTCGCTCAGTCATGTCTGACTCTTCGTGACCCCATGGACTGCAGCCCACCAGGCTCCTCCGTCCATGGGATTTTCCAAGGCAAGAGTACTTGAGTGGGTTGCCATTGCAGCTACCTTGTTTCCTCCACCTTCAACTCCAGCAATTAATTTTTATTGAAGTATAGTTGCCATACAAAATTATGTGAGTTATAGGTATATAATATTGTGGTTCATAATTTTTAAAGGTTATAGTCCATGTGGGGTTCCCTGGTGGCTCAGATAGTAAAGAATTTGCCTGCAATTTGGGAGACCTATGCTTGATCCCTGGGTTAGGAAGATTCCCTGGAGAAGCAAATGGCTACCCATTCCAGTATTGTTGGCTGGAGAATTCCACAAGACAGAGGAGCCTGGCGAGCTATGGTCCATGGGGTCACAGAGTTGGACATGACTGAGTGACAAACACTTTTAACATACTCCATGTTGGCTACATTCCCCATTTTGTGCAATATACTTATAGCTCATTTTATACCTTAAGAGTGTGTACCTCTTAATCTCCTCCACTTATATTGCCTGTCCCTGCTTCCCTCTCACCACTGGTAACCACTGGTTTGCCTTCTATATCTGTGAATCTGCTTCTTTTTTAAAAGTTAAATTCACTAGCTTGTATTTTTCAGACTTCACATTAAACGATATCATACAGTATTTGTCTTTCTCTGTGTAATTTATTTCACTTAGCAAAATGCCCTCTAAGTCCATCCATGCAAATGGCAAAGTTTCATTCTTCTTTATAGCTGAGTAGTATTCCATTGTATATGAATGTATATCATCTTTATCCATCTGTTGATGGATGCTTCAGTTCAGTTCAGTTGCTCAGTCGTGTCCGACTCTTTTCGACCCCATGAATCGCAGCACGCCAGGCCTCCCTGTTCATCACCAACTCCTGGAGTTCACTCAGACTCACGTCCATTGAGTCAGTGATGCCATCCAGCCATCTCATCCTCTGTCGTCTCCTTCTCTTCCTGCCCCCAATCCCTCCCAGCATCAGAGACTTTTCCAATGAGTCAACTCTTCGCATGAGGTGGCCAAAGTACTGGAGTTTCAGCTTTAGCATCATTCCTTCCAAAGAAATCCCAGGGCTGATCTCCTTCAGAATGGACTGGTTGGATCTCCTTGCAATCCAAGGGACTCTCAAGAGTCTTCTCCAACACCACAGTTCAAAAGCATCAATTCTTTGATGCTCAGCCTTCCTCACAGTCCAACTCTCACATCCACACATGACCACAGGAAAAACCATAGCCTTGACTAGATGGACCTTTGTTGGCAAAATAATTTGAATATGCTATCTAGGTTGGACATAACTTTCCTTCCAAGGAGTAAGCGTCTTTTAATTTCATGGCTGCAGTCACCATCTGCAGTGATTTTGGAGCCCCCCAAAATAAA
>NW_011495061.1:5142401-5160791 GCF_000754665.1 Bison bison bison | reverse complement strand
CACATCTTCCCCATCTATTTGCCATGAAGTGATGGGATCAGATGCCATGACCTTCGTTTTCTGAATGTTGAGCTTTAAGCCAACTTTTTCACTCTCCACTTTCACTTTCATCAAGAGGATTTTTAGTTCCTCTTCACTTTCTGCCATAAGGGTGGTGTCATCTGAATATCTGAGGTTATTGATATTTCTCCCAGAAATCTTGATTCCAGCTTGTGCTTCTTCCAGTCCAGTGTTTCTCATGATGTACTCTGCATGTAAGTTAAATAAGCAGGGTGACAATATACAGCCTTGACGTGCTCCCTTTCCTATTTGGAACCAGTCTGTTGTGATGGATGCTTAGTTGCTTCTATATCTTGGCAATTATAAATAATGCTGGTATGGACACTGGGGTGTATGTATCTTTTGAAATTACAATTATATTAATTACGTATCAGTGTATACACACAGACACAGGAATAGAATTGTTGGGTCATACAAGTTCAATCCCTAGGTTGAGAAGATGGCAACCCACTCCAGTATTCGCCTGGAAAATTCCATGGACAGAAGAGCCTGGCATGCTACAGTCCATGGGGTCTCAGAGTTGGGCACGACTGAGCATACACATCGTAGTTCTATGTTTATTTTTTAATTTCCATACTGTTTGCCACAATGGCTGCACCAGTTTACAGCCCCACCAATAGGTTTGCCTTTTCTCCACATCCTTGCCAACATCTGTTATTTGTGTTCTTTCTTGATGATAGCCAGTCTGACCCATGTGAGGAGATATCTGATTGTGGCTTTGATTTGCATTTCCCTGAAGATTCATGATGTTGAACACCTTTGCATGTACCTCCAGCAGTTAATTTTTTGACCAGAGATCCAGGATGTTGCATTTGCCCCTTTGAGGGCCCACCTTGAAGGGCCCTACTTTGGCTGTAGGAATGGAGAATTTTGGCCCGGTGTCGCCCTATGCTTTTCCCTTAAGGAAAAAGGGAAAAAGTGATTTTCTTCACTTGGAGAAAGCACCAAAAAGTTGTATAAACTCTCAGCTTTTGATGCTTTGGGCCTGAATGGGTTTTTTCCCCCTTAACTCTGTTCCAAGAATCCCCAAGACACCTCCAACCTCAGACGTGGCCTACAGGAGGAGCAGGCCTTGGCAGGCCTCCTCCTGACTTCTCTGGCAGCAGATGCAGCTGGAGCCCGTGGGCTGTTCGGTTCTTAAAGCTGAGGGGCCTTGAGTCAGGAATTCAGAGATAACAGACACCTGCCTCTGCTTGAGGCCCTCCACCCTGGCCTCTGAGTCCTCATTAAAGAAATCAGACAGACAGGATTGAGCGCTTGGTCTGCAAGTCTGCCCAAGACACTCCTTGGCTCTGGGGTTAAAACTCCCACCTCTCAGGCCTACATGACCCTTGACAAGGCCCTCAGAGCAAGGTGGACCAGCCTTGACCTGAACCCTCTGAGTGCTTCTCACTAAATCCTGGGGACTTGCTGGGCCAGTATCTAAGGAGTCTCCATGCTCTGGGATTTCAGAGTTTTCAAACTAAGTAACTGAGGCCCAGTGAATGGAAACCGAGGTCTGGGAGCTCCAGTCCCAGGGCTTTCTCTCCCCCACAAGCCAGCTGCACTCTCCCCTGCTGGAGGGGCAGGAAAAGAGAGGCTATACCAGCAGGCGATTCCCTCCCCTCCTCAAGAACCCTCCCCTCACCCACCCCACCCTCTACCCCAAATAGTCTTGTTTTCCTCACAAATTAAGAAGCAGTTTCCTCTAGCAGACTTGCTCAGCTCCCCTGCCCCCTGGAGGCTCCTCCCAAGTGCTCTTAGGTTAAAAGACCCTTTAATAAAAAAAGGAAAAAAGTCCTACCAGCTTCTCCAGCTACCCCTGGGGCACCAAGCACCTGTCTCTCTTCAGCCTTTCAGTCAGTGCCCTCCATCAAATCAGTGCACCTTAGCTGGACTTTCTGATTTGAATACACACAATGGGCTTCCCAGGTGGCTCTAACGGTAAAGAACCCTCCTGCAGAGGCAGGAGCCATAGAGACACTGGTTCCATCCCTGGGTTGGGAAGATTCCCTGGAATAGGAAATGGAAACCACTTCAGTGAGAATCCCATGGACAGAGGAGCCTGGCGGGCTATAGTCTATAGGGTAGCAAAGAGTCGGACACAACTGAAGTGACTTAGCACAGCACAGCACATATAAATATAAACACCACAAAGAAATGAAAAAAAAAAGAAAGTTAAAAAAAATCAACTGAGATTTCACCACTGAGAAATAATGTTAACATTCTGGGAGCTTTAAAACATCCATCTCTTGAGGCTTTTTCCTTTCTCTTGCTCTCAACAAATATGATTTTATGTAAATGTCATAAATGCATTTTAGTAACCTACGGCTTTGCCAAAACAGTGTATAACGGACATTTTCCATGGCAGTAACTACAGATTTATGTCCCTGTGTCACTGCCCAGCAGAACTGTTTGCACCATAAGAAGCCCTCCCTCCCCCGTGGACCCCAGGTGGTTGTGACTTTGGCTGTGACCATCAGCACTGTGAAGGTGCTCATTTGTGTGATCAGCTCCTTTCCATCAATTCCCAGATATGGAATGGAAGGTGGAAGGGCATGTATATTTCATGTCTCGATCAGACTGCCCGACATCTTGGGGTGGCTGGGGCCCTCCCTTGGGGCCTAAAATGAATGGGAAGCTGCTGTTAAACAGGGAATCAAGACCTAGGCTCCTTGAGGGCAGGGGCCAGTCTCCCATCCAAGGGGAGGCTGGGCTTTGGAACTGGAGGGGTTAATTAAAGAGGGCTTGAGAAATCTATAAACACCAGAAATGACTGACAGGTGCTAATTTCTTTTTTAGTATTCACAATCGCTTTCTGTTAATTAAGAAGAGAGAGAGCCCAGGGGAGGGACGGCAAGCAGGCTTTCTGGCACAGACAAGGCAGGGCAACCTGCCCATCTGGGGACTTCTGGGGGATGAGGGTGTGGCCAGAGAACTGCTTGACCTTGGGGGAGCACGTCAGGGACAGCCTGGCCCTCAGGGAGCCTCCTTGGGCCAGAGGCAGCATCCGTGCACAGTGCAGGCAGCAGCTTTTAGGTTTTTTTCTTATTAAACCTAGATGACTGCTGGCCCTGCAGGGGACTGGGGACGTGTGAGGCTTGTGGGGAATGGTGTCTGGGAATGGGATCTCCCATTTCCCAGAGAATCCTTTCCACAGGCTTGGGCAGGGACAGGGTGGCAGTGTTCCTCCCCCATAGCTGATGGAGGAAGTGAGAGCTCTGCTGGGGTCTGTGGAGCATGCATGCTTGTTTAGGTGTGCTGCGTGGGGAGGACCCTACCCTCTGTTCTTGGGCTGCAGGGGTGGGGTTACAAGGTGAAGACCACCCCCAGGCACTTGCCTTTGGTCCTCCTTCATCTCATGCTCACTGCCTTCCTCCTCTCAGGTGCCCACCTTCAACAAAGCCAGGGCTGAGCTAGAGCTCTGGTCTGGGTCACCCTGGACAGCTGGGGACACTGCACAGAGCCTGGGTGTGTGTGTGTACGTGTGTGGGTGCACAAGTGTGTGCCCAGCATGCCTGTGTGATCATGAGTGTGTGTCCATTGCCTTGTCTACATGTGCATTGTGTGTATGAGCCAGTGTAGGTGTCTGTTCAAATCCTGATTTACCACTTTCAAGCTATGTGTCTTTGGACGACACCTCTGTGCTTCATTTTCCTCATCTGTAAAATGGGACTAATGATGATGCCTACTCCACGGGGTTTCTGTAAAGATATATGAATGTATGACTCACACTTAGAACATTTAGGAACCCCCTTCCCTCTCTACCACTCCATTTGCTTGGTGAACTCCTATTTATCCTTTGAGACACACACGAAGGTCAGGCAGCCTCAGGTCCATGTCAGAGGGCAAGAAGACTTAGCCTTAGAACCCTGCGCTCAAGGGCAAAACCCAGCCCCAGGGAAGCTAAGAGGAGCCTCTACCCCTGCCCACCCCACACCACTGCAGCAAGCAGGATCTGCTGGTCAGGGCTCCACACGGTCAGCACACGAATGCACAGGTGAGCACACATCCACAGGTGTGTATACAATGACGCAGGCAGACACAGAACGTACTCCCACAGAGATGCAAATTCTGTGTCCTCACTGTTCCTTGGCATAGGACTCACACACAGAACCTTCTCACACATGCAGTGTACACGGATAAGCCTACATTGTGTACAAACATGATATAGAGGCATAACTTTGTACGCATGTAAGGACACACGTACTTTACACATACATAGATGTAGACTTGTACACACATTGTGTATACACATGACAC
Source organism: Bison bison bison (assembly GCF_000754665.1). Classification (NCBI taxonomy): domain Eukaryota; kingdom Metazoa; phylum Chordata; class Mammalia; order Artiodactyla; family Bovidae; genus Bison; species Bison bison. Next base: position 5,156,489 of record NW_011495061.1, on the reverse strand, counting down.
ATACAGAGTACACACGGGTACACACATAAACCAGTAACAGTGAGCACTGCCTTTATATACAGGAGCACAAGGATGATGAACACACACAGTCGTACACACACATCACACAGACCAGCCTGTACCTGTCATCCCGGGGAAGAGCCACACTGAGCCAGTGCCCCTCCCTTTAACCTTCAGCGCTGAAGGCGGCAGGGACCCACAGATGGGGAATTAATTGGTGTCATTAAAATGTGGCGATGATAATGGCTTCCCATCGATCCCAGTGGCAGACGTACAGCCACCTCGAGGGGGAGCTGGGGGCTCAGGATTGGGAGCCAGGCTGGCCTTGCAACGCCCTGACCTTTGGCGGCCACACCAGGCACCCAGTTCTTGGTGAGGTCTGACCTTGCACGCTTCCCATGGAGTGTGATGGAAAGACAGAACTGAAATCCAGGGGAGGGAAACGACTTTTCCAAGGTCAGTGTGCTGAAGGAGTCTGGGACTGCCCAGGCCCTTCCCCTCTGACTTTCCTCTCCCCTCCTGCACGCCCCCTGACCCCTATGTCCTGTTCTTTCCTTCTCCCATCCCCTCCCTAGAAGTCGCTACATCTCTCCCTGCCCCCTCCAGGCTCTAGCTGTCTCCCGTGGGGGTGTCTCCATTCCCAGTCTCTGTCCTCTGCTCCCAGAGCCTTCGGTGGGTCCGAGGCCCTGAGATGGAGGGGCTCAGCTATAAGGAAGGGTGGGGGGAGCTGGGCTACAGTAAGAAGAATGAAGGTGCAGAGGTGATGCTCTGGAGGATAAACAGACCACAAACCCCTGCTCCTCCTTCAAGATACTACCTCCTCCAGGAAGCCTCCCCTGAAAAGTCCAACCCCTGGAGTCCTGGAGTCCTCTCTTCTGAGGTGTCTGCAGTTCCTACTCCAACCTTTTCCGCAGAACTGTGATGTCTGTTTACTCCTCTCCTTTCCGCTGTGTCATGAGTCCTTTACTTCAGGACTTGATGTAACCTAGCTCTTTGTAGCTACTTCAGACTTAGCACAGAACAGGCAAATCATAGGTGCCTAACGAATGTTGAAGGCATGGGGATAGATTCAGACAGACAGACAGAGCTTTGATAAGAGTGGGAGGGACAAGTGGAGAAGAGTTTGGAGTGCATGCACCCCAGGATGCAGTGAGCGGACAGTGGGGCACTCAGGCCTCCTGGCATAGCCTGGTACCCAGTATTGGGCAGAGAGTCTGGGCTCTCTGGGATTCCCTAGAGTCTTTGGAGTACCCTATCTTATCTTGGAGCCAGCCTGCCTCCTCCTACCTGGTCCTCAAGGAAGAGAAGCCCAAAGGAGGGTAGCCGAGGGTCCTGCAGCTGGGGGTGGGGCTGGAAAGTGGCAGTGGGCAGGTGGGTGGAGGGGGTCATGTTTTAATGGGATCCAAGGACTAGGATTCAGGCTCTGAGGATTCAGACATGGGCATAGAAGCTGAGCTCATTCCCAGTAGCTTCCCGCCCCCTACCCCATCCCGGTACCCACAAGCCCAGCCTGGGTCAGGCCCCTGGGGACACCCCCAGACTGCCTGGTTGCACCGAATTTGTTACTGTCACTGCATTTCCAGGGCTTCTAATGAGCTGCTAATGAGCTGTCAGCTAATTATGAAAATTAAATGGGGCAGCCAGGCCTGCTGAGCTTTTACTGAGAACTTCTGGAGTATCAGGAGAAGGGAGGGTTTCAGTTTTTCCGGCCTCCCAGCCCCACACACCTGATTTGACCTTAGTGTCATGTAGATGGGGTGGAGTTGTTTTCCTGTAGAGAGAGAGAGGGAGGGGGAAACCCCACTAGTCCCAGTATAATGCAAGCTCTAGCCCCATAACCAGGAGGACTGACCCTTGAGGGTAAACCTCCACAGGGCAGGCAGGTTTCATAGAGAGCAGGTGAGAGGGCCCCAGAGATCTGACTCTGTGTGACCTCAGGGAAGTCCCTCTGGGTCTAGAGTCTATCTTCCTAACTGTGAAATGGTTCTGGAGGAGGGGAAGGAGCAAACTAGGTGATCCCTCCAGGTCCTTTCTCCCATGTCAGTCCAATTACCACCCTGTGAGCCCTCTCTCTTTACGGGTGTGGCTCAGATGCCCCAGCTCTGTGAGGATGGGGACTTGCCTGGGGTCACATGAAATAATTGGATAGAAAAAGCTTTAACCAACCAAAATGAGTGCATATGTTCTCAGAGACAGGTACAATGAATTTCATAGCAGCTTTATTCATAATAGAGGCAAACTGGAAACAACCCAAGTATCCATCAACAAGGATACTTGTTGGTCATGAAGGAGGAACAGAGTGACACAGTCACACACGGAGTAGTATACAGCAGTGAAAAAGAGCCAATATTTATAGAAGCAAGCTTCATTTTACATGGTTCCAATATGCATAAATCTCAATTACCATAATTTAGACAGATAATGCAATTTCCCAATAACACAGTTCAAATTTTAGTTACCATGGTATATGAGTTGTGATTGTGTAGAACACAAACTTCCCTACTCGGTCTTCAGTCTGCAAATCACTACATAAATAGCAGGTGCACATCATGGTCTGTGGCCAGTCATGTCACTTCTTTGAGAGTCTGTGGGTGACTAGCCACTGGGCACCTGCTGTTTATTTTATGAAAAGACAGCAGCTGTATAGTTGTGTTGCCGCCTCATCTCTAAATTATAAATGCATGCAACACTTGCAAAAATTGTTACATGAAAGAAGGAATTAGTCACAAAGATGAAAGTGCAACAATGAAAATCAATAATGATGGAGCTGAAATTTGAATCAAATGTCAAGTAGAGTTACAGAGAAATAGTTGATCGTGAGAATGCTGACATAGCCACTGATTGACTTTGGACAGGCAGCCAGAGGAACTTAGTGAGGGTGAGCTTATCATAAATGAGGATCATGGTTGTGATGAAATGGATGAAGATGTCCCAGAGAAAGGGAAGCTCACACAAAACTTCGAATTAAAGAACTTTCAGAGATGTTTCACCACACTGAGAGCACAAAGGGCACAAAGCTGGAAGCTGATGCAGATTTAGACAACAGCAGGATGGTTTGCCAAGGCACAGGGGCCTGGAGCCAACGCCTCGAAGACAGCAATGGACCACTTTATTTCCAGCACCCAGCAGCCTTCTCATGACTCCTCGAAATTAACAGAGCTCTTTCACTTTGCTCTGTATTGTAAGTTACACAGCACAAGCAGAAGGAGACAAGTACTGTTCAAACTACTCTTGATACTTTTTTTTTTACAAAAAATACAACACTTTAATTTTTAATGGTTTGAATTACAGGGTACTAAATATTAGTGTTACTATTTTTTCATTTCCTTGTAATTTATAACCAACAGGAAGAGTGTTTTTAATGTTTTGATTAAAAATTTTAAAAGTCACAGAGCAATTATAATGTCCCCCATCGACTATCAAGATCACTTTGCATGGTTTCAGCCTATATATTCATTTCACGGTCCTGCTGTGCAAAACAAGGACTGCTGGTGCATACAGCATGGATGAGTCTCACTGACACAAAATTGAAGGCAAGAAGCCAGGCGCAGAAAAGTACATACTTTGTGACTCCATTTACAAGAAATGCAAAGGCAGGCAAAACTAATGTATAAGGATAGATGCCAGAACAGTGTTTACCTAGGGCCATGCGGGGCTATTAATTTCGAGGAGTCAGAAGGCCACTGGGTACTGGAAATATAGTGGTCCTTTGGTATTCACGAGGTGCTGGCTCCAGGATCCTCCCTTGGATACCAAAACTCAACAATGCTCAAGTCCCTTATATCAAATGATGGAGTATTTGTATGTAATCTATGCATATTTTCCCATGCATGCTCAGTCACTTTAGTTGAGTCCAGCTCTTTGTGGCTTTGTAGCCCACCATGCTCCTTGGTCCATGGGATTCTCTAGGTAAGATTGCTGGAGTGGGTTGCCATACCCTCCTCTGTGGGATATTCCCGACCCAGGGATTGAACCCGTATCTCCTGTGTTTCCTGCATTGGCAAGTGAATTCTTTACCACTGAGCCACCTGGGAAGTCCATAAATAGTTGTCAGCGTGTGGCAAAACCAAATTTTGCTTTTTGGAGCTTTCTGGAATTATTGTTTCCCAAATACTTTCAAAGCTCAAATATTTTGAATTTATGAATGCAGATGCCATGAATACGCAGGGCTGACTATATCCTATACATTGATTATGTCGATTTGGGTGGTGATTACAGGCACATATATAAATTTGGAAAAAATCTCATCAAGCTGTACACTTCATATTTATGTATGCTGCCATAAGATAGTCCTAATTAAAGAATTTTTTAATTAGAGAAATTCCATGAATACCTTAGAGTTTTATGCTCCTTCTTCTAGAATTTGACAGTGTTTGACATGACTGGTCTTTTTCCCCTTCTTTAAACTCTTCTCTCACCTGACTCCTGTGACCCAGGACTCCTGGATCTCTGTCCCTCCTTCCTGGCACACCAGGCCCCTTGCTACCCTGGATCTCTGTCCCTCCTCCCTGGCTCACCTCACCCCTTGCTCCCCTGGATCTCTGTCCCTCCACCCTGGCTCACCTCGCCCCTTGCTCCCCTGGATCTCTGTCCCTCCTCCCTGGCTCACCTCGCCCCTTGCTACCCGACTAAGGGTTTGTCTGCTGTGTCGCCCTGCTGAAGGGACACCACCCTCCATCCTGGACCCTCCCTATCCTCACTCCGTCCAGATGCCTAGTGGTTTGACCTGTCACCCTGTCTCCTAGCCATCACTCCAGAGGGAAGGAGGGAAGGAAGGAGGATGGCAGGGAGGGAGGGAGGAAGGCCTGGCTGCAGGGGAAGAGGCAGTGCTGGGAGAGGTTGTGCAGGCAGGAGCTGCTGAGAGCAGATTTGGGCCTGATCCCTGCTCTAAAGAAGCAATGCCCCATTAATGCCTTTCCAGCCACCCAACGAGTCTCCCTAATCGAGCCTGGAACTCCACACTATTAGCCACAAATGGCATTTTGAAATGGCTTTTTTTTTTTTTGGGTGAACCCCAAAGACATTGCTAAGATTTACATTTTCAAATATATGCTGACCTTTTTTTCCTCTTTCTTTGAGTTCATTTGTCATCAGTGTATAATTGAATCAATATATTTCCCGATCAGCCCCAAGATTGAATAAGGTCACGGGGAGCCGTGTGTGGGCATTAGACATCATTATTTCACTCCGAATGAGCGGCCATGGCACGGAGCATTCCGGGCGCCAAATGAAATTCTATTAGATTCTATTACACTTTTACAATTATAGAGACGTTCCAATATTACAAGGGGAAATGAAGTCATAATAAAAAAAGCCCAGAGGTGTATTACAGAGAAATGGGCACACTATTTTTCTAGTTAAAAACTTGATGGAAGGAGCTCGACTGGCTTTCAGTTGCCAAGTCGTGACCTTGTTCTCAAAGCCCCTCAGCTGCTCGGCCAGGCCCAAGGCTGCCGGCTAGAGAACGCTCAGAGCCAGAGCCCAGGGAGCCAGCTCACCCTCTCTGTTTAAACTGAGTCGGGGTCCTGAGTCCCAGGAGGTAGAGACAACTCTTCGAAAGCATGTCACCCCTAGGGAAACAGAGGCAGCCCAGACACTCAACCATTGTGGGTGGGGGTCCCAGAGCCCGTGACAAAGAGCGAGAGAAGTGAAGACTGGACCACCACCCAGAGTGGGACAGGATAAGGAACCAAAGGCAGGGGGTTCAGGAGGGTCCCTGGAGCCTGGGTGGAGCTCAGATCCTAGGTCCAGGGCCATCCTAGGAAGAGGACAGTGATGGAGCTCCTTGGGAACAGGCCTGGGGCCCTCCTTTTCTCTTAGGTTCTGCCCAGGTACTGCTGAAGACTGTCTGTAGTCACAGGAGTGGATTTAGAGAAGGTTTTTCAGGAACACGTGAGAGATATAATAATGGTTTGGGAACATTTCACTTCTCTCTCTGGGAAGGTACATGGTTTCCCACCCATTAAGCAGAATTCTAAAGATGCCCTCCAACCTCCAAGTTTCCCGACCCCAAGTTATTCAATAAAATTCGAATCTAGGTGCTGCTGTGAAGGGACTCTGCAGATGTAATTAAAGTCCCAGGTCAGCTGATCTTACAATCAGAGATTATCCAGGTGGGCCCAACCCAGTCAAATAAGCCCCTTAAAAGCAGAGCAATTTCTCTGGCCAGCAGCAGAAAGCAAAGTCAGAAAGTTTCGAAGTACAAGATAAATTTGCTGCAACCTTGCTATATTAAGGACCAGGGAGGCCATGTGACAAGGAATGTGGGCAGCCTCCAGAAGCTGAGAGCAGCCCTGGCAGACAGCCAGCAAGGAAGTAGGGACTTCAGTGGGCTCAAGGAATGATCCTAACACCACAATAGTAGGAATGAGCTTGGAAGAGGATCTGGGCTCTAGATGAGAACACAATCAGCTGAGAACACAATCACACCCTGATTTCAGTCTGAGCAGAGAATCCATCTGGCCTCCCAGGTGGCACTAGTGGTAAAGAAGCCATTTGCCAAGGCAAGAGATGTAAGAGACGCAGGTTCCATCCCTGGGTCAGGAAGATCCCCTGAAGGAGGGCATGGCAACCCACTCCAGTAATCTTGCCTGGAGAATCCCATGGACAGACGAACCTAGCAGGCCATAGTCCATAGGGTCGCACAGCACAGCAGCACAAGGAGAACCCATCACACCAAGCCGGACTTCTGACCTACAGACTGTGAGCTAATAAATGGGTGTTGTTTTAAGCGGCTCAGCTTATGGTACTTTGTTGCACAGCAATAGAAGACTGACACATTCTGTGACTTGTTTGAACAGCAAAAGTGACAGTGTGTGAGCTCTGGACAAGGCCCTGTGTTTCTGCTCAGCCTCCTCTTCCCTTTGATGGGCTAACAAGCACAAGCCCAGGGAGCTATTAGCCCTCTGCTGGGCTTAAGAAGCCTGCCTAGACCCAACAAAAACCTGCAGCCAACCCAGCTGCCCTGCATCCTGAAGTGGCCACCTACCCAACCTGCCAACCCGGGAGAGAGGTTGCTGTCTCCATGTACTTCTGGAGGGGTTTGTCACACTGATGTTACAGCAATTATTGACTGTTACAAGCATCTACATCTGAGCAGCAGCTGGGAGGAAGCTGAGGCTGTGTTTAGGTCCTGTAGCAGGACTCTCGTGTAATATGAGCCCTGGAGACTTCGGACCCGGGCTGAGCAAGCACTCCCTCTGACCCCTGGACTTAGTTCACTCAGAGCTCAGCTCACTGTGTCCTTACAACCACCCCGCTGGGCTTCTGCGTGCCCTTCCGGTTGGAGTCAACTCCTGAAGTCACTGTGCCCACCAGCAAGGACACTGTCCCCTTGGGGAGGATTCTTCCAAGAAAGCTGAGCCATGCAACCTTTCCCTTGCTCCTAGAAACCCCCTTCACCTTCATCCAGCTAAACTCCACCAGCATACTTGGACCACTCGGGGTGTGAGTTCTCTCTGCAGCAGAGGTGGCTGCAGCTGGCCTCTGACTCTCAGATTTCCCTGGGAGATGTCAGGAACCTGCCCCAAACTCAGGGGAGAGGCCAAATGCCCTCAAAAAACCCTGTGATGGCCTGGCAACCCTTTCCCACTGCTGGGGCAGATGAGAGGCAAGCAGCACTATGTGATCTTCCAGAGAATTCCTGGCTCCCAAATCTTCCCTTTGTCTCTAGCTTCTCCCTCCGATGAGCTGGATGGAGGCTGATGCCTGGGGGAGGGGCCTGGGCTGTTTTGGGCCTCCCCTTGGCAAGCCTTGCAGAGGTATCCAGGACCTCTCCTGGAATGTGAGCAACTGCGTTCTTGTTTTTTCCAGCTTTGGATCTCAGCCCAGATCAGGACCTCCCCCTAGTCCTTTTAATTATTTAAAAAAAAATTTATTTTATTGAAGTATAGTTGATTTACAATGCTGTGTTAATTTCTGCTGTAAGCAAAGTGATTCAGTTATATGCGTATATACATTCTTTTTCATATACTTTTCCATTATGGTTTATCGTAGGATATTGAATATAGTTCCCTATGCTATACAGTAGGATCTTGCTTATCCATCCTATGTTTTTTTAGTTTGCCTCTGCTAATCCCAAACTCCCCCGTGGCAACCACAAGTCTGTTCTCTATGTCTGTGAGTCTGTTTCTGTTTTGTAAGTTCATCTGGGTCATATTTTAGATTTCACATATAAGTGATATAATATGGTGTTTTTCTCTGACTTCACTTAGCATGGTCATCTCTAAGTCTATGCAAACGGCGTTTCATTTTTTATGGTTGAGCAGTATTCCATTAGTATATATGTACTGCTGCTGCTGCTGCTGCTGCTAAGTCGCTTCAGTTGTATCCGACTCTGTGCGACCCCATGGACTGCAGCCTACCAGGCTCCTCCATCCATGGGATTTTCCAGGCGAGAGTGCTGGAGTGGGGTGCCATCACCTTCTCCATATATGTACTACCTCTTCCTTATCCATTCATCTCTCAATGGATGTTGTTTCCATATCTTGGCTATTGTGAATAGTGTGGCTATGAACGTAAGGATGCAAGTATCTTTTTTGAAATACGGTTTTCTCCAGATATATTCCCAGGAGTGGGATTTCTGGATCATACAGTAGCTCTAATTTTAGGTTTTTTTGAGGACCTGCCATAAAATTTTCCAAAGTGGCTGCACTAATTTACATTCCCACCAACAGGATGGGAGAGTCTCCTTTTCTCCACACCCTCTCCAGCATTTGTTATAAAGTTTAATTCTTATTTTGAAATAACCTCAACTTTACAGTTAAGTGGTGACTACAACACACAAAACTGTCTTTTTCCCTGAACCATTTGATAATAAGTTCCTTACATGATGCCTTCTCACCTTCCACCCACATGGATTATGGTGCGTTTTCTACCAAGAGGAACATTCTCCTACATAACCACCAGCCAGCCTGCAAAATCAGCAAGTTAACATCAACACCTAACTTACCATTTAGTCTTTAGATCCCACTCAGACTTCACCAATTGTCCCAGTAATGTTCCTTATAGCAAAAGGACCCAATTTGGGGGGGATCACAGCTCATTGAGTTATCATATTCCTTTTGTCTACTTCAATCTAGAAACAGTTCCTCAGAGTCTCCTTGTGCTGTCACTTTTGAGACTACAGGCTAGTTCTTTGGTAGAATGTCCCTCAGTTTGGGTTTGTACAATGTTTTTCATGATTCAGTTCAGACTGAGCGTTTTTAGCAGAAACATGGCAGATGTGATGCAAGGCTCTTTTCATTGTCTCTAATCAATTGATGCCCAATTTTTATTTGTTTGATTACTAATATTCACTTCAATCACTTGATTAGATGGTGTCTACTAGGCTGCTCCATTGTAAAATCACTCTTTTCCCCTTTTAAATGAATAACTATGTGGGAAGGTACTTCGAGACTATATAAATATCCCATTCCTCATTAAGTTTTCCATTTAGTCATTTGTCACTATGGATTCATGGTTTCCTATTTTATTCAATGGGCTATAAACTGCTACTATCATTATTTATTTTGATGGTCAAACTGCCCCAGATTTGCCCAATGGGATGGAGGAGGGCATGGCAAACCACTCCAGTATTCTTGCCTGGATAATCCCATGATTATCCAAGCTCCACAGAGGAGCTTGGCGGTACAGTTCACATAGTCATGCAGAGTCACAAACGGCTGAAGTGACCGAGCGCGCACAGCCCCTTCGAGCTGACTTCTGTTTCCTTTTGATATATCCACATTGGGATCTGAGCACACTGGCTTTTTGGCACAATAGGATATCCTAGGTTAATCTGGTACTTTCCCTGCTCTGGCCCTGGAATCAGGCATTTCTCCAAGAAATGCTGGTTTATTTTAGGACGGGGTCCCCACTCTCCAGGATCTAATGCCTGATGATCTAAGGTGGAGTTGATGTAATAATAATAGAAAGTGCACAATGAATATAATGCACTTATGGTGGTTTAGTCAATAAGTCATGTCCGATTCTTGTGACCCCATGGACTGTAGCCTTCCAGGCTCCTCTGTCCATGGGATTCTCCAGGCAAGAATACTGGAGTGGGTTGCCAAATGCACTTGAATCATCCCCAAACCACCCACCCACCCAAGTCTGTGGAAAAATTGTCTTCCACAAAACCTGTCCCTGGTGCCAAAAAGATTGGTCACCACTGTTTCAGGGACAACTATGTTTAGAATTCAAAATCTGGGTGCAAGGTACACTCTTTACTATTGGTGTGTCGCTGTTCCCATGCCCTCTCGGTGGACTGAGCAAAGGAATAAATTAATATAGGTCGATGGATCAATAGATCACATTACATCTATATTTTTGCTTTTATCTATCTATCATCTATCTATCTTATCTATGTCTACCGAGAACTGTGAGTTCCCACTGACAACTCCAACTCTAACCCAGGATCATTCAATCCCTTCCCCCAAAGTGTGAAACATGAATCCCATTAACCTCCATATATTTATACATTTTATCCCTTCTATGTAATCGGGCTCTCCCTGCCATACCACTCTCCCAGGCACCTTCCTCACCCTGTCTGTATTTTGACCCACTGAGGTGGACACCCCTCCACATGAGGTTCATGTGCTCAAAATCCTACAGGACACACTGCTCTGGGCCACTGTGGCCTCTCCTGGCCTTCAGAGTAGACAGTGACCTTGCTTGGCCTCACCTAGTAGCTTTTGAACAAAGTTGTTCATAAAAGGAAGGAAAGGGAAGGGCTGGGAAGGGGAGGAGGAGAAGGGAGAAAAGAGAAAGAGTAGCAGATCCATTTAAAATCACTCTCACTCACCTGTGGTGGGAGGCCACCCCCTTTCCTGCAGGCCCCTGTGGCACTGCCATTTGAAGATCGTGGGAATCAGACTGGTGAGTGGCTTTGCTTGTGCTCAGCCTTCCTCTGTGCCTCAGCCTTCTTATGAGCAGAATGCAGACAGTGGCATCCACCTCACATGCTGTTGAGAGGATGCAATCAATGTTCCAGGCCTTCTGGAGGGCCCAACCCAGGGCCTTGTCACAGCTCCTGCCTCCCCTTCATGATTCCGGCCTGCTCTTGGCCACTGCTCCAGCAGATGTATACCTGGACAAGCTTAAAGTCCATCCTTCCACCCTCCTGCATTCACTCTCAGGAGGGCCTGCTGGGCACCCACTTCCCAACCCCACTGTGGGGCAGAGGCAGGCCCTTTCCTGGGGGCACACCTCAGCCCCTGACCCTGACCGGAGCAGCTCTGGGGCTGAGCCAGGGGCCTTCTGGTACCCCACCCACTAGGGTGTAGGAGGCAGGATGGGCTATGGGCTCCAATGGGGGCTGCCCTGGGTGTGGGCTCATTCCTGGGGCTTAGAAGTGCCCTCCTCCTGGGCTGTGCTCCTCCCCCAGTCCTCAAGACCCTGAAGTCTCTTTCCCTGTGGTCTCCAAGTCCAAGTTGCAGGAGAGGGCAGGGCTCAGCATTGCCTCTGCGGCCACCTGCAGGCAGTCTGTGATGTTTTAGGCTGTGAAGGCCTGGTAGCAGCTGTGTCATAATGGAGGACATCTGGGCAGAGTCGAGGCAAACAAGAGAGTGTGGAGAGGCTGAGTGACAGCCGGGATCTGGGTGGGGTGGCACCCGGAGTCCCTCTGGCCACAGAGACTGGGTCCCCAGAAAGCCAGCCTTCATGATGGACAGCAGCCACTCCAGGTTGAGTCCTTACAATTTTCTGGCTTCAGTTCCCATGCGTCTCTAGATGTTTCCTGGTGCAGGAGCTCTGGTTATGGACTGGGCAAGAGCTCTCTGGGCTGACAGCCCCACGGGAGAGCAGTCCGTGTGGTTCAAATGGGACTCTGGGGTCCACCTGAAGGTCACAGTCCCCAGGATTCCTGTGGGATTCCTGGAGGGGGCACTGCAGGCTGCCTTTGCCTAGTGGGGAGGTCTCAGGGCAGAGGCACCCTGGGGTGTGCAGGGTCTTCCCTGCTGGCGGCCCTACCCCTGCCCCCGTCCAGAGCCCAGTTCCAGCGGTGCACAGGCCTGGAGCTCCAGGCTAATTGTGAATTAGGAGCCCAATTACGCCCAGCAGAATTGGCTCCGCGCTGCCGCCTCTTCCCGACAGACATGTATATTAATAGTTGGCACTTATTGAACCAAATATGAATATTCATCTTCATTTATATTTCAAGGCCTTTCCTCCTGGAGGCCCGCGGGGCTGCGACCAGCTCCAGCCCCATCACGGAGCTGACAGCTCGCACTCCTGGGCCCTGACTCCTGGCTCGGCGGGGCTGCGGCGGCGGCCCGGCTCCCAGCTGTCCACAAACACTCATTAGGGGCCGGACCCAGCGAGCTGCGGAGAATGTGTAATCGCGCCGCGCGCTGCTAATTAGGGAGCTGTTGGGGCATGGAGGGCGAGAGGACGAATTCTTTAAACAGAGGACGGGAAACTTGAAGAGCTGTAATTACTTGGAGCAGAGTTCATTTCAGAACTTGGGAGCCAATGAGTCTGATGACAGCCCTGCCGGTGGGGGTGGGGGGCGGAGGAGTGACAGGGAGGGAGGAGCCAGCCGGGCACCCAGACTCTAGGCCTCCGCCGTTCCCAGGGGGTGGGGATATACCTTCATTTGTTCGAGGCGATGGAGCTGTGTGCACCCGCTCCGCCCCAACCCCTCTCCCCACCCCAAGACAAATTCCTCACCCTCAGGGTCACCTTGGGCTCAGGCTCCTAGCTCTCCAGAGTGCTCCCCTGGCATGGTGGGTTGTCCCTGGGCTCTCCCAGCTCCCCGGGGGCCTTGACTCTCTGCTGCCAGCCACCATGCTGGGTCACGATCCAGCCATCTGACAGCTGATGTCACTCTTCGATGGAGGGCTTCAGGCTCCCCCAGATCCCCGGGGATGGCACTGACAGGAGTGGTGCCACATGGTTGAGGGGGTAGAGGCGGATGGGGAGTTTAGGGCCCTTGCCGACAGGACTCCTAGACCCCAGAATCTCCCAGGCGTGTCACCGCAGGCCTCAGACCTGAAGAGAAGGCATTGATGCCTGGGTGCGCTCCAGTCCCTGTCTGCTTCCCCCCAGTTCCAAGACCACTGCCCCACCAGGGGTCTCCTGCAAACCTCCATCTGAAATCCCATCCACCTGCCTCAGGAAAACCTCACTCATCACTGGCGTCTGTCCTTCTGCCCCAGTGTAGAGTCCCATGTCAGTCATCCATTTCAGAGCACCCTCCCCTTTAAGGTGCAACACCACTGAGGCCCCCCGGGACAGCTGTGGGCAGGAAGAGCACCAGGGCCATGGTCAACAGTGGACGTGGGAGCTTCTGGGTGCATTGTCCTATCTCTGTCCCTACTGGGGCGAGCTGCAGGCCTGGTTGTTCCCATGACAACTGACAAACCCCATTCGACACATGCATCCCTTGGCCAGCCCTCCAACGCAGGGGGCATCAACTGTTAGGTCTGTCCATACTCTGAAAGAACATACCTCCTCAATTAGCAGAGGGTGTTGTCCCCTCTCTTCATTATTGGTTAGAGCAGTGTTCGGGATTTTTCCTGACAGCCTTTACTCGCTGTTGCTCTAGGAGAAGCACCTGGCTCAACCTGCATTTTTAAGGTCTATAGTCTCCCTCTAGAAGACTGTTGTCAATACTTCCTCTAATTCTAGCTGCTGCTTTGCATGCTGACTGATGATGATGATGATAATGGTGGTGAAAGCAATAAAAACTCCCATTTGTTGAGTGCTTCCTGTGTGCCAGGCACTAGTCTTGGTGCCTCACATGTATTAACTCATGCCATGCTCACAGTAACCCAGCGTGAATGCTAGTATTGTTTATGATGCCCCATTTTACAGATGAGGAAACAGGTTCAGAAAAGCTGGGTGGATTGTTTTAACTGGCAGAGAAACAATGGGTTTGAACTCCAGTCTGTCTGGCCCCAAAGCTCGTGCTTCTAACCTCACTCCTTGAGTGTTCCTAGAAGCCCAGTCAGCAAGACCTGGGGCTCCCGGGGCAGGACCCATTCTGGATGCGTAGAGAAAGGAAAGGCCAGTGGAGAGGAAAGGAGTAGGGGACAGTCATGTCATTCCTCAGGGCCCCCGAAGGGACCTGGAAGAAATCTGGGCAGCATCTTCCTCACTTCTGTCTAG
>NW_011495061.1:5138759-5142301 GCF_000754665.1 Bison bison bison | reverse complement strand
TCATTCCTCAGGGCCCCCGAAGGGACCTGGAAGAAATCTGGGCAGCATCTCCCTCCCTTCTGTCTAGATCTGTGCTGGCCAGGGCTGTAGCCACTCACCCCATGTGGCTACTGACACGAACCCAGCAAAATTATACATTGGGTTCCTCAGTCATGCCAGTCACATTTCTGTGTTCAGTACTCAGATGTGGAGTATTAACCTTCGCTGTTACCAGTCACCCCATACTGAACACCAGGGGACTTCTTAGCTTGGGATAGAGCTCAGGGTCAGCAGTCTTCAGGACTCTTCTCTCGGGTGTCCTTCAGGGCCTTGGAGCATGACAGGGACAGGGTGGGAAGGGGCTGGGTGGGGAAGCATGAGAGCCCCACCGTTACACCTGCCTCTGCAGCCCACCAGCCGGCATCAGGAGCTGCAGTTAGCAAGCAGGGGCTGCTGCTTAACCTGCTGCTCATTCTCTCCTCCCAGAGGCAAGCAAGCTCCCAGCAGCTTTGCCCTTTGTCCTCAAGAAGAGATCAGAAACAGAAGCCTTTAGGCCTCGCCTGGCTCTCTCCTCTCTCTCAGCATGAAGTCTGTGTCCAGCCCTGCCAGGCTCCATTTCCAAATAGGGAAGCAAGGCTGTGGCCATGGTGGGGCTGGCGCCCAGCCCGCAGCCCACCTGGCCCCCTCCCCACCAATCAGATCCTAGTTGATGTGCGGGCTTGCTCGGCAGTGTTCCCCTTGCTCCGTGGGCCCAGCTGTCACTTCTCCCCAGGAAAGGGCTCAGCCCTTTGTCCCAGCAAGTCTGAAACCATCTAGACAAAAGGTGGGAGCCCTGTGTTCACAGCACTCAGGACTTCCTTCACGCCCCTGGGGAAGATTGCTGGGAGAGAAACTCCTTGACATGATGTAACCTGTGCTGCCCTGGGCGGGGCCGGGCCTGATGTCGGGCACCCCAGGGCTGTGCTTTGACGCCTGAGTTCACATCTGGACATCTAGGTATCCTTAGGCCTGTGCCTTAGGACACTCTCTCTGGGTAAGCAGAGATGTCAGGGCAGGGTGCAGAGTTAAGAAGGGAGATAAGGCCTGAGGGTGAGAGTGGAAGTGGGGGCAGGGGTGAGAAGACTCTGGGGATTGGCTCAGGCTGGGCCCGGCAGGGGCATTTCCTCACTGATGCCACCTTGGCCTTGGAGCTGATCCACATGGAAGAAAGCCAAGGAAGAGAGGAGGGGACACATCCAGAGAGCATTCTCCTCTTGGGTCTCACTCCACAGTTATAAAATGCTTCCCCTCAGTTTATCCCCATAGGTTTGGGAAAGCAGCAGCAGGCCTATCGTTCCCATTCTGCAGTAGGAAAAACAGGGCCATATGTAGAACTGATTTGCTCAAGGACATGCAGGGTTAGAGGGAGAGTCGAAAGCTGACCTTGGTCCTCTTGCTTCCCAATCCAGGGTTCTAACAGAGGCTGTGGTCCATGGTTGCCTATAGAAACGTCAGAACTTCACTTCCCTTGGGGAAGGCTATTTTTTGATAATGTGGCCATGCTTGTTTCCAAATTGCCTGGATTGGGGGCTGTGACTAACATCACAGTGTCTCCCAATTTTTATTTTAGACTCCTAATTAGTGTCTCCCAATTTTTTATTTGGAGTTTTAGGGAAAATGGCACAGACAAGAGAGTTTGAATTCAGTTCAGTTCAGTCATTCAGTCTTGTCCGACTCTTTGCAACCCCATGGACTGCAGCACGCCAGGCTTCCCTGTGCATTACCAATTCCTAGAGCTGGCTCAAACTCATGTCCATTGAGTCAGTGATGCCATCCAACCATCTCATCCTCTGTCGTCCCCTTCTCCTCCTGCCTTCAGTCTTTCCCAGCATCAGAGTCTTTCCAATGAGTCAGTTCTTGTATCAGGTGGCCAAAGTTATGCCAAAGTTTAACTTTGAAAAACAAGGTTTTTGGTCCAGGCTGCAAATGTGAAGAGGTTCCCTCAAGGATTTCACTGGTGGTTCAATGGTTAAGAATCTGCCTGCCAATGCAGGGGGCATGGATTTGAACCCTGTTCCAGGAAGATCCCACATTCCACAGTGCAACTAAGCCCGTGCACCACAGCTACTGAGCCCACATGAGAAGCCACCACAATGAGAAGCCCTCGCACTGCAGCTAGAGAAAGCCCATGTGCAGCAATGAAGACCCAGTGCAACCAAAACTAAATAAATAAAAATTAAAAGAAGTACCCTTGACACCACCCAGGCCTCCAAGAAAGGCCCTCTTCCCTTGGGGCTGCCGAAAAAATGAGAGGAAGGGAGAATTTTGAACATGGATTAACACATGGAAAGGGATTTCATTTGGGGCATTAGTTTCTTTGTAAGAACTTAACGAGGAGGTGAGGCTCAGACTTGGGGGCATTTTTCTGCTGCTGCTCAGACTTCTGCCGCCTGTGCTGTCATTGGTGCCCCTGAGTAAACTAGCAGAGCCAGTGGGCTGGTCAGAACTTAAGTGGGGAGATGGAAGGGAGGCTGAATTTTTGGTCTAAGTTGGTGGGACAGCCTTGGGTTATTCAGTTAATGTCCTGTTTGTTTGTTTTTTTCCCATAACTCAGGGCATGTGGAATCTTAGTTCCCCCAACCAGGATCGAACTCGCACCCCATGCAGTACAAGTGCGGAGCCTTAACCACCTGACCACTGGGGAAGTCCCACCAGTAGGGACTGGTGGAGGAGCTTTAGTGAGCTGGGAACAGAACTGTGCCAGTGGTCTCCTAGTTGTGTCCCCTCCCCGGGAGGCAGCCATGCCCTCTAGTAGGTAGACCAGAAAGTCAAGAGAAGAAAAAATAGGGTGCTTCATCCCCGCACTGTGCCCTTCCCAGACCATCCCCTGACCACTGTCCTCCCACCGAAGGAGAGCTTTGCCAGCTCCCATGGTCAGAACTCGGGACATTGACTGGGCCATGTCACTGCTTTAGTGAACTCCAATTTAGGTTCGTGATATCTTGATGACACAGGCAGTGCATGAACCCTGGGTCCTGGGGCCAACCCTCCTCTGCTCGTCCCCTCTGAGTGTACATCCTGGGAGGATAAGCAGACTGAGAACCTCTCCCAGGGCTTTGCTCTCTTTTCCCAGACCCTTGGGAGCTGCTGATGCCACATCTACATCTGGGGAAGTGTTCAGCCCCCGCAAAGCCGATGCTCCACGTTCCAGGTTCCAGCCCTTCAGAGTGCCGCACTGGGCATCACGCGTCATGCAGCTGTGAAGAAAGCAGGGCTCGGATCTTCTCTCTGCTCCTGCTCCCCCGAGTCCCACTGGGAAGGGGAGGTTACCTAGAGTAGGATGCAGGCATTCCTGGGTCCCTGGCAGAAAGCTAACAGCACAAAACCTCACCCTTAATCTAGAATGGTTATTAACATATTAATTAATATTTAAAAACTCATTATGCCTTGATGATGGCTTCCTTAAGCTGCTTTTATATTCATTGCAGCCACCCAGGAGCAATAACCATACTTACGTGGCAAAATGGAGTCATTCTGCTTAATCACCGAGGAGGTTTTACAGTCTTCAAAGCCCATAAACAGCC
>NW_011495061.1:5138452-5138659 GCF_000754665.1 Bison bison bison | reverse complement strand
ACTCTTTGCAACCCCATGGACTGCAGCACGCCAGGCTTCCCTGTGCATTACCAATTCCTAGAGCTGGCTCAAACTCATGTCCATTGAGTCAGTGATGCCATCCAACCATCTCATCCTCTGTCGTCCCCTTCTCCTCCTGCCTTCAGTCTTTCCCAGCATCAGAGTCTTTTCCAATGAGTCAGTTCTTTGTATCAGGTGGCCAAAGTA
>NW_011495061.1:5127339-5138352 GCF_000754665.1 Bison bison bison | reverse complement strand
AAAGAGTTGATGACATGTCTTCTTTTTAGATTTTCTTTTGCATTGGATGCTGTGTTAGGAAGTTGTTTTCTTATACTGAGGTGAAACCTTACTGTCAACACTCTACTTTCCTCCCACTATGCCGGGCTGGAGCCCCTGGTGGCCCCAGGCACAGGACCCTGTGGTAACCTGCGCATTCAGGAGCGGGCACCCTGACAGCCACCCTGCACCTTGGGGTGCACCACAGGACAACCCCACAAGCTGAGGCCCCAGGTCTGGAAACGCTTTTCCACCTCTTCCTGGCAGGATTCTGCCTCTGAGCCTCAGGCTGAAACTCTAGCACTCCACGGTTCACATCAGTTTTCTGGGGGTGGAGGTGGTACCTTCCGTGTTTTCAGGTCCCGGGGTGATCCTACCAGGCTCTGCGACAGCATCCCTCCTCCTTGGTACCTGCAGGCTTCTTCCTGAATCACTTATCCCACACCAGCGCCCAACTCTCCAATGGGCCATGCAGCCACTAACCATCCACTGCCCACAGGGCCCTGTGACAGCAGTAAAGACCGCTCACGTGCACTTTGTTGGGACAGTTGCGAAGGGCAAAGGTGGTGGGAGAGAGACCACAGCAGAGTCTGCTCAAGTCCCTCCAACCAGAGGGGCTAGAGACACGGAGTGACAGGGACCCCCAGTGGCCTTGGCCTCACCTGCCTTCTTCGGACTCCAAGACGATGGAGATGCTTATGGGGGCATGGAGGCCTCAGAGGAGCCAGGAGTGCTGGGTCCAGGCCGGAGGGGTGCAGGTGGCCAGCAGAATGTGTGACTGCTGACATGGCCTGCCTGTTAGTGTCAGCAAAATGATTGCACACTGGGCTATCCCGTCTGGGTCCTGGGCCAAGGAAGCCCTCCGAGGCAGGGATGCAGTCAAATGGTGTTGAGAGAAGGAACTGGCTTCCTGTGCTTTAGAAATTGCGGGAAGTGACAGGCAGGGAGATGGGCGAATCCCTCCTGAGGTGCTGACGATGCCGGCGCTCGTCCATCACGTGCAGGCGCAGCCGGAACTGTGTGGAGCCCCGGGCACTCTGAGGCCGTCCCCTGTGGCGCTCAGGGCGAGGCAAGCAGAGGCTGGCCGCTGCCAGGTGCCAATCATGGTCCTTCTGAACTACTGAAGCCAGGGCCCCGGATGCATGCAAGCCAGCACCTGCTGTTGGGACTGAGGTCACAGGTTCACAAAGAACGTTCAAGTTCAGGGCAGAGCATGAGTGAGGTTTCCAGCTGGATCTGGGCTCAGTCAGGAGGCTTGAGTTACCTCAGGCCAGGGGTCAAGGGAGGCTTCCATGGAAGCTTGGGAGAAGGGTCAGTTTTATTCCAGGGAATAGCACTGGAGTTTGGTCTTAGCAGGAGAGGATTTTGTCCTGGATGAGGGTGCAGGTGGGGTTATGTATGTGTTGGGTGGAAGACTTCCTCATTCAGGGGATACCATCTAGGGACCCAGACAGAGGACAAGACCAGGCAGGTCATCCCCAGGGGCTACTCCAGCTTGCCCCTGGAGAACTCCCATGTTTTGCTTCTCTTGTTTCCAGCCCAGAGTTCTATGCTTCCTTACCCCTGTCCTTGTCCCCTCTCCTGCCCCCAACCATTTTCTTTTTTAAAAAAATTTATGTATTTTTAACTGGAGGACAATTGCTTTACAATGTTGTGTTGGTTGCTGCTTTACATCAACATGAATCAGCCATAGGTATACATATGTTGCCTCCCTCTTAAACTCCCCTCCCATCTCCCACCCCATGTAACTCCTCTAGGTTGTCACAGGGCACCAGCCAACCATTTTCTGAGGCTAGGGGTATTAGGGACTGGTGACCCTGTGGAAGTCCTGAAACTGAAGGTCCCTACACACTTCCGTTGCTGCCAGTGTGGGCTGCGTGGCGCCATCTCCAAAGGACAGTGATTCTTGGGCTTCTCTCTTCTCTCTCTCTCCTCCCTGCCCACAGCCATGGCTACTTGCCCACACCTGTGATGAGCTGCAAGCCCTGTCTGCAGCTCAGGTGGAAGCTTGGTCCCAGATCTTAGGAAGGCACCCTTTGAACTCCTGTGTTGGCTGCACTTGACCCACAGCCACTCTTGCAGCCTCCTGGGTCTTAGGCAGCAGCTGCCCTCTGACAGGTCCCAGCTGTGGGTCACTCCTGCCTTCCCCTGCTGACCCTCACTGTCCAGCTGAGGTCCATGCTATTCCCAGGCTACCTCATCAGGGGCTGGATCTGGATAATCTTTCCCCCAGTTCAGATCCAAGCATGTCCTGTGGGGGTTGTGTCTCCAAGCTCAATCCAGGACCCTCTCTGAGCTGACCCCTCTGCCCTGGGTGTCCCACATGGCCTACCCCTTCCTCCTTGGGGGCTGGAGCTATGCTGGGAGTGTTCTAGTACAAGAGGAAGCGGCTGTAACCAGGAGAGTGATGTTGGGCAACCAGGGTCCCTACAAGGGAATGGTGAGATATGTGCTGAAATCCCCTGAATGCCCCTGGTGTCTGTGTCATGGTGGTGTGTACACATCCTGTGTTGTGTACAAGCCATGTGTGTCAGCGTGGGGCGGGAGAGGGAACAGTCTGTAGTCTGACCCCTCTCTCTTGTAGTGCCCGTGGGCTGGCTCAGCCCTGCCCCTTCCCAATCCCCCTTGCTGGCTGGGGTCTGCCCCTCCACCCAAGGCCCCACTTTGAGCTCTTTGTTTTCAGTCGTGTCTGATTCTTTGCGACCCCATGGACTGTAAGCTACCATGCTCCTCCATCCATGGGATTTTCCAGGCAAGAGTACTCAAGTGGGTTGCTATTTCCTTCTCCAGAGGATCTTCCCAACCCAGGGATTGAACCCAGGTCTCCTGCATTGTAGGCAGACGCTTTACCATCTGAGCTACCAGGGAAGTCCTGCTCTTCTACAATTCCTCCAAAAAGGATCTTGTTCTTCCCTCATATTAATTACCTTACCTCCTGCTGTGAGAATCTGGGCTGTGTTAACCCACTGAGCACCCTGAGGTGGGGGTGTGCACGGTGGGGGAGCAGGTTACAGGGTCCCTCAGTCTTGGATCCAAATCTTGCTCCACCACATATTGGTCCAATGGTCATCAGCAAGTCACATGACTGCTGTAAGCCTCAATTTCCTCATCTGTAAAATGGGAATAATAATGCTGTGTCCTAGCTGGCAGTTCAGTTCTAAAGATTGACACAAATCACGTGAAAGGCCATGCACACAGTAGGCACTCAATGAGCAGCTGGTACTCTCAACCTTACCTCTGCATGCTCACAGCTCTGTGGGGCCTGTGCTGTGTTAGGTGGCATTTTCCACAGCAAACCCTAAGATGAGAAATCATGTATAAGTGGTTTATGAAGGAGGTGCTCCCAGGATGAGCGTGTGAAGAGCAAGAGTGGGCAGAGGGCCAGAAGGGAAAAACCAGGCTGGTGTGTAGGAGGGGAAAATAGAGAATGGAGGATGTCGCAAGGAAGAAGTTCCCCTCCACAGGCAGAGGAAGTAGAGGAACGGACACCACTGAAATGGCAAGCAGGAAGAAAGGCAAAGGGTCAGTTCACTGGTTGCTCCCAGTGTGGAAGTGCCAGGGAAGTGGGGACAGTCACCGAGATGGGGCGGGGGCCTCCATGTGTGACAATCTCTAGGTCCATCTGTGTTGCTGCAATGACATTACGTCATTCTTTTTTATGGCTGAGTAATATTCCATCGTCTATATCCATATATTCTTTATTCATTTGTTGAGGGACAGCTAGGTGGCTTCCATGTCTTGGCTATTGTAAAGAGTGCCACTATGAACATTGGGGCGCATGTGTCTTCAATGTACAGTTTTCTGGATATGTGATCTCACATGTGGAAACTAAAAAGTAGTACAAAGGAACTTATTTACAAAACAGAAACAGACTCACAGACACAAAAAACAAACTTATGGTTACCAAGGAGAGAGGAAGGAGAGAGAAATTGGAAGTAGGGGATTAACAGATGCCTACTACCATATGTCAAATAGATAAACAACAAGGATTTACTATATAGTACAGGAAACCATATTCAATATCTTGTAATAAGCTGTAATGGAAAGGAACAGAAAAAAAAGAATATAGATATACACACATATATATAACCAAATCACTTTGCTATACACTGGAAACTAACACAACATTGTAAATCAACCATACTTTGGTAAAAATAATACTTACATACATTTTTTATTATGTAAAGTTTAAAAATAAAATAAAATTTAAAAATAAATAAATAAATAAATGGCAAAGGAAGGTATCTGGGTGACTGAGCCAAAGGGCAGCCCCACAAGACCTCCTGCACTCTACTCTGTCAAGGGTAGGGGTGAAAGGGGGAGAAAACCTGTTTGTTTGTGTTTCCAGCCCACAAAGGGGTTTGGGGGAGAATGATGGTGGATTCAAGTAGGTCTGGGGTTGGTCAGGTACTGGAGGCTGCAGAACTGAGTCTTACTGGAGGTCATTAGTGCTGTTTTCCAAGTGTTCCAGCTTCTCTCCCTTTCCTGGCACAGGGAAGCACTGAGACCCTGGCTCTGCGGTGGGGTCACAAGTCCAGTGCTAGTCAAAGCATCGTGAGCAGAAGTGACAGGTACCACTTCTCGGACAGAGCACCCAGCCATGAAGTGAAACCCTCCGTAGCACTTCCTTCCCTCTGCTGCATCATTCACAGTGTTCCGGAAGGTGAGTGCTCCGTCAGCCTGCATCCTGAAGGCAGCAGTGATGATATGGCTCAGAGCCCAAGGCTGACTTGTGATGGACGTGTAACACAGGGAGAAATACACCGTTGTTGTATGTCCCTGAGATTTGGGGACTGTTTGTTGTCACAGCATAACCTAGCTGATACTGGCTGATACAGGCTTCATGACTAGAAGCCAGGATACAGCTCAAGGACTCACTACCTCAGTGAATACCAGGAGCTGGTCACACAGTCTGAGACCAGTGAGAGGCCAACGGGCAGCATGGGTGTCTAAGGCCTTTACTCATCCTCCAGGAGAGGTGCCAGCTGCCCTCTGCAGTCAGTTGCTGTCTGCAAGAAGGGGGTAAAATGAAGATATAATGAAAGGGGAAACTGAGATCTTGAATTTTGAGAGACTTGAGTATTTATGCAAAAGGTGTTGAATTAACCTGAAAGAGACTGTTTTAAGCTAGAAAAGTCTGAGCAATCTTTAATTGACGAGTTAAAAGATCTCCCCCACTCCTTTCCTTGGCATTGGTGGGAATATGAGCACAAGAGCAAGATAAGATGAATTATAGAAAATAAGGGTCTGTGCTTTTGCACATCTGAATGTATAAAATTCCACCTGTTTGTGCCTGCCCAACTCAACTTCCATCTGACTCCAGAGCCTGGGCCTTTCTCTCCCTTACTGTCCCCAGATGTTCCCTAAAAGGCTGCCCTCCTGGGTGGCAGAAGGGAGGGGGGTTAGTGGGTAGGGAGAAAGGCTCCAAGGGCCATGTACTGGCCCAGAGTTGTGGCAGTAAGAAAGATGAGCGCTTGGTTGGGGGACAAACGGAGCCATTCCAAGTAGCTAATAAGTCCTTTGTTTTAGGAATAAGGCAGGCCCTCAGGGACAACATGGGAGCCTGGGGGTGGAGGCAGGGGCCTTCCCCCACAGAGGTCCTGCCCTTCTTTCCCTTTGACTCTATCTCAGAGCATCACACCACCATCTGTCACCATCGTCCAACCAGAAATCTGAGTCACCCTTAACTCCTCCTCTGCATTCAGTCCCCAGGCCCTCCGGCCTTGAGCGTGTGCTGGGCCCTCCAGGACTGTCCTCTCCCACTGAGCCCTGTGCCCAGGAGGCTGATCACCTGGTCTGCCTCCACGTGCTTGTTACACTCCTCCTAGTTCTCCTTCCTGCAGGGTCACCACGGGCTCACTGTGGTGTGCCCCCCAGCTGGAGCACCCTCCCCTCCTCAGTGCACCCCAAAGCTCTCCTCTCTGGGTCCCAATGGCTGCTTCCTCTTCCTCTCCTTTGTAGGCTAAGGTGGTAATGGCTCACCATGGTTCCTAGCTCTAGGATGCAACACCATTCTTTAGAGTTTTCCTTAACCCTGCTCACATCTGTGAAACAGTCCATTGATTAAACTCTTCTTATGGTGCTGAGTCGGAGGGTACCATCTGCCTTCTGCCAGCATGTTTGATAGAAGCTCAGTGGAAGAATTTCTGTAAGGATAGAGATAATGGATAATGAACAAAGATCCAACACCGAGGACACAGTTGTCACTTGATAACTAGAAGCTGTAATTAATGGTAACCTCTAAACACTGTTGAAGTGTCATTTGTCTCTGACCTCACTGATACTTTCCTAGAAGAGGTGGCCATTATCTTTCTCCTGACCATTTTAGTTATCCTCCTTGGTGTGCCAGCCTCCAGTCTCACCCCTTTCCTCTTCTACCAGAATGATTCTGCTGAAGCTCACATCTCACCACGATGCTCACACACACGCACACACACACACACACACACACACACACACACACACACAGGACCCCTCCAGGTAGAGGACTGTGTCCTCAGCTCCCTGGGCTTCCTTCTGCTGGTGTTCTCAAACCTCATGCCACGGATGGGTCTCAAGTCCATGAAGATCAGTATTTTGGCTTTTTGGCACTTTCCCCGGCAGCCAGCACAAACCTTGGCTCACAGCGAGCGCTCAGTACAGAAGTGCAGAAGAAAGGAAGGGAGACTAGAGTTTAATGGCATCTGCTCATGTCCATTGAGTTGGTGATGTCATTCAACCATCTCATCCTCTGTTGTCCCCTTCTCCTCCCACCTTCAATCTTTCCCAGCATCAGGGTCTTTTCAAATTAGTCAGTTCCTCGCATCAGGTGGTCAAAGTATTGGAATTTCAGCTTCAGTATCAGTCGTCCCAGTGAATATTCAGGACTGATTTCCTTTAGGGTTGACTGGTTGAAACTTCTTGCAGTCCAAGGGACTCTCAAGAGTCTTCTCCAACACCACAGTTCTAAAGCATCAATTCTTCGGCGCTCAGCTTTCTTTATAGTCCAACTCTCACATCCATACATGACTACTTGAAAAACCATAGCTTTGATTAGACGGACCTTTATTGGCAAAGTAATGTCTTTGCTTTTTAATATGCTGTCTAGGTTGGTCACAGCTTTCCTTCCAAGGAGCAAGCGTCTTTTAATTTCATGGCTGCAGTTACCATCTGCAGTGATTTTGGAGCCCAAGAAAATAGTCTGTCACTGTTTCCACTGTTTCCCCATATATGTGCCATGAAGTGTTGGGACCGGATGTGTGATCTTAGTTTTCTGAATGTTGAGTTTTAAGCCAACTTTTTCATTCTCCTCTTTCACTTTCATCAAGACTCTTTAGTTCTTTCTTCGCTTCACACCTAGAAGGAAACAAAACCTATAACCAACACCGAAACCCATGAGTCTCAAATCATGGTTAAGGCTCTGAAACCATGCTCTCCAGGTCTGAATATCAGTACTACTCCTTACTAGCTGTGTGACCCTGGCCTGTTACTTAACCTATCTATACTCAGTCTTCTAATCTTTAAAATGGGGCTGATATAATATTTATGTCACACAACTGTAAGGGTGAAAAGACTTAGTGGGGTAAAGCTAACTAACCCAGAATAGTGCTCAAATAGTGCTGGGACATAGCAAGCGCTGTAGAAGTGGTTGCTGTCATTTTTGTACTTATTATCTGGAAGCTCCAGGGAGGAAAAAGAGGGATTGGGGGCAGGGGGTGGGGTGGGGGGGCAGTGCTTCATGATACAAGGAGCAATGGGTTGGGCCCTTGAAGGACTAATACAATTTCCTGTGGAGAAGAGAGTGGAAGGGCCTTCAAAGCTGAGGGCAGAATCTGAGTTGGTAATTAGATTGCCCTTTGGGAGAATGGTAAGGGCTGAGGTGATGGGGGCTCAGGAGGGAGAGTTGTGGTGGGTGACTAGACCAGGCTGAGGATTGGGTTCTGCTCCTAAGGTGCTGAGAAGCCACCGGAAGCTGTTACCAGGGTCAAGACAGAGGCAGAAGTATGTTCTGAAATCAGTGTGGAGCAGTGGAGAATAAGTGATCACTGAGTGGGGGATTATGGAGTGAGGGCAGGGCAGGGAGGCCGGCTAGGAGGCTCACATCTAGGCTTCGTGAGGACAGGGCCTGCGGAGTGGGGAATGGAAGCAGCCCTATGAACTGGGATGAGGAGGGGGCCTCCTGGTGCCCAGCTCCCTGACCCTTCTCCCTTTTTCTCCCTTTGCCCAGGGCATGGCCCAGGGCTCAGCCACTTCTCTATGGAGCTGTTCTTGCCTGCTCTGGTCCTGGGCATTCTCTCCTTCCTGGGTCGCAGAGTGAGAAACCATCCATTTCCATACCTGTCATTTTCTTCATAGCCCCCAGCAAGACCCCTGGCTCAGTCTCCTCGAGGGGCTTCCTGCAGACAGTGGCAGAAATCACACAGAGGTGACATAGGTGGCCAGAGCCCTGCCAGGCGAGTTGCCCGACTACAGCTCTGATAACCTTGGCCCTGGCTTCCTTCCTGAAGGCAGAGCTCATCCTCACTCCTCCCTAACCCACCTGACGGCCATGAATTCTCTTGTCCAGGAGGAAGAGTCTACTGAGCCATGACAGCTGGGGCCTTCTTGGCTCCAAGAGGGAACTCCTATGGGCTCCTCCAGGCTGGGATCCATCCAGGGCTCAAGGCCTCAGGCCAGCATGTGGGGCCCACAGGGGCACTGCCGTATGTGGTGGGAGGCAACCTGGAATTGGGTGAGTGTGTGGACCTGAGAGCAGGCCACCCGAGTCTGATCCTGGTGCCACCACTCCCTAGAAGTGTAGTGCTGAGCCTCTTCTACTCAGCTTCTCTGGGTCTCAGTTTCCCCATCTGTGAAATGGAGGCTAACAATACCTGGGTGACCTGTCATGAAGCCATGAATGGGTCAGGATCCACAGAGTCACAGCACACAGTTCCCCTGTGTTAGCTTACTGTTTCTGTCATCGTTTTGTGCTCCGTGGCTGTATGGGGGCCTGATGATGCATGAACAGAGAAACCCTGGGAGAGGAAAGCATTGGGTGGAAACTGGGCAAACCTGGGGAGGGAAGGGGGAAAGAGGAGGAAGCAGGGAGAGAAAGGAAGGATGAATCAGGGAGGCTTATCTCACACCTCTCTGGACAGGACTGGGAGCCTCTCCTCAGCAGCCCTGGTGGACAGTGCCTTAACATCTACTTACACACTCCCAGTGTCAGAGACCTCCTTCCCGTTTCAGGTTGCTGGATTTATTGTTAGACTCTCTGATGTTAGCAAGTTCTTCCCTGTGTGTCTCAGGCCTTAGCAAAGCCCCTGGATCTCCACGGCCTTGCTCCAACTCAGGTGTCTATAGATCTCCCTTTCTCAAGTCTTTTGGGGGCTTGAGGTATTTCCAGAAGTACTTTACATGATTTGTGCTCACAGGGGCAGCCAACTGAGCCAGAATCCTGGCCAAGATTTTAGTGTCACCTCAGAGCTCACTGTGCCAGGCATTTCCTGCTGCCCCTACTATGGACAGAGGAGCCTGGTGGGCTACTGTCCCGGTGGTGGCAAAGAGTTGGACACGACTGAGAGCCTTACACTTTCACTTTCACTACTGCCAGTCACATGGCAAATGAAACTTGTGTCTTCTGGGCCTCCCCTTCCAAGTCAGGGGTGCTCTGCCTCCAGCCATGCCAGTTAGGGGTCCCACAGCTGACAGCCTGGCTTCAGGGTTTGAGTGAAGATACTCAGGCTGTAATGGTTTCCTCTCCACAGAGCACAGTACATACATACTCCCAGGGTGGCCAGCCAGGCTGTGTTCCTCCCCCAGCTGCAGGGCCAGACACCAAATCTCCACTGGGGTCCTGATCTGGCTGGGTTTACCCTCATTCCAACCACCATCCCTTGTTTGAGTGGGTGCTCAGTTAGGGCTTCTCTGCTCTCTCTCAGAGCCCTGGAGCCCATAGAAAATGATTGTATATGATCTAAATTCAAGGCCTTTTCCCAGTATACATCTTGGCTCTTATGTAAACCTTGGATGCAAACACTTTGAGGGGACGTGCCTCGATGCTCCATCAGAAGTGTTAGAGGCAGCTCTTGTCCCAGCCCCACCCAACACCTGCTCCATTACACTCTCCTTAACATGCAACTTGCTCATTCTGCTCTTTGGACTGGTACAAAGAAAGTCAAGTCATAATGATAGCAATAAGACTATTAAGTGAGTGCTTGAACTGAAGTGAAGTGAAAGTCGCTCAGTCGTGTCTGACTCTCTTTGAGACCTCTTGGACAGTCCATGGAATTCTCCAGGCCAGAATACTGGAGTGGGTAACTATTCCCTTCTCCAGGAGACCTTCCCAATCCAGGGATTGAACCCAGGTCTCCCTCATTGCAGGTGGATTCCTTACCAGCTGAGCCACCAGGGAAGCCCAGTTGAGTGCTTACAGTGTATCAAGTCTATTACATCCACTGGAAGAATGCCTACTAGCTGTGTGACCTTGGGAAAGTAACCTAATGTCCATGGTTCTCATGTCCCTGATCTGTAAAATGGGGAACTAATATCTACCTCATTGGTGTGTTGTTCTTCAGTCGCTCAGTCGTGTCTGACTATTTGAGGCTTCCCTATCTTTCACTTCGTTTTCTGAATGCTGAGCTTTAAGCCAACTTTTTCACTCTCCACTTTCACTTTCATCAAGAGGCTTTTGAGTTCCTCTTCACTTTCTGCCATAAGGGTGGTGTCATCTGCATATCTGAGGTTATTGATATTTCTCCTGGCAACCTTGATTCCAGCTTGTGCTTCTTCAAGCCCAGCGTTTCTCATGATGTACTCTGTATATAAGTTTAATAAGCAGGGTGACAATATACAGCCTTGACGTACTCCTTTTCCTATTTGGAACCCAGTCTGTTGTTCCATGTCCAGTTCTAACTGTTGCTTCCTGACCTGCATACAAATTTCTCAAGAGGCAGGTGGTCTGGTATGCCCATCTCTTTCAGAATTTTCCACAGTTTATTGTGATCCACACAGTCAAAGGCTTTAGCATAGTCAATA
>NW_011495061.1:5120545-5126636 GCF_000754665.1 Bison bison bison | reverse complement strand
AGAGACATTACTTTGCCAACAAAGGTTCGTCTAGTCAAGGCTATGGTTTTTCCTGTGGTCATGTATGGATGTGAGAGTTGGACTGTGAAGAAGGCTGAGTGCCGAAGAATTGATGCTTTTGAACTGTGGTGTTGGAGAAGACTCTTGAGAGTCCCTTAGACTGCAAGGAGATCCAACCAGTCCATTCTGAAGGAGATCAGCCCTGGAATTTCTTTGGAGGGAATGATGCTAAAGCTGAAACTCCAGTACTTTGGCCACCTCATGCGAAGAGTTGACTCATTGGAAAAAACTCTGATGCTGGGAGGGATTCGGGGCAGGAGGAGAAGGGGACGACAGAGGATGAGATGGCTGCATGGCATCACTGACTCGATGGACGTGAGTCTGAGTGAACTCCGGGAGTTGGTAATGGACAGGGAGGCCTGGCATGCTGCGATTCATGGGGTCGAAAAGATCGGACACGACTGAGAGACTGATCTGATCTGATCTGATCTGTCTTTCACTATCTACCGAAGCTTGCTCAAACTCATGTCCATTGAGTCAGTTATGCCATCCAACCATCTCATCCTCTGTTGTCCCCTCTCCTCCTGCCTTCTATCTTTCCCAGCATCAGGGTCTTTTCCAGCAAGATGGCTCTTCTCATTAGGTGGCCAAAATAATGGAGCTTCAGCCTCAGCATCAGTCCCTCCAATGAATAGTCAGGATTAAATTCCTTTAGGATTGACTGGTTTGATCTCCTTGCAGTCCAAGGGACTCTCAAAAGTCTTCTCCAACACCACAGTTCGAAAGCATCAATTCTTTGGCACTCAACCTTCTTGATGGTCCACCTCTCACATCCATACATGACTACTGGAAAAACCATAGCTTTGACTAGACAGACCTTTACTGGCAAAGCAATGTCTCTGCTTTTTAATATGCTGTCTAGGTTTGCCATAGCTTTTCTGCCAAGGAGCAAGCATCTTTTAATTTTGTGACTGCAGTCACCATCTGCAGTGATTTTTCAGCCCAAGAAAATAAAGTCTGTCACTGTTTCCAATGTTTCCCCATCTATTTGCCAGGAAGTGATGGGACCTGAGGCCAGGATCTTAGTTTTTTGAATGTTGAGTTTTAAGCCAGCTTTTTCACGGTCCTCTTTCACTTTCATCAAGAGGCTCTTTAGTTCCTCTCGGCTTTTTGCCATAAGGGTGGTGCCATATGCATACCTGAAGTTATTGATATTTCTTCCAGCAATCTTGATTCCAGCTTGTGCTTCATCCAGCCCAGCATTTTGCATGATGTACCCTGTATATAAGTTAAACAAGCAGGGTGGCAATATACAGCCTTGACATACTCCTTTCGCAACTTGGAACCCGTCTGTTATTCCATGTCCAGTTCTAACTGTTTCTTCTTGACCTGTATACAGGTTTCTCAGGAGGCAGGTAAGGTGGTCTGGTATTCCCATATCTTTAGGAATTTTGCACAGTTTCTTGTGATCCACACAGTCAAAGGCTTTAGCATAGTCAATGAAGCAGAAGTAGATGTTTTTCTGGAATTCTAGCTTTTTCTATGATCCAATGGATGTTAGCAATTTGATCTCTGGTTCCTCTGCCTTTTCTAAATCCAGGTTGAACATCTGGAAGTTCTCAATTCATGTACTGTTAAAGCCTGGCTTGGAGAATTTTGAGCATTAATATGCTAGTGTGTGAGATGAGTACAATTGAGTGCAATTGTGTGGTAGTTTGAACACTCTTTGGCATTGCCTTTCTTTGGTATTGGAATGAAAACTGACCTTTTCCTGCTCAGTGGCCACTGCCGAGTTTTCCAAATTTGCTGGCATATTGAGTGCATCAGTGTGTAGTGCAAGTCGAATGCATAACAGTAAAGTGTTCAGAATAGAGTTCAGTACATAGCAAGTGTTCAAAAAACAGTAACTCTCATTATTAAACAATTTAGTGATTTTAGGTGCTAAAATTTCCAGGCAAACCATGCCATTTTCCAGGCAAGAAAACAGTCTGTGAGAGGTGGTGTGATTTTGGGAGCCATACAGTTGGTTAAAAGACGGGTGGGACTTTTTCAGGACCTGCTCTCCTAACCCAGAGAAGGCAATGGCACCCCACTCCAGTACTCTTGCCTGGAAAATCCCATGGATGGAGGAGCCTGGTGGGCTGCAATCCATGGGGTCGCTAAGAGTCGGGCACGACTGAGCGACTTCACTTTCACTTTCCCCTTTCATGCATTGGAGAAGGAAATGGCAACCCACTCCAGTGTTCTTGCCTGGAGAATCCCAGGGACGAGGGAGCCTGGTGGGCTGCCGTCTCTGGGGTCGCACAGAGTCGAACACGACTGAAGCGACTCAGCAGCAGCAGCAGCTCTCGTAACCCCTAACTGTTAAACTGCTTTCCCATTTAGCCCTTGAATTTGGTCTATTCTTGCAAAATGACTCCAATTCTTCCAGTTGTTGTCCTCAGGTTATTATTGTTGAACAATTTATTTTTTCTTCCGTAAACAGAAGGTGAGGACACAGTCACGGAAATCCTGGAGGAAGCCAGTGGGTGAGGATGAGACCCTAGGCCGATGGCAGAACTGATCTGGGAGCCCACGGGCCAGGAGCAAAGAAGGTTTCAGGGAGACCATGGGAGCGGTGTGGAAAATGGCCCCTTTGGTGCTCCAAAAGCTGCCTGAGCTGGGGTAGGGACCGTAGAATGAGCCAGGAATTAGAAGGCAAAGAGGCAGCCTCTCTGTTCCGTGAGATCCCCGTCCTCTGACCAAGTGACCTTACTAGATAGACGGAACTAAGCCCTGTGACCCCTGAGGGGACCAAAGGCAGTGATGGGGAGCCTGGCCTTAGCTCCTAGGCTGCATGCTGATATCAGAAAGTCAGGAAAACAGCCCCTTCAAGGTGTGACCAGACGCAAGCCTCTATTCTGTAGCCTTAGCTTCTCTGACTGTTAACTGGAAGTATGTAGCCAAAGTGCTCTCGGAAGCCCTGCTCACTGCTAGGGCTCTTTTGATCCTGTTTCTTTTCAGATGGGGCCAGGCTGGTGTTGGGAGGCAGCCCAGACTCCAGGAGAGACTAGGCTCTGGAAATTGGAGACCCAGTCTCCAGCCCTGCTTCCGCTTCTGACATGCTTTCTTTGTTGGCCAAGACTTAGTCTCTCAGAGCTTGCTACCCCAACTGGATGACAGAGAAGAGGGTCAGTGATCACACTCAAGAGTCTTTCCAACCCTGGTGTCCTGTAAGCTCTACTTTGCTCAAGATCTGAAGACTGGCTCTCAGAGGCCCCTGAGGAGGGGGTGCCTGGCTTCCCCAGGACTCCATCTCTGTAAACAGTGTTTATTGCCCCCATCTCCTGGCAGGCACAGCTGTGGGTACTTGGATGCATCAGTGAACAAAAGAGCCCCTGATAGCGTGTCAGGTCAAGCAGGGGTTTGGAGGCATTGAGTTATACTATTTGTGAAGGAAAGGACCTTGATCTTCCAGGAAACCAAGTTGGAATCCCTTTATAAATCAAAGGAAGTCTCTTCATTACATTCCTGAAAAAACAGCCTAGTTGTTATCAACTGTTTTTGCTTAACAGGAAGCCATCAGAGTCCAGCCAGTTTCCAGGCTGTTGGAGGTGCTCATTTGCATTTGGATATGCTATTTATAAGCGCACTCCTATTCATTAAAGCAGGTTCCCCAAGGCCCTCAGTTGCTCAACAAGGTGTGGGTTGACTTGTGCACCTTCTGTGTGAAAGGTGCGTCCTCTATGCCCAGACACCACACAACCTCACAGGGGCACCAAGAAGGGGACGAGGTGGGGCCAGGGGCCAGCAGGGCCAGGGGCCAATGGGGCGGGGAGGACAGTCTGGAGGAGTAGTGGGAGGGCCGGCTGGTGGGAGGTGGGAGGGAGTGGTTGAGGAGCCAGAAGGAGAGATTGAATGCGAGGGCTCCGCTGGGCTGCACTGGACTCCAAGCAGTTTCCAGGAATGGCTGGGGAAGGTGCGTTTTCTCTCCCTAGCCGCAAGGACCGTGGCGGTGGTGGGATAATGACCTCTTGCCCAGCCCTTGCAGCCCTCCTGCAGAGAAAGTCTGCGCTGGTCCCTGTGGTTGCCCCCTGGTCAGCCTAGGAGGCTTCCATGGGTCCATGGTGGGGCGGCAGTGATGCGGCTGCAAAGTCCCTTTCCACCAAGGCCCGCCACCCTCAAAGCGCATATCTTTCTAATGGGATTAGGCTTCACACAGGTCAGGGAACAATTTATTATTCTGCTGGCTAGAGCCAAGTTTCCCTTTGAAAAATGGTTACTCCTGGAGTCGGCAATTACTTCAAAATAAATTTACCAAAGACAAAATTGTGCCTCTTGGGTCAGTAAACGACTTGCCTGTTTGGGGCTGAGGAGACAAGGTGTTTATTAAGGACCGCCTTCGTTTCCTGTGCAGGTTTTTCAGTTTGAATAATTGTCCAATTAAATATAATTTGGAAGTCAGTGCTAACCCAGTGCCTGTATCGCAGGAGGAAGAATCACTCGGAGGCGTGCATTAATAAATCCCTGGGAGCCCCACCACTCCCCAAACCCCTCCTTTGGTTTAATTTTGAGAAATTTTTTTGTCTTCCCATGGCCTGTATGCCTCTCGTTTGGAAATGAGCTTCTTCCCCCTATAGAATTCTTCGGCCTCCCTCCCTTCCATCTGTCTGTCTGCTCCTCTCCAGCAAGCAGATGCGTGATGCCTCTCGGTGGGATGGTTCCTTCATGGGTCTGTGGACTTGTGGTTCTTTTTTCATTCATCCAGCCTTTCATTCCACAAACGCCTACTGAGAACTTACTCTGGGACTTGCCCTAAGCTGGAGAAAAAGCAGATGTTGTTCAGGCCCTCAAAGATGACTCAACCATCAAGACAGAGGGACCCAAAATGGACCTGAGCAGTGCCATGTGGTTACTCTAAGTCTCCTACATACAAACCTTCAAGGTGTGAGCTTTCAAAGATACACATGTGTGTTTCATCATCAGGCATGAGTGAAATTGCAGCTTGCCATCCATCTCCTATTGCTGATGATCCTTCAGCTCTACCATCTCCCACCTCATCTCCGTCCTCCAGTCAGTAACTCTTCTTGCCTGTTCACTCGATGCCAGCCCCTGTAAGCCAACCATTGTACTGTACTATTGTGCTTTTCAAGGTACTGTACTGTAAGATCAAAAATGTTTTATTTTTGTGTGTTTGTTTTTATGTATTATTTGTGTAAAAAGTATTATAAACCTATTACTGTACAGTACTAGATAGCTGTGTTAGTTGGGTACTTAGGCTAACTTTTTTGGATTTACAAACAAAGTAGACTTACAAACACGCTGTCAGAATAGAACTCATTCGTATGCAGGGGACTCACTGTAGTGCCGTGTGCTGCTCCCCAGGGGACCCTGGTCAAAGGCTTACCTGGAGAAAGAGACAGCCCAGTGAGGCCTAGCAGGACAAGAAAGACAAGTGTTGGAGAGAAGAAGGTGTGTCAGGAATGTGCAGAAACACGAAGTGGGAGGGTGGGGAGGGTGCTGACCGGGGTGCGTCAGTGTGGCCAGGCGCAGCAGTGTGGGGTTTGGGAGGAAATAGACTCGGGAGGGCTGGCCCGGGATGTGGCAGTACCTTCAGCCTACTGTAGGAATCTGGAATTTATCTGGATTTAAGGGCGCTGGGCTAGGACTGGGTGAGTCCAGCAGAGCCCCTAGGGATTTAAGGTGGCATTGATTTGTAGGCTGACCTGCACTGGCTGGCACAACCTAGAGGGCGAGGGCATTCTTAAATTTTGTGCCCCAGTCTGGGCCCTGGGGCAACAGAAGTTTTCCAAGAGAGAGATACAGGACCAGACTGTTTTAGAAAGATTGTTGGTGGCTGTGTGCTAGAACCCATCCTCCCAGCCCAGTGCAGCCCAAGGGTTAGGGTCACCCATCCTCCCAGCCCAGTGCTCCCCAAGGGTTAGGGTCAGGGTCAGGGAGGCCAGTTAGGAAGTGGCTGCAGGGGTCCTAGAGAGAGAACACTTCAATCAAGGTGAGGCAGGGAGAATGGGGAGGGGCTGTGCTCAGGCAGAGGGACGGGAAGAAGCACTGATGGGCCTCACTGGGAGAGTCCCTGGACTAATGGGAGAAC
>NW_011495061.1:5111472-5120445 GCF_000754665.1 Bison bison bison | reverse complement strand
GGTGGGGTGGGGTGGGGTGGCGGGGTGGGGTGTATCACCTCAGGCAAAACCGTCCACTGCTTGGCCACAAGAGGAAATCTGATGGAGATGGATGCAGGGAAGTAGCCATGTTCCCTGCAGCTCAGCTCAGCCAGAGGCTGGCAGCCTGGAGGGTAGCATGGCCCCTGGGGTAGGAGATCTTGGCTGGGCCTGGTCCAGGGTCAAGGTCTGTGACAGAGTCAAGCTCAGGGATAAATTTGTGACCAGGATTCTATTCAGCATATTCAGGCTGGTAGAAGGGAGATCACAGGGTCATGGACCCTGAGTCAAACGCTCTTGGCTACCACCATCACTCCTACCTCTGATCAGTGTAAAGTTCCCTTGAGCACTGATGTCAGGTTTGGTGGCCTTTGGATGCTCGAAGCCCAACCACCTGGCCCTTGTGGCTCATCTGAGGCCCAAGAACAAAGAGGAATGAAGTAAGAACTTGGGACATGTACCTCTGACCTGGCCAGGGCACTGTTCCAGGCCCAAGGATCCACCCTGCCCTAGGCTCTCAACCCTCCCTTCTGGCCCAGTGTAGCCCAAAGATATGAACTGCCCTGAGAAGGTCAGTCTCGCTGGTGGACTTGCCCTGCCTCCAGCCGGAGGGTCTGATCTTCCCCAGAATGAGCCAGAGGGGGCTCTGACCTACAAAGGGGTCCCTGGTTCTCTGGCTCACTCCTTCCATGTTGCAGATGGGGAAACTCAAGTCAGGAGATGGAAAAAAGTCCCTTGGAGCCATACAGAGAGTAACTCCTGAGCCAAGGCTAGCCTGGGGCTCCCGGTGGCCAGCCAGCGTATTTGTACAGCATCTTAGTCTCTTTGGGCTGATAGAACACCATCCCACAGACTGGGTGGCTCACACATGACAGAAATGCATTTCTCACAGTTCTGGAGGCTGTAAGGCCAAGGCCAGGATGCCAGTGTGGCCAGGTTCCAGGGCAGGCCTTCTTCCATGTTGTGGATTGTGACTTCCTGCTGTGCTCTCACCTGGTGGAACTGGCTAGGGAGCTCTGTGGGCCCTCTTTTATAATCACTTCCCAAGGTCCCCTCTTCCTAATTACCTTGGGGATTAGAATTTCTGCGTTTGAGTTTGGAGGCAACATAAACAACCAGACCACAGTGTACAGTAATTACTATACCACTTGTCCAGTATAGGGATGGAGCATGGAAGATGGGCAGCAGCCCTGTGGTCCCCACAGGAGGATCTGTCCTCTGGGGGTGGCTTGGGGAGGGCAGCTAAAGACCCAGAGCGTTCCTGTGGTACCGCCCTGGTGGGCTGGATCTAATGGGTTGAAATACCTTCATACCAGGGGCCTATCCCCAGTAGAAGGAGACTGTTGGGCTCGAGATGTGGTCATGGGCTTAGACCCATGGGAGATTGGCCGCCTTCTTAGAAACATGGGCTGAGGCCACAGCTGGCCCAGGCAGTGTCCAGGCCAAGCTGCAGGCCTAAGGGAGGATATTTTTCCCGAGAGTCTGTGGTCACTTCGAGTAGAGGCGATGATGAAGTGAGAATGTGGCCTGGGCCTCCTGTGTGGTGTCCTCTGGAGGCTGGAGACTGGATCAGAAGGGGGATGCTAGCACTGGCTGGGCCCTTGTATGTGTGTGTTAGTCGCTCAGTCATGTCCGACTCTTTGCAACCTCATGGACTGTGGCCCTCCAGGCTCCTTTGTCCATGTGATTCTCTAGGCAAAAGTACTGGAGTGGGTTGGCATTTCCTTCTCCAGGGCCCCTGTATGACTTGTACCAAATAATTGTTTACAGAGCACCTCTGTATACTGAATACTATTCTAGGTATCAGTGACACTGTGGTGAACCAAAGGGGCAAACAGCTCTGTTGGCATGGAATTTAGACTTTAGAGGGGGCAGATAACCAACCAACACAAGCAGGTAAAACATAGAGCATGTGAATTATGATAAGTGCAATGCAGGCAAATAAAGTGGGGAGGGGGCTGGGGCGCCTAGAGGGATGGGTACAATTTTACATGGGGTGGCCCAAGGAAGTTTCACTGCAAAGTTGACATTTGAGTGGAGACTTGAAGGAGGTGAGGGAAAGAGGGATGGGGATCTTTCTGGGCATGGGAGCAGCAATGCTAAGGCCCTGAGGTGGGAGTGTGCAAGTCCTATTCAGCAAAGAGGTCAAGGCTAGAAATGGAGTAAGCAGAGTGGCCAGTGCTTGGGGTTGGGAGTTACAGAGGACAAGTGGTGGGAGGCCCAGGACCTAAGAGAACAGGCTGAGGGCATGTAGCAGGGAGATGAGTTCAAGGGCCCCTGGAGTTGTCCTCCCAAACCAGGAAGGATTGGCAAGGTCCTGTCTGCTGGCTGTAGTCCCAGAGCCTCCCCGAGGCCTCCTGTGCCTCCCCGGCTCCCCCAGAAAAGTGCCGATCCTGTGGGAAGGCACACGGGGGTGGCAAGGAGCGGGCAGCTGTCGCCGTCGTCCAGGGCCCCTCTGGCTGCCACCCCCATTCCTCCTCAGCCCCGCTGGGAAGGAAGGAGCAGGATTTGTCTGCCCATGTTCACAGCGATGGAGGTGATCCAGGTTGAAAGAAAATCAATAAGATGTGTCCATTTATGTGGCACAAAGGAAGAAAGGTCTGCAGACAGAAATAGGCCGGGATTCACACGCAGGTGAGTTAATAAGACTTTTCCCCAGTTTGAAGAGGACGGTAATTTAGATTTGCCTTTGAACGTCTCTCTCTTTATTTTTTTTTTTGGTGCCTCAATAACTGTCAGGATCAGCCTGCTTAGGAAGCAAGGGAAAGGAGATTGGCCGCCTTCTTAGAAGACAAGCCCGTTTGGGAAGGCCGCTTGCTCGGAGAAGTTCAAACACCGGCCTTGAGAAAAGATGAAAGTGCCGCCTCAGCACATCCTCGGCCCATTGATCGTGATTGAGGCCTGGGCCTGGTGCATTTGGGCTGGAGCGGGACAATGAGAACAAGGCCTGACTGCCAGGAGGCCTCCTCTGAGCCACGGTGGAGCCAGAGATGCTCATTACCAGCACTGGGGCTTCGTGGCCAGGTGGGGGCAAGAGGCAGCAAGGCCTTGCCAGCAGAGTGCAGCCCTAGAGACCCCCAGGCCCCGGGGACTGCCACCCAGCCTTAGCCCAGGAGGAGGCCAGCCGGACTCTCAGGTGGTGGCTTCCCCGGCTTTCGGCAGGCAGGACTCAGGCCAGCTCTCTGGTTCCATGGGCAGATTCAGTTCACCCTGAGCAAGTCTGGAATGGTTGAAGGGAAGGGGAAGGGCCGAGGCCAGACTCCATGGGGCTCTCCTGAGGGGTACACGGCACCAGCCTCCTCTGAGCCTGGCTGTTGCCTGTCTAACAGGACTGTGGGCCGGGTTGGGCTGCCTACTTTGTGCTATTGGGCTGTCCTCACCTGGGCTGTTCACCCTTCAGGGACAGCTGAGGTCCTGGGGTTTTAGGAAACCAGGGTGAGGGGTGGGGGTCCGAGCTGCAGAAAGAGACCTCGGAACAGAATTTCTGCTCCTCTTCCCAGACCCAGGTCAGCTTTCACCTCTCCCGTCTCCCCGTGAAAGACGAACACCGTGCCCTCGGTGCCCCCACAGGCCTGTGCTTTTCTCCTGGTGGACCTTAGCACCTGTGCTGTCCTTGTCCCATCCCTACCACAAGCTCCTCAGCGAGAGGACTGCCCCCAGCATGCCACAGGGCTCCGGGCACAGAGCAGCTGCTGGCAATGTCTGCTGCTTTGCTGTGTTTTCATCTGGCCTCCTTGTGCAGCCCGCAGGACCAGAGGGCAGGGCTGGTAGGGTCCCCACGTTCAGTGCCACTCCTGGTACGCCCAAGGCCATGCGTGGGGAGGTTAGCAGCAGACCCAGCATGTGATGCCCGCCTCTGGCTCAGCCCAGTGTCTTCTGCCTCAGCGTCCTCAGTGCTCTAGAACCCCTCAGTGTCCTTCAGGGTCCTTCTGTGGGAAGGCCAAAAGCTGGAGTCAGGAGACTGTGTCCGAAAGTCGGGTTTGCATTCGACTTTGAGCAAGTTGGTCTTAGCTATAATAGAATATCATAGACTGGGTGATGCATAAAGAATAGAACTTTCCCTCTCTCAGTTCTGGAGTCTGGAAATGCAAGATCAGGGCGCCAGCATAGTTGGCTGGGTTCTGGGGAGGGCACTCTTCCGGGTTACAGACCGCTGAGGTCTCACATGGTGGCCAACAGAGAGAGGAAGCAAGCTCTCTTATGACTCTTATAAGGATGCTAATCCCATTCATGAGGGCCCGCCCTCGTGATCTCTTCTAATTCTAATTACCTCCCAAAGGTCCCAGTGCCTAATACCTTCACACTGAGGGTGGGTTTCAACACATGGATTTTGAGGAGACACAAACATACAATCTATAACAAAGTCCGTTCCCCTCTTTCCCAGTTTCTTCACCTAGTGACACACTGGGCTGGCCCCTGTGCTGTCCACTTAGTAGCCACTAGCCACTTGTGTCAATGCTCATGAGTTTGAGCAAACTTTTGGAGATAGTGAAGGACAGGGAAGCCCGGTGTGCTGCAGTCCATGGGGTTACAGTCCGACATGACATAGCAACTGAGCAACAAGCTGCTTGTGCCCACGGAACACTTAAAATGTGCCTAGGTGGAAGGGAGATAGGCTGTCAGTGTAAAATACACACTAGATTTCTAAGACTTATTACCAAGAAAAAAAAAACCTCATTAATAACTTTACATTGATTACATATTGAAATGATAATGTTTTGGGTTACATAAACCCAGTAATAATATTGGGCTAAGGAAAATAAATTACTAGCTTTATCTTTTCAATGAAACTTGAAAAATCCCGTATGTGGCTTGCAGTGTATTTCTATTGGACAACACCCATCTATGTGAGTTCTGAGCATGAATGTTCTAGAAATCTATACATGAGATATGAGTGGGAGAGTGCTTTGAACAGAGCCAATTTCATAGGGATAACACCGGCCAGCCAGGAGAAACAAGGCCTGCCTCAGGAAGGGTTAATGCCAAAAGTTGGGCATTTTGGATATCTCTTTCATGCTTAAGCCATTGTCGTGGATGAGGTGATGCTTTCAAGGGGTCTCTCTCACTGGAGGTGAGGGTATTACAGACACTTCCTTCTTTCCCTCTTTGAGGTTCTGTGCTGGGCAATACTGTTACTAGAACACTTGGACCTCATAAAGGGCCTGGGGACCTGGGCTAGGGATCAGGAAGGGCTACTGCGGTTGCCTGGGCGGAGAGTTGAAGTTCTCGTTATTCCCAGGCTTCCTTGCCTCCCTGTGTTTGCACATGGCTCTGCCTACTGTAGGCCCTGTGTTCTCCTGCCCACCTGGTGACTTCCTATTGAAGCTCATTGGCACCTCCTCAGGGAGCCCCAGATGGAGCTCTCTGATGCCTGTGTACTGTGATGGGCCAGCACTCTTACTTTGGATGGAAGCATCCCAAGATCAGGGTCTGGGCCCTGTGCTCCAGCACCCACTCCAGGCCAGGCACAGAGCAGGTCTGCACATTGGTGGAGGGTTTGAGTGGGAGAACAGAATCTAGTTCTGCATCAGCCTTGGAGAAGGGCACAGTGCCTAGTGGGGACCGGGCAGGTGACGGGGAGAGCTTGGCGGTGATGCAGAAAAGCAGTGGGTTTTGGGAGAAGCGAGGGATGACTGAGGATTAAAAGTCTTCAAGGTGCGGGGTCCTCTCCGCAAGGGGTGACACCAAACAGGTTTAGGGGCATCCCGGCTGAGGGGAGCAGGAGGGATAGGTCCTGCCCCATGGCTTTCGGGGAAGGCCGAACAGGAGCTGAGAGTGCAAATGGAGGATTTGGTCCAGGAGCCGAGGGGGGCCCAGGAGGCCCTGCAGGCCCCTGAGGGACTTTAGAAAGGAAGGGCTATAGAGACTGGGGGAGAGGAGCCCCCTGCCTGGAGGTGGGAGGCTCTCCCTGGCCTGGGAATCTGGAATCTGGAATGGAGGGTCCCTTGAGAGATGACAATACCAGAATGACCCTGGTGAGGGAGCCCTTCTGGGGCTCATTCTGGGCCCGGGTCATGGGGACGGGCAGGCCAGCATGAGGCTGGGCTGGCGACACTGGCCCAGCAAAGGGAGAGGTCAGGCTTGGGGTGGGAGGAGGCTCGCTGGGTTCCAGAAGGGAGGCTGCCGGGACTGGAGAGGAGTGTGAAGACCCTGCAGTGCCTCCAGACACGGCCATGACGTGGACAGATGTGTTGGCAAGACTGCAGGACTGGACTTCCCAGGTGGTCCAGGGGTTAAGAATCTGCCTGCCAATGCAGGGGACACAGGTTCAAACCCCAGTCCAGGAAGATTCCACATGCAGCACAACTAAGCTTGCGTGCCACAACTACTGAGCCTGCTCTCTAGAGCCCTGCTCTGCAACAAGAGAAGCTACCATGATAAGACGCCTGTACCCCACAACTAGAGTAACTCCTGCTCACTGCAACCAGAGAAAGCCTATGTGCAGCAAGGAAGACCCAGCGTAGCCAAAAATGAGTAAAACAAGTAAATTAAAAAATTTTTTTTAATATTATTTTTTTTAAAAATACAGCAAGGCTCCACACTCTGTAAGGCTCTCTACACTCCTACCAGCCCAGTGAGCTGAGAGCACCCGTGTGGCCTCAGGCAGGCAGATCCAAGGCCCACCCTGGGTCCAAATGCCTGGCTCCAACTGCCACCGCCCTCTCTGAGACTTGAGCTTCTCATCTGCAGGACCCTTGGGGGTTGCCACTTCCTGCCCACCATGAAGGGCCCAGGTTATAGCCTAGCCTTTGCCCCTTTGGTGAGGGGCCTTTGGCATCTCAACCAGCAGGGACAGATGCCCAGAGCTCCTGCAGGTAGCCAGATGAAAGGCACTGTCCTGCTCCCTCCCCCAGCCTCCCGGTCTGCCACTTTCCCTCTTCTCCTCTCCTTAGCAGAACTGTAAGAATTATTATTTTTTTTAAATCCTCATTGGAATGCTAATTTTGATTTTGAGTGTCTGTCATGGGCTCTTTGAAGTTTTTCAGACAAAATAAGTATCTCCTTAACAGAGGGGATTAGCGCCTACTTGTTTAGAATCCTCTGACTGAGAGTGACAACCAATTTCAGAATCTGTGGGGTTTAGGGAGGCTGCAGGAAGAGGGGCCGCCTCCCTCCCTGGTGGTCAGCTTTCCATAAATGGCTTAATGGGGTTAGAGTTTAACCCCTCAAACAGGGATCGGAGCCCCCAGCTTGAAAGCCAGTGAGCAGAGAGGCAGATCTTGCTATTTAAATCCAGCAGGGCTTGGTTAGAACTCTTTCATTCTCTCGAGTTTAAAGAAAACAAACCCACTTCCCTTGCAGAATGTAGGGCCCGCTCCAGCCAGCTGTCCCAGGCTTCCTCCCCAGAGTGCAGGCCTTCCTGCCTTGCTGCCGCAGGTAATTTCTGGCCCAGGCTCAGCCCAGGCTGGGATGCTCCTGGTTAGAATTCCATTCAGTTCAGGAGTACTAATAGGCCAATTTGTAAAGAAAGAAATACAATGAGTTATCACAAAGCTCAGCAAGAACTCGACAAACCGGGCACTTCCCATCCATCAAGCATCCCAGCGTGCTCACAGACCAGCCAGCTGGAAGTCCTGTGGGGACCCTGGGAGTGCAGTCCTTCTTCGGCTGCTGGCAGCCCCTGAGGTGGTTTCCTTCCTCCTTTACTCATCCCCCAAATCATGGTCCTTAAGGGCCAGATGGCTGAGAGTGATGGTGTGGGGAACATGGAGGTACAAGGAGGGATACTTAAGGACTTATTTGCTGAAGCAAAATTATCATAGTAGTATAGTAGTAGTGTTAGCCACTCAGTCGTGTCTGATTCTTTGTG
Source organism: Bison bison bison (assembly GCF_000754665.1). NCBI lineage: Eukaryota > Metazoa > Chordata > Mammalia > Artiodactyla > Bovidae > Bison > Bison bison. The sequence goes on along the minus strand of NW_011495061.1, from coordinate 5,112,617 downwards.
ACCCCACGGATTGTAGCCCGTCAGTCTCTGCCGTCCATGGGCTTTTCCAGGCAAGAATACTAGAGTAGGTTGCCATTGCTTTCTCCAGAGGATCTTCCCAATCCAGGGATCGAACCCCAGTGTCCTGCATTGCAGGCAGATTCTTAACTGTCTGAGCTATCTTGAGCTGCCATAAAATGTTCCATGCAGGACGTATTTTAAAGAGCATTAGGACTCCTCTGGTGGTCGAGTGGTTAAGAATCCACCTACCAGTGCAGGGGACACAGGTTTAATCCCTGGTTCAGGAAGATTCCACATGCCATGGGCCAACTAGGCCCGTGGGCCACAAATACTGTAGCCCACACACCCCAGAGCCTGTGCTCCACAACACAGCCTTCGCAATGAGAAGCCCACGCTACAACCGAGAGTGGCGCCTGCTTGCCACCACTAGAGAGAAAACCCGTGGGAAGCAACAAAGATCCAGTGCAGCCAAAAATAAACAAACAAATAAATGTTTTTGTTGTTGTTTTTGTTGTTGTTTTTATATAAATGTTTTTTAAAAAGAGCATTATTACTATGTGAGGGCCCGTGAGCCCTGGCTGGGCAACAGCATTTCCCCAGGAGTCCCACAGCCAGCCCGTGCCCAGGAGCTGAGGCTACGTGGCTCCGTCCATCATTAAGCCTAAGTCATGGATGGTGTTGGATGGCAGAACCCATCCAGTATGTCACAAGAAGCCAAACTGAACCCCACCTGGACCTGTGGGTGGGCTGTGGGACCTCCTCTGCAGAGAACAGGAGAGTGACAGGCTGTGTCCTTTCTGCTGAGATAACAGGCTGTGAACTTGAATCATAGACCTCTAGGTAGGCAAGAACTCTCCTGTTCTTTCAGATGTGCAAAATCAGGTCCAGACCAGGGAAGTGAACTGCCAGAGGACTCACATGGAGGCACTGGCAGCTTATCACCCGGTGTACACGTGATGGCCTAGGACAGGCTGTTGTTGAAGCCGGTGAGAGGCAGTGGGAAGGGCTGGGAGCCCTGGAGACCTAGAGGGAGGCTCTGGGCCCAGCCTGGCCTGGCCTGCTCACCTTGCAGGCTGAGATGCCTGGAGTTGCTGCCATTCTTCCTTCCCTGGCCAGCCACTGCCCTGGTCTAGCCCAGGCCTGGG
>NW_011495061.1:5111248-5111372 GCF_000754665.1 Bison bison bison | reverse complement strand
AAGGCACGCTAGCCCACACAGAGGGAATGTCTGGGCTGACGTGTCCCTGTGGTCTCATTCCTGCCTCTCCAGCCTCCGCTGCCTGCACAGAGGGCCTGCACCCCAGAATCTGCCCTATAGAGTA
>NW_011495061.1:5108955-5111148 GCF_000754665.1 Bison bison bison | reverse complement strand
CTTCCAGAACTGCAGGTGATGGAAAGGTCCCATCACCCACACACGGGACAGGTAGAGGTCTGGCCACTATAAGGACTGCCTGATCTCAGAAAGATGTACTCCAGACTGGCCCTCAATGACGTGTCTGGTGGCCCTGTCCTGCCCACTCAGATCCTGCCTCATTTCCCTGTGTTTTTGTAGAGATCTCTCAGGCTCAACCTCGAGCCTTAGAACAGGCAGGTTCCACAGGGTGGGCCACAGTCATCTTCCTCACAATGATAGTAAATAACAATAGCATAGTTAGTGTTTTCTGTGAGGCAGGTATGATTCTGAATGCTGTACATTAACTTACCAACTCTTAATAGCACTATGATGAGATACTATTGTTATGATCCCCATTTTGCAGATTAGGAAAACTGAGGCTTAGAGAGGCTAAATAACTTGTTCAAGGTCACCGAGTTAGTAAATGACAGAGTGAGAGTTCAAATCCAGCCAACGTGGCCCCAGAGTCAGTGTTGTAGTGGCCTCTTGTTCCTGGAGCCCAGTAGAATCTTGAAATACAACCTTGGCATCAACCATAAAGCCAGACTGAGTGGCCAGAGGCTGAGATTTCCCTGTGCTATGAGAAATGAGGTACAGAGTGGGGGCAGTGGATGCAGGGCATAGACATGGGTATATGGAGCTAATGGGATAAATACCTGCCATGTGCTGGGCATTGTGCCTAGCGTCTCACCCATAGTACCTGATGCGAGTCCCCAGCAGCCCTGCAAGGTCAGAATTACTGTCTCTATTTAACTAATGAATAAGATGGAGTCTCAGAAAGGTTAAGTAACTCGTCCATAGTCACACAACTTCTAAAAAGCATTGCTGGGTTTCAAACCCAGGTTCATATGATTTCAAAGGTGGGTCTAAGGCCATCATGTGCCAGAGAAAGGTGGAGTGGGGATAGAGGAAGAGGGGAGGGAAGACGAGAACTCAGAATGACATACCTGGGGTAGCCTTGTTGGCCATTCTACAGCTGGCCTGAGCCAAGCACACCAGGAAGTCACACTGAGAGCCAGAGGATGCTGAGTCAGACTGGCTCACGGCCAGATGAGGATTCTTAAGAGCAGTAGGGACTCTTCTGTGGCAGGCAGGGGCTGCAGGGACTGACCTCAACTCCCAGTTAAGTCATCGCTCCAAGCATCCTCTAGGGCAGTGGGGAGGTGAACCATTACTAACCAAGAGGAAATTGCACCCCATGGACTCGGGTCAGAGAGTGGGGAGGCCAAAGCCCTTGCTCACCCTAGCTTTCAGCTCCTGGGGGCCCCATCACTGCTACAGCTTTCCCCACGCCTGTGTCCACTGTGTTGCCACACCTTCTGGGTCACCAACCTCCACGGCCCAGGCTCCCATGTCCCATGGCCCGTCCTGGGAGCGGAAGGGTTACGGCTTCTGCTGCTGAGTGGAGGCTGCTGTTCCCCAGCGTTAAGCAGCTTTAGTGTCTCCTACCCCAGCCCTGATTTAAAATTCATAAATGCTAATCCTTCATAATTTACGGTTTAAAAGCAGCCCCACTCACAGGCCCCGTGGCTACAGCTCTGTCAGAGTAATTATGCCGCCAAGCTGAAATTGGACTACTAACTGAGATATTAAACAGGGGGGGAAATCCTCGCGCTGGCAGCCGACCCAATTATTCCAAATAAGCAAACAGATTAGTGAGTAATTTTCCAGTTAAATTTGGTGATTGGTGCCAGAATTGTATGTTAAATATTCAGAAGTAAATAGATTAAAGATGAAATGTGCCCCCCTCCTTTTTTCTGGGCTTAATTTACTGTGTATATTAAAACTTTTTCATGAGGAGAAAAAAAGTAAAAATGATAATTAAAAAATCCAAATAAACCCCTCTGGGCCTCCCCAGTGCAGCTTGGCAGAGGCCAGAGCCTGGCACAGGCCCCTCCACCCTCCTCGACTTCCCAGCCCATCTTGGGCAGGGCTAACCAAGCCCCTCTGAGCCCCAACTCCAGCCCTTCTGAGCGAAAGGGGCACGTGGAATTCTGGGCATCTGGGTGGGCTAGGGACCTCCCAGCCAGGTCCACTGGGGTTGTATTTCTTTACAAAAAGAAATCTATTAGCCCTACAATCAGAGCTGAAAAAACCCTGGTAGGTGTCGTGGAGGGAGAGGTTGTTCATAGGCTTGTGAGGCCCCAGGGGTGCTAGGCTCCTCCAGGCACA
>NW_011495061.1:5089377-5108855 GCF_000754665.1 Bison bison bison | reverse complement strand
TTAGGCCCCTGTGCCTATAGCTGCGACACCAGCCACCATGCTCCAGCGCCATGCTTTCCCGGCCTGTGTGTAGCCTCTGGTCTGCTGTCCTGGGGGTGGGGGATGCTGAGAAGAGGCACACTCCTCCTGGGCGCCCCACTGCCTAGCCTCCTACACTTCTTCCAGGCAGCCTGAATACTCCGTTGTCCACCTCCTCCTTGGATTCTCTGCAGCAGTTCAGTCACAGAATTCTGACAGGGAGGGGATTGTGAGTCATCTCCCCAAAAAGCCAGTGAAGAAACGGAGTCCCAGAGAGGGCAGTGGATTGCCCCCAAGGAACCCAGCGAGCAACTCACGGACAGAAATGCATCTGGAACAAGGCTCTTAGGCTGCTCAGCCTGTGCGTACTCTCTCTCTGCTGCCCCCTAGAGGCCCTGGGCTGTTTGCACAGGCTCACCTGGGGAGGTACAGAGCTCTGCACAGGAACAGAGGGAGAACAGGACAGGAACTCCTGTGCCCGGCTGGGAGTGAGCGGCCGGGTCTGCAGAGGGGCCAGAGGGTGGAGGGGGAGAAGACCAGGGGCCCAGCCTGGGACATCCAGGCAGAGGGAGGGTCTACACGTGGCGGCAGATGGGTAAAGCCTGCAGGCCAGGAAGGGAGGGCAGTCCTTTTGTCTGGCTCCAGCCACCCCCCACCCCCACCCTCGGCATCCCAATTCCAGCCCTGGACCAACCTTAGGCACAGCCTCCCCCAGGGCAAGCCCCCTTTCCACCCATTCTCTCAGGGAACCCCTTCCATAAGTTTCCAACTTCCAAAGCACTGAGAGAGACAGAGGAAGGTGACGGGCCAGGGACTGAGTCACCCTCTTCAAAAGCCCCCTTCCCTCGTCCTGTCTGTCAGAGGAAACTCCGTGGCCCCAGCCACGCGGGACCGTGCCCTGTTTTCGGAGATGACGGGCATCCCTTTGTCTCTCCTTCAGCCTCTGAGAGGCACACCCAGAGCAGGGAGTCAGGGGTGGAGGGTGGCCTAACCACCTGTCCCCAATACAGTCATAAGAAGGCCCACTCAGACAGCTAAGACAGCACCCGGAAAAGCATAAGACAGGCAGGCAGTCGTCGGGCCCATGTCCAGTCGAGGAGGATGCTGTGGAGACACAGAAGGGACATGATCTGTGGGACCTGCCCACTTCAGCCTTCCCTGACCCACTAAGCTACTAGTGCTCAGACAGGGCAAATCAGAGCGTCAGAGAATCTTGAATAAAACACATGCAAACCCTCTACCCTCATGTGGAATAGCTACTCCTAGAACAATGATTTGGGCTTCCCTCGTGGCTCAGCTGGTAAAGAGTCTGCCTGCAATGCGGGAGACCTGGATTCGATCCCTGGTTGGGAAGATCCCCTGGAGAAGGGAAAGGCTACCCATTCCAGTATTCTGGCCTGGAGAATTCCATGGACTGTATAGTCCATGGAGTTGCAAAGAGTCAGACACAACTGAGCAACTTTCACTCACTTACGAATGATGATTTACAATTTTTAAAAAGTAGTTGAAACTTTTCTTCCAACAAAACCTGTAAAAGCAAAGCAGATCACAGAACTTGAGTTATATATCTTAATTGCCATTCCCATACCTCCCCTATTGGGTTTCCCGATGGCGCTAGTGGTGAAGAACCCACCTGCCAATGCAGGAGACGTAAGAGATGCAGGTTCAGTTCCTGAGTCGGGAAGATCCCCTGGAGGAAGGCGTGGCAACCCACTCCAGTAATTCTTGCCTGGAAAAGGTCATGGACAGAGGAGACTGGCGGGCTACAGTCCACAGGTTCGCAGAGTCAGACATCACTGAAGCAACTTAGCAACCACACGTGCACCGCCCCTCTATTACGAGGCATCTGGGGGAAGCCCTGGAATTTCACCAGGGGACAGCCACTCAGGCACCAGGAAGTTGAGCCTCTAGTTTGTGGTTCCTGGGGACTCCTCCTGGAGGACCCCATCTGTGGGTACAGCCAGCTGAATGTAGGATGGTCAGGGAGTAAGTAGGGGTACAGCTGAGTTCCTCCAGGTCTGCTGAGGACAGAGGCTGTGGCAGAGGGCTAAGAAACTTTATAATGCACAGCTCTGAGAGCTCTAGTTCAGACTAGAGAGCAAGTGGGTCCTGGCCTGATGTCCTGACCCTCTTGGTCACCCATTGTGCAGGTAGATGCCCTCCCTGGCTTCTTTCCTTTGGGGACATAGCAACATAGTTCTTCCCTCTTAGAACTTCAGGGAAGATGAGAGAGGGGCCTGAATCATTATCTTTACATCCTGGGCTCTAACCAGCATCTGGGGGATCCAGGGTGCACAGACATATTCAGTCCTCATCCAGGAGAAAGAAAAAGAGGAAGGAGGAGGAAGGAAGGAAAGAAGAGGGAGGAAGACTCCCAAATAAAAGAACAATTTTTTAAAAAACCACTAATTAAGCACCTCCTGTGAGTGACCTGCATGGGCCACGGCAGTGTTACTTCACTGTCAGCCTTCGCATTTTGGGTGACCCAGGTCTGCCTGATGACCTCTGTCGACTGAGGGAAAAAGTCACACCTTCTTCCACCAGTGCCGAGCTGGACTGAGTCCTAGGCTCTCCCCAGCCCTGGTAGCACATTGAGCTCGTTTCACAGTCTTTTTCCTCATCATGTTGGAGTTGCCATAGAACCAGGCCCTCCTTACTGCCTCCTTCTGTCTTCTCGATGGTTTTCTCTGGACATCCTGTGAGTGTAACTTTGCATGAAAAGCTAAGGATTATCTCTTAACTAACTTCTGGTAGTAATAATTTGTTGTTTTGTTTTATTTAGTTTTAAGCTGTTTTAGACTTAAGACTTTCCAAAGGGGCTAAATTGTGTTTTCTATAAATATTAAAATAAACAACCAAAGGAATCAGAACTCAGTTTTTGAACAGAGCTAGACCAGCTGCCAGAATTCTGGGGCTGTTAATGGGCTTATGTGCACAGAAGCCCCAAGCCATTATTGTAGGGAACTGAGGCCCCTGGGGTCTGTCTGGCAGGAGAGCCTGCATGGTCACAGAGTGGAGCCCCCTGCTGGACCTCTGGGGGACACGTCCCCTACCAAAATGGGTGAAGTAGAAGTCTCTCAGTCGTGTCCAACCCTTGTAACCCCGTGGACTATACGGTCCATGGAATTCTCCAGGCCAGAATACTGTAGTGGGTAGCTTTTCCCTTCTCCAGAGGATCTTCCCAACCCAGGTCTCCCACATTGTAGGTGGATTCTGTACCAGCTAAGCCACAAAGAAAGCCCAAGAATACTGGAGTGGGTAGTCTATCTCTTCTCCAGCAAAATCTTCCCAACACAGGAATCGAACTGGGGTCTCCTGCATTGCAGGCAGATTCTTATCGGTACTTTTGGTTGTCAGAGAATCCACACTCCCAGTCCCTTTGCTGAAACACGCACATGTGCGCATACACACGGAAATACCTATAGAGACTCACACAAGAGCAAACACACACATGCACATATAACCAAACACACAGACACACACATATAAGTATTGGTAATCATGTATGACTTTTTGCAACCCTACGGACTGTAGCCCGCCAGGCTCCTCTGTCCATAGGACTCTCCAGGCAAGAATACTAGAGTGGGTTGCCATGCTCTTCTCCAAGGGATTTTCCTGACCCAGGGATCGACCCTGTGTCTCCTGTGGCTCTTGCATTGCGGGTAGATTCTTTACCACTGAGCCACTGGGGAAGCCAGGAAACCCTCTAGGCCTTTCCAAACCCTGGGTCTATGAAAATCAGGGTTCCAGGCTGTGGTGAGTTAGTAAACCGGCTCTCCAAGGTAAAAATTGGCCTTGATTTGTAGTGTTTGCGTTTTCTTGGTGTAAATACTTCTACCGTGGCATCTTTTAAGCTACCAACAGTTTAACTTGCAGAATTCCTGCATATTTAACAGTTGGTGCTTACTGACTCCCAGGCCCCTGTGTATTCCATCCCAGGCCAGCCTGCTGTAGGAGTGGCTGGCTGAGGGGGTCTGGACAGACAAAGACAGGAAGGGCATTGGCCTGGTGCAGGCTTAGTTTCTGGAGGAGGGTTGTTGAGCTCCAAGTGAGTGCAGAAGGATTATTCAAGCCCTGAGAGGACCCAGTTAGCCCCTAGGGAAGGAAGTCCGGGCAGGAGGATGGTGGTGCTGCATTGACCAGTGACATTCCCGCAGCTTCCCTAGGAGGCAGTGAGTCCCCTGTCCCTGGAAGCATGGAAGCAGGGCCAGAGGCCCAGTAGGCTAAGACATGAGGAGAGGTTCACACCTCCTCCTTTACTCCCTCCCCAGGACCCACATCAGGCCTTTTGCCCTTAACCACAGCACAGAGTAATGCAGGCTTGGGTTGTGATGGGTCACACCTGGAGTGGAGGGAGGTAACCAGGGCTTGGGGGCCCCGCCTGGGGCACCAGGGGTAGGGAGCAGGCCCTGAGCTCATCCACGGGAGTAGTAGAAGCTGGACTGTGTTCCAAGCCCCCAGCACATGCTTCACCTAGTAGGCTTCACCCCCAAAACACAAATCCTTATGTAAAATTAGAATTCCAAGATGGCAACTGCAGAGCATTAAACTTCAAGCACTTCTGAGCCTGGGCCACCACACTCAGGCCACTGCTGCTTGTTCAACAATCAGGTCCCACGGATCTGCACCCAAATGCCTCTTCATCAGGCCCCTGCGTGGTCATTTTTCTCCTGAGTGTCTGGAAAAGCCCCCTTCAGCCCCAGGAGGGAGTCCTTGCTCACTGCTGTCTGTGACCAGAGCCTGCTTCCTCCTCCACCCCATCTCCCGCCCCTGTGCCTGTGCCCAGGTTATGCCAGTCTATTTACACTTTGCAGGCTTTTTCCTCTCCCAGCCTTTGGCTGTGCCTGTGCTCAATGCATTTCCCAGTGCCACCTGCAAGCCCTAAGTCAACTCTTCCGAATTCATCTAGCTCATCACCTGCCTCCTGAAGTCTTCCTTGATCTCCAGGAAGTGGTAAAGAGGCTTCTTTTCTTTTCTCTCCTTGTGCTTTGTTCTGTGATAACCTACTGTGACACTTACTACATTTGTTCACTTATTTGCTTAATATATATTTATTGAGCATGTTTTATGTTCAGTTACAGCCTGGCTAACATTCTCCCTTGAGGGTTAACCAACCCCTAGAGATCACTGTCTCATCATCTTTATATCTTCAGGGTCTGGAAGCAACTAATAAATATTTGTTGAATTAAAGAAGGAGGGGAGAAAAGAAGGACAGAAGGTCTACCCGAGGCCACTTCTGGCCCCATTATTTACCGGTATTTGAAGCCAATTTTTTTAACCTGCATCTGGTGACACAGCCTTGAAGGCATGAAGCTGGCCTGTTTGGATAGGGTGGGCACTGGGGAGGCAGAAGAGGAAGAATCAGTGGGCAGGGGCTGGTTAACTCAAGGGAAAGCATTGAAGGGCTTGGAATGCTCTGGTAAGGATTTCGCACTTTACTCTCTAGGTGATGGGGAGCCGTTAAAGGTTTCAGACAGTCTAGTGACTTGATTCCATCTGAGTAAGGTCACTGTGACTACAATCAAAGGTGGACGGGGGACAGTGACATTTACTCTGAAGCTGACATAGGTGAGAGACTAGTTTGGACTCAGTGAGGTTAACTGCAAGGGAGTAAGAGCAGCAGGGTGGGAACATTCCAGACTTAGGGGGTCAGTTCTTTACCAACTGCCCCCTGCCATATTTCCACCAATTGGCAATGCATCCTCCTGAAGCTGACAAGGACCAGAGCTCTTCTCTCTCCATATGGCCTCCAAAGTTCTTCAACCTTGAGAAGTTATCAGGAAATGGGATGGGACATTTGGCCATAGCTTTGAGGGATTTGCATCTAGTTTCTGATTATAATCCTCAATCTGTTCAGTGCTTTTAGAAAACATAAGCACAGATACACTATACAAAATATGCAAAAGTCCTAAGTGCTTTACCTGCTTTATCTCTATATCTGATGGAATCCTCACAATAAACCCCTAAGGAGACAACTATTATCCCCATTCTACAGATGGGACTACTGAGGCTGAAGAAAGTTAAAAGTGTTGTCTGAGTTCACATACTTGGCGAATGAAGGAGCCAGGATGCTAGTCTAAGCCTAGCTGACTCCAAACACCTCACTTTTTTTTTAAATTTATTTTTAATTGGAGGATAGTTACTTTACAATGTTGTGTTGGTTTCTGCCCTACACCAAGGTGAATCAGCCATATGTATACATATATCCCCTCCCTCTAGAACCTCTCTCCCCTGCCTACACCCTACTCTTAACAGCTGCATTGTATCACCTCCTCAGATGGTAACCCCTGCTTGTAGGTATAAGCCTTGGGGCTGCACTGGCCTTGTATTCAGGGTCACTCACTGGAGTTTCTGCCTCTGTTCACTGCTTTTGTGCTCCAGAGTGGAGCTCAGTCTTCCTTCACATGGCTCTGGATCTGTATAGGGACAGGCTCCAGCACTGGGGGGCTGCTGGGGGCTTACCTGAGTGCCTGGAAGCCACAGAGATTGGTGTGGGTAGGGACCTAACCAGGGCAGCAGCCTGACTTCTGGGCACACATTTCAGAGCAGAGAGCTGTGTCCTCCCAGGCCTCTTCTGTTCATTTTCACCTGTCCCTCCACTGTCTGAGCTGGACCCCCAGGGACAGAGGGTGAGGCATTTCATGGGACTTGCAAAGGCTGGATTGGGAAACTGGCCTCCGCAGAGCAGAGAATCAAGGCAGGCAGGGGGCGCCACAGACCCCTCCAGGGTGGTGGACGCCCGTAAAGTTGCACCTGATGAGCTCCCCTGAGCAACCAAGCACGGGAAAATCAATACCATTTCTCACTTTCAGCGCTGGGCGACTACTTCTCATTACATCTCACACTTCTTCCTCTGTGCTTCTGGGGAGCGAGACGGTTCTCTGGCCACGGTCCCAGCCCTAATCTCTGTGCAGGCTGACAAGCCTGGTGAACACATGGCTCTAGGACCCCTGGTTTGTTTCACACTGCCTGGGAAGCCGGGGCCTAACACCTTGCCCTTAGCTACATCCATCCCTGCCTCCCCTTCTCTCTCTCTCTCTCTCTCTCTCTCACACACACACACACACACACATGCATACACACCATTGACCCTGACTCAAAGGTCCACCTTTTCTAGACAGTGGAATATGTATAGCCGTATAAGCACCCACTTTATCATTTTAACCTTTTTGGATGAAAAATTTTCCCAAATCTCCTGACATTAAGAAAAGACTATATCTTTATCTCTTTTTATTAAAATAATAAATATTCATTATACAAAGTTTGGCAACTGTAGGCCATTATGAGGAGAAATTATTTCATTCAAGAGTCATTAATGAAGTAGAAAATGCATACAGGTGTGCATGCATATGGAGTCTGTAAGGATTTGCATGTGGGCACCAAGAGAGGGGTGTGTTTATCTCAGCTCAAACATCATCTCCTCAGGGAAAGAAGGAGAGTCTATGACCCACAGTGCCCAGAACAGTGCCTGGTCCACAGTTGGGGCTCAATACACACAGATTTGTAAAATGAATCAATGAACATACTTCAGCATAAGGATAGAGCTCCTGCCAGCCTCCATCCAGGCCCTTTCTCAGCTCCAGCTCAGCTGAGAATCAGGAAGGAAACAAAGAGCTCTGAATGAAACACACATCCTGAGTCTTCCTTTGAGGAGAGTCCCCACACTCACAGACAAAGTCTATTTCATCTTCTTTACAAATAATGTATAAAGTTTGGTTTTCTAGTCTTCATGCTCCAAAGCTAACTTCCTGGCCTCCAAGCTCGCCAAAGATTAGGAGCAGCATGAAAAGTGAAGATGCTAGAGACAGACACCCTGGTGGTTATAACCCGGTACACACCCACGCTGTATACACAAGGCTCAGAAACGCACAGTTGTGGGACATTCTGTGAAAGGACTTACACTCCTGCAGCCCCCATAGCCTCGCGCATGCTAAGTCACTTCAGTCATGTCCAAATCTGTGCAACCCTATGGACTGTAGCCCACCAGGCTCCTCTGTCCATGGGATTCTCCAGGCAAGAATACTAGAGTGGGTTGCCATGTCCTCCTCCAGGGGATCTTCCTGATCCAGGAATCAAACCTGAGACTCTTACATCTCCTGCACTGGCAGGTAGGTTCTTCACCACTAGCGCAACCTGGGAAGCCTCCCTAGCCTCAGAGTGAATCAATTTATTCCACTTCCAAACATTAATGGTGACCTTGGCCATCTCAAGAAGATGAAATCCTATCTAGAATGCTGTCTTAGAGGAGGCATCAGAGGCATATGACATGCAAGTTTTATTCTTTTCTTCCAAGCGACTCCCCCCTAGCCTTTCTCCTGTCTCTGGCCAGTGGGCCCACCCTAAACTATGTTGGGGACAGAGAGGAGCCGCCCCGTGTTGTCTCCAGTGACAGAATGATCTGGAAGGCACAGCTGTGGCTCCCCGCCCTTCCCATCCCCTGCGCGCTGTCCCAATGTTATTTTTAGCTTTTCCCCCTCCAACTACGCTCCTCAGTGGGGTGTATTCTGGTGCACCAGGAGCAGATCAGCCTTCCCAACAATGATTAATAGAGCCTAGTAGTTTAAGAATGCTTATTTGCACACAGTTATGAAGTGTCACAATATGTCTCCAATGCAAGCGGCTTCCATTACAAGCGGAACGGCAGAGCGAGAAGCACGAGCAATATTTCCTTAAAAGTTCATCGTAGGCAATGGGGTAGTGTGCGAAGCCAAACAAATCCAGGCAATAATGGAAATGTAGCATGAAATTACTTCTGTAAACAACAACCATTCATTATTTGAACATTTTTCATAAGCGAGCAGGCAGGGAGAGGGGCAGGGGCTGTGGGCGGGAAGGGAGGGGGCCGCGGCGGGCAGGGTCCATCCACCCACCGGAATTTCCGGGCGGAGCTTTCTCGGGGCTCCCGGTGCCCATCTGTCTTCGGCAAAATGCCGAGGCGAGGCTCCATCCAGCCCAGCGCCCGCCGCCCGCCGTCAGGTTCCCTTTCTTCATTAAGCGGGATTGGTGCAGGCAGAGGGAATGTATGATTTAAGGAGGAAAGAGAGGCCCACTACTTAATGTTGATTTGGCGGAGTGTATAACCCCGGAGAGAAATGTAAATAGCAGCCTGCAATAACATGACAGCCCACTAATCATATTTACAAACGATATTAAATCTGTCCGCACGCAGGCCTGCCTGCGGATTGGCCGGGCCGTAATTGTCATTGTAACCAGCGCCGGCTTATGGGAGGATTTAACTGCAGTGATATAAGGTGAGTCGCGGGCTTATTATGACTTTATTATTACCCGGTTTATGTTTATTAAAACAATTTGTCATGCAGAGCAGGAATGGAGGAATGGGAGCATTAAATCGTGCCATACTCAACCTGGAGCGATGACTCCGGGGATGAATGGCAGCGGGTCCTGAGCCTCAACTTGGTGGCCTCTGGAGCTGGCCCCGTTGGTACCAATTGCCCAGAACCCAGGTCCGGCTGAGAAAGACCAGTCCACCAAAACCTCAGAACTGGGCAATGTACAGCCTGAGTCATTTCTGTGGCTCTAACTGCCTTTCAAATAGGAGTCAACTCAGGACAGCCATGGGAAGGACCAAGACTCGAGTTATTGCTGGGTGTCTGCAGGAGGGACTAAGAGAGCCAGCCTTGAGGTTTCCCCTTGCCGATAGGATCAGAGCCAAGCCTGCAAAGGCTGCACCCAGGCAGCCTGCAGAGGCTCAGCACAAAGGTCTTGGAAGAAGTTTAATAAAATCTGCTTTATTTTCTCTGGGGGTCCTTATTGGTTATTTTTGAATTCATTTCATCCCCCGTCTTCATTCTTTGGCAAAGGCAGAGAATGGGAGGTGGGGGACTGAAAGGAATAGGTCTAAGCCACTGGTAAATAATGTTCCCTTCCCCCAATCAAATTAGCCAAGGGGAAGTGGCTTGAGGAGGCAGGAGGACGGAGATAACTGGGGCTGAAGCCTCGTGTGCAGACATGAAAGTTGCAGGCACCAGTTCACGCTGCCAGCCCCAGGAAAGGCCCCGCATGCTGGGGACACACCAGCTGAGTCTTTGACTGTCATAAAGGCCTCAAAAATTCAACCCTTGGTCAGAGTGCCCTGGAGAGGAATGACCAGATCTCAGAGACCAGGTGGGTCCTTCAGGGTCTCCACTAGCCCTTACAGTGCCTCTGCATATCTTACTCCAGGCGGGGGTGAGCCAAGCAGGACCCACAGGTTAGATGTTGGCTTCTAATCCTCATTTGTTCCCTTTGCTCTTGTGCAGTGAACAACCTATACAACTGTATGTGACACCCCTACCTCCTGCTTGAAGTGTCAGGATGTTACTATTTAAGCAACTCACTGCCTGTACAATGTCTCCAAAGCCATTAACGTTCTGGGCAGTGAAGCAGGGTGAGTCTCCAGAGAGGACCTCATGGTTCGTTTTCCCTTCTGGGCCCTGGGCATTGCTGTCTATGAGATATGATGCCAGGTGCTCCCAGCAAAGGATGCCCTGGGACATGGTACCACGTCTCAGGCTCCATTCCCAGGGTCGTGGGACAGACACCTGGCTTCCAGATGTGTGCAGTACCAGGTGGTGGCTTCAAGTGCAGAGTGTCTCTGGAAGAGTCACCCTAGCCCTCTGCTCCCCACACCCCATCCCTGCCAGGCCAGGAGGACCCTGTGGGGATCCCGAGTCTGGGTATTTGGGCAGTGGAAGTGAGCTCTGGGCCCAGGTGTCAGCCTTCATTTTGGGCACACTCGTAGCAGGTGGGTTTCTGGCCTCTGGCTACATACCTCCTGTGTGGGGAACTCAATCCCTTATGTAGCACCCTCTCTGGCTATGGAAATCTTTCCTGGGACACCCTCCCCAGGAAGACTTCGAAAATGAGGCTTGTCTCCTACGGCCCCTGTAGCTGCTCCTCTGCTGGCCCTGTGGCTCCCCTGCAGAGGGACTTCGGGTCCCCTCCCTGTCGGAGTCCCACCTCCTGATGCTCTAGGGTCTCCTGGAGTCCCTACTAAAGTGTGGGTCCCGTGGTCAGTGCCCTCAGCCTGCCCTCTCCCGTGGGTACAGTCCAGACGGAGGCAGACCTGGGCCTTCCTCACAGGTCCTGGCTCTGGGGGAGCCTGGGGGATGCTTGCTAACTGTGGGCCCAGCCCCCCAAGCCTGGGGAGGCCTGTGGGCCTTGGGTTCCCTTTGTCTCACTTAAGAAAGGAGTCACCAAGCGGTGGCTCAGAGGAGGAACAATAAGCCTTTATTGCGGCTGCCCTTCTCCATAAACACTCAACCTGCTGGCCGGCAGGAGAGGCCGTGCTGGCAAATTAAAAGTCTCTAAACTTTCTTTATGTCTCCTTGGACACTCCAGCGGCTTTAACACTGAACTGGCTGGCCTGGCTCAAAAACAAAGAGGCAGACGGAAGTCAATGAGGATCTGCCTGGGCGGTCCCTTCCTGGCCAGTGAATGATGGGTAGCTGGCTGGGGTAGGGTGAGTCTGGGGAGCCCTGGGGCCCTAGAAGGTCTCTTGGGGGAACCCAGCCTCCTGACAGTCTCCATCCTGTGGATGCCAGATACTGAGTCCCCACCAGCCCCCTCTGAAGTCCACATGCAAGGAAAGTGCAGCCTGGGCCTGGTAGAACTAGGTGAGCTGGCTGCCAGCAGAGGCAAAGGAAGCCTCTCTCAGGCCTACATGGTGTCTTGGCTGCCCCCACCCTTCTTGCTGAGTCCTGAGGCTGGTGGACCCTAGAAGGGATTGGTGGGCCTGGTCTGGTCCTACTACAAGTGAGGGCCCCATGCATGCTCAGTCGCTTCAGTTGTGTGACTCTTTTGTGACCCCATGGACTGCAGCCCGCCAGGCTCCTCTGTCCATGGGATTTCCTAAGCAAGAATACTGGAGTGGGTTGCCATTTTCTCCTCCAGGGGATCTTCCTGACCCAGGGATTGAACCTAGGTCTCCCGCATTGCAGGAGGACTCTTTCCCACTGAACCACCTGGGAAGCCCCAAAAGGCCCCCATCAAAAACCTTGCCTTAGAGCCTCTGGCCTCTCCCTGCAGGTTGAGCAGCAGCAGGGCTGGATAGAGAGAGAGACTGGGACAGTCCCTGATAATTGATGTCATAACTCTTTTCACTCCTCAGAGTGCCAGGGTTTCCACCTATGTGCCAGTCATGTGCTGGGTCATGCCATTTTTCCAGCAACACCTGAGTCATAGCTACCAGAGGAAAGCCCCTCTCGGCCAACGAATCTTCTTGCTCACAAAAATACGCACAATGTGCAGAATAGAGAAGACCTTTGTGGGAGTGTACTGACTGGAAAGGGGCACAGAGGAGCCTCTGGGATGCTGGGAATCTAGCCCTTGAATTGGGTGATGGTTACCTGGGTGCACACATATGTGAAAAACCATTGAGCTGCCATTGCACGCTTTGCTCTACGTAAATTTAAAATTTTAGTGATAATAAACAAATAAGCACAGGTCTTGCCTTTAAGGAGCTCATTGGAATCTCAACTCTACCACCCACCAGCTGGGTGATGAGGTACATCAGCCAACATCTGAGGTTCAGTCTATAAATAGAAAGAAAGTGTTAGTCGCTCAGTCATATCCTACTCTTTGCCACCCCATGGGCTGTAGCCCACCAGCCTCCTCTTTCCATGAGATTTCTCAGGCAAGAATACTGGAGTGGGTTGCCATTTCCTCCGCCAGGCGATCTTCCCGACCCAGGGATTGAACTCCGGTCTCCTATATTGCAGGCCAACTCTTTACTGTCTGAGCCACCAGAGAAGCCCCATAAACAGGGAGAGCATCAAATACCTCTTTCCACTGGCCTGCGAGCTCCATGAGAGTAGGGCACCACAGAGGAACTTCTCAGCAGAGAATGTGGACTCCCTTCTGTGTCCTTCCTTGCCCTACTAAGGGTCTGGCTTAAGAACTGCCGACATAAGAAGACCCTCCCCCAGGTGTGGGAAGGGCTGTGGGTCTGAAGGGAACCCACAGCTCCCCAAGAAACATCTTTATCTTGCTTTGCCGACATCCCAGTTATAATGTGGCTGTCGATGTGTCTCCATGAACCTCCAGCTGCTCTTCCATAAGGGGCTCTGGGTGTCCTCTCTCTCCCTTGGAAGAAGAGGGCCAGAACTGGGGTGCTAAGGCTGACATAGGCCTGGACACTGGAAATTGGAAGTGGGAGCCCCGAGAGGTATTGGGACAGCTGAGTTTGGCTTGAAGACCGGTCAGAGTGGACTTTGCTGTCCTGGGCAGGAAGAGGAGGGGGCATTAAAAAGCTGTGCTTAGACCAAAGTCCCAACAATAACTGGTTAAGGGACTAGTTCTCTGGGAGAGAAGAGGATTTGGGGTCTAGGTTAGGGATGGTGGGGAAGTGTGCTGGTCTCTGGCACTGAACACACCCGGACCCTGCCCACTGGTTAACCCTGCCTCTCTCGGGGAAGGGGTGGGGAGCCCATTGGGTTGGATGTTCTAAGCTGCTTTGGGGAGAAGGACCCCTTCTCTCCATCACTCTATCTGATCGTCTGCTAGGCTAGTTCATGGCAATTTCTTGCTCTGTTTCTTTAATCCCTGATTCTCTTCAAGCGCAGAGGGAAGAAAAAAAGCAAAAGCCTGTTGGTGGGACGAGTAGGGGAGGGGTGAAAAGAACTGAAGGAATTGGCTCCAGCCCTAGGCATCAGACTCGATACCAGGTGGGGATAGCAAGGGCCTTTGAGGGTCCCGGACCAGAGCTGTGAGAGTCAGGACTGGGGCTGCCTCCTCTTTCTTGACCTCTCCAGGATGGGCATGGTCAGTGTAAGTGGCTGTGGGCTGAGACTGCTGAGCTGCAGTCATTTTTATAGGCCGAGAACAGAGGCCTGGGGTGAGCAGCAAAAAAAAGCCAAAAGCCAGACCACAGGGCTGAAGATGCTGTCAGTTCACTGCAGCTCCGCAAACTCCCAGGACTGAGCTGACATCTGAGCAAGACTCAAGCCAGGGCTCAGACACAGTCTAGGCTAGGTCTGGGGTCCACAGGCCCCAGAATGGCGGCTTTCCTGCCTGCTGCTGGAGCTGGTGGCAAGGAGGGCCTTGCGAACTCAGGCCAACCCAAAGCTTTGTGCTCCCCTCCAATGGCTGCCCTGGCCCAGCCTGGCCTCTGAGACCTGCCTGCTTCCAGGGAAGGGGTGGGAGAGGCCATGGTGCAAGAATAAGCTCTGGACAATGGAGACCAACTTCTTGGAGGAGAAACCTATTGAGACACTCAAATCATGGCAGTAATTAGGCCACTTATTTGCAAAAGTCCAAATTAAATGGAAAATTTGGTGCTAATGAAAATGTTCCATTTTCCCCTTTTATTAAATCTAGTTCTGTGCCTTCCAAGAGTTTGGGAATAGCCAGCCCCTGATGGCTTTCTCACAGCCAGTTCATATCCTCTGATTGTAGAGTTGCTGAGACAGAACACACTCTCAGGGCCTCCAGTTACTGGCTCAATTGAAAAATGTCCTTCATAAGGTAGCAGCATTAACCCACCCCAGCCACCCACTCCTCCAGCCCTCTCCTGCCACATTGCTACCAGCCTTCTGCCTGTCACCATCCAGTGCGTGGGCCCCTAGGAACACAGGCCCAAGAGGGAGGGGCCATGTGCTCACTGTGGAGCTGGACTTCTGGTCGACCCCTTCTGGAGCCCAGGAAAATCTGAGCTCAGCCTTTGTCCTTCCCAGGCCACTACCACTCCAGGCTGCCCGCCTCCTGACAATAGTTCAGGAATGAGCTGATGCACCCAAGATTCTGATTGGACCTGCACTTGGATCCCCCACTTTACTAACGAGGGGCCTCAGGCAACCTAATTTACCTCTCTGGACTCCAGTTTCCTTCTCTGTGAGTTGGGAGACAATGCTAGCATCTGCCTCATAGAGTGTTGTGAGTGAGGGTGAATGGAGGGAGGGCATCACAGAACCCTGTCCACGGTGGGGTAGAGCACCTGTCTGTGGTCAGATCCCTCCTTGAAGCACCCTCTCTGGTTGGGGTTAGGACATGTCACTCCAGCCTTTCTTGGATTTCCTCTGAAAGGTTTGGCAGAGGTGGGAAGAATGGAGCTATAGGAGGAGAAGGTCTCAGGACATTCCACACACCAGACAAAGTATCAGGGGAGGAGCAGCCAACCCTGATCCCACCAGCAGGATACATGGACTTGGGAACCTGGCTGTCAGTGGGAAGGACAGTCATCTCCCACAGGCACACGACCTCCCCAGTGGGCTCTCAAGGACTTGGCAAGGGGGCCCCAAGGAGACCTACATCTTGAAGCACAAACCATAGTTAGCATTACCTTTCAATCCAACTTCCAATTAGTCCGCTGCCCATAAAGATGTGTCAGGAACCTAGTGTGTATGCGGCACTAGGCTTGAAGAAGTTGGGGAGAGGAGCAGAGCCACAGCCATCATTTAAAATAATGGACCCATCACACTCATGCTGTCCATCTTGGTGATGAGCACCCATACTCAGGAGAAATGTGGAGGTTACCTTGACTCCTCTCTCTTCCTCATCTCCCCATCCTTTCTTACCTCATTCTACAGTCTCTGCTTCTCTGTCAGTTTACTATCCGATCATTCTCTGCCCTCTGCCTCACTCTCAGTCCCTCCCTCCCACAGGTCCCAGGGAGATCATTCTGAGTGATCATTTGAACTCCTCACCCTCTGCTTCAACCCTTTCCGTCACTAGAAAGTTCCCCGTTGTATCCAGGATAAATTTAAACTTGGTAGTTCACATATTCTGCATCTATCTCACCTCCTCCAGGCATCCCTCCTCATCACATCCTCCAGTTGTACCAAATAGCTTGTCATGTCTCAGATGCAAAGTAGTCTCTCATACTTTGGGTGGATTCTGGTTGTTTTTGCTTTCTTGAGGTGTCTTCTCACGTCTGAGATCTGAACCATTTCTACACGGTTTGAAAGAAGATGGGTAGGTGATCTTGGTCTTTGATCTAGGATGATAACAACACTCATTCCTTCTAGGCACAGCGATTAATGCAGGAATGTTAGGATGTTCCCTGAGAATCACAGATGAAACTTAAGAAAGAAAACACTTCCTATTGATAATGTTAGGCTGAAAGAGAGTCTGGGGGGGGGGGGGGCAACCTGATTCATTACATAGAAAAAGCCTATTTGAATGATATAGAGAGAAATAGAACCTCAAAATCAATTAAGCTCCTGGATCCAGCCATGCCTGAACCCACTACACATGACTTTTCAATTATGTAAATTAAAAACAAAATTTATTTTTGCCTACTTTGAATCTTCACTAAGACAAGGCTGAATTGCTTCACACTGTGTATTCAAAACTGTCAGTAATTCTCAACCTCCCTTGTCTTATCGGAAAATAAGGCAACCTTCAGACATAACTGAGCACTCACACACCCTTCTCTGCAAAATACTAGGTGAGGTGCAAAAAAAAAAAAAAGAAAAGAAGGCAACTAATTTTGAGACATATCTCAGATGGCAACTGCTCTGAGAAGTCTCTCTTTTTCCCATTCTGATTATGATAATACCCCTTCTCTGTGCTTCCATATCTTACTTCATACTGCCATAATTACCCATTCCCACAATCATTTGTGATCATGTTGATGGCAGGATCCATGTCTAATTTATCTCTATAATCCCTTTGTCCAGCACATGATTAGACACCAAGCAGGGTATATGGGTATGATTCAGTTAGTATTGTTGTTGTGTTCAGTCACTCAGTCATGTCCGGCTCTTTGCGACCCCATGGACTGCAGCACACCAGGCTCCCCTGTCCTTCCCCTGTCCTTCTCTATCTCCCAGAGTTTGTTCAAACTCCATTGAGTCTATGATACCATCCAACCATCTCCTCCTCTGTCACCACCTTCTCCTCCTGCCCTCAATCTTTCCCAGCATCAAGGTCTTTTCCAGTGAGCCAGCTCTTCACATCAGGTGGCCAAAGTGTTGTAGCTTCAGCTTCAGCATCAGTCCTTCCAATGAATATTCAGGACTGATTTCCTTTAGGATTGACTAGTTTGATCTCCTTGCTGTTCAGGGGACTCTCAAGAGTTTTCTCCAGGACCACAGTTCAAAAGGATCAATTCTTCAAACTGTGGTTCAAAGCCATGAAATTAAAAGATGCTTGCTCCTTGGAAGAAAAGCTATGACAAACCTAGACAGTGTATTAAAAAGCAGAGACATCACTTTGCCGACAAAAGTCCGTATAGTCAAAGCTCTGGTTTTTCCAGTAGTCATATATGGAGGTAAGAGGTGGACCATAAAAAAGGCTGAGTGCCAAAGAATTGATGCTTTTGAAGAATTGATGCTTTCAATTAGTATAAAGATAAAAAACATAACTAATCAATATTATTTAAGGATGCATACATAAATAGTAAAACAGTAAGAAAAAAAAACAAGAAAAGTATTTCCCTAGAAGTCAGAGTGGTGGTTATCCCTGGGGAAAAGGAAGAGAACGCAGCTGGTAAAGAAAGAGTCTGGAAATATGATATTTTAAAATCTGAGTGATGTTACACAGATGTTCATTTTATTATATTTTTTAAAATTCTATATATATTATGTATACTCTTTTATACATATAGTTTCACTACAAAGAAGAAAATGAATGAGATTTTTTCAGACCTTTTTAATTGTTTTCTAATTTTATTGCACTGGAGTCATAGAATGTGTCATTCATTATATCAAATATTTAGTGTCTGTTAAAACGTGCTTTGTGGCCTATTATATAATCAATTTTGTTAATGTTTCATGTATACTAGAAAATAAAGTATAGTCTATTGGACTCAGGGTTTTTATAGTAAACAATTATTAATTGTGTAATTAAGTCATAGATATTCAATTGCCTACATTTTTACTATTTTTTTTCTGTTCCATCAGTTTCTTAAAAAAAATGTTAAAATTTCCCATTATAATTGTAAGTTTTTCAGTTTCTCTGACAGTTCTGTCAAATTCTGCTATGTAATTTTGCCTAATGTATTGTCAATTTTTCCTCATAATTCTGTCATTTTAAGGTTATATTATTAATAGCAATCAGGTTCAGCATCAATATAGATCTCTATTGAATGTTTCCTCTTGCCAGTAAATATTCACCTTCTTTAAATCTGAAATATTTGTAGTCATAAAATCCCTTTCACTTGCTATTAATATTACTATGTCTCCTTTCTTTTGGTTATATATTTACAGTATATTCTTCTGTCCTTTTACCAACAAGTATTCTGCAAAAGTATGTCTTAGTTTTTATGTCTCTTATAAATAATTTATGACTAGATTTTAACTTCTTATCTGAGAGTATCTCAGAATGTTGTTGTTCAGTCACCAAGTCGTGTCTGACTCTTTGCGACCACATGGACTGCAGCATGCCAGGCCTCCCTGTCCCTCACTGTCTCCTGGAGTTTGCCCAAGTTAATGTCCATCTCAGAATAAGTGGGTTTAATTCACTTAAATTTATTGTAATAACTGGTAAAGTTGAACTATTTTATACCATCTTTAACATTTTTGGCCATGTACTTTTTTTTTCCTTTCCTGTATTCAATAGGATTTATTGAGTCTTATTTTTGTTGTTTTTTTGACTGCTTCAAGTCTTAGTTTTGGCATGCAGGATATTTATTGCAGTATGTGGGATCTTTAGTTGCTGTGTACAGGCTCTCTAGTTGTGACTCCAGAAGTTGCTGCATACAAATTTCATTGCTCTGCGGCATGTGGGATCTTAGTTCCCTGACCAGGGATCAAACTCATGACCTCTGTATTATAAGATGGATTCTTAACCACTGGACCACCAGGGAAGTCCCTATGGAGTTCTTTTTATCGCCTGTTTTCTTCTCTCTGCTGGTTTGGATGTTATACCTTTTTTAAAAGTCCAAACTTAGTTTCTTTATTTGCCTCCAACAGTACAAAAATTTTTAATGTTTTAACTTCAATCCCCACTCCTATCTTCTTGCTATTGTTATAAAATATTTTAGTTCTACCTTGTTTTTAACACCTTCTAAAGATTAGTCTTCATTTTGCTTATTTTGTTGTTGTTGTTCAGTCATTCAGTCGTGTCTGACTGTTTGAGAACCCATGGACTGAAGCACGCCAGGCTTTCCTGTCCTTCACCATCTCCCAGAGATTGCTTAAACTCATGTCCATTGAATTGCTGATGCCATCCAACCATCTCATCCTCTGTCATCCCCTTCTCCTCCTGCCCTCAACCTTTCCCAGCATCAGGGTCTTTTCCAATGAGTCAGTTCTTTGCATCAGGTGGCCAAAATATTGGACCTTCAGCATCAGTCCTTCTAATGAATATTCAGGGTTGATTTCCATTAGGATTGACTGGATTGATCTCCTTGCTGTCCAAGGGACTCTCAAGAGTCTTCTCCAACATCACAGTTTGAAAGCATCAAATATATATATATATATATATATCCAAAAACATCAGATCAGATCAGATCAGTCGCTCAGTCGTGTCCGACTCTTTGCGACCCCATGAATCGCAGCACGCCAGGCCTCCCTGTCCAT
>NW_011495061.1:5088547-5089277 GCF_000754665.1 Bison bison bison | reverse complement strand
GCGACCCCATGAATCGCAGCACGCCAGGCCTCCCTGTCCATCACCAACTCCCAGAGTTCACTGAGACTCATGTCCATCGAGTCGGTGATGCCATCCAGCCATCTTATCCTCTGTCGTCCCCTTCTCCTCCTGCCCCCAATCCCTCCCAGCATCAGAGTCTTTTCCAGTGAGTCAACTCTTCGCATGAGGTGGCCAAAGTATTGGAGTTTCAGCTTTAGCATCATTCCTTCCAAAGAAATCCCAGGGCTGATCTCCTTCAGAATGGACTGGTTGGATCTCCTTGCAGTCCAAGGGACTCTCAAGAGTCTTCTCCAACACCACAGTTCAAAAGCATCAATTCTTCAGTGCTCAGCCTTCTTCACAGTCCAACTCTCACATCCATACATGACCACAGGAAAAACCATAGCCTTGACTAGATGAACCTTTGTCGGCAAAGTAATGTCTCTGCTTTTGAATATGCTATATATATATATATATATATATATGGCTTTCCTCATGGTTCAGCATTAAAGAATCCACCTACAATGCAGGCGATGTCGAGATTCAGGTTCAATCCCTGAGTTAGGAAGATCTTCTGGAGGAGGAAATGGCAACCCACTTCAGTATTCTTGCCTGGAAAATCTCCATGGGCAAAGGAGCCTGGTGGGCTACAGTCCATGGGGTTGCAAAAGAGTCAGACATGACTGAGCGGCTAAACAACAACAAATACATACACACATATATATGTATG
>NW_011495061.1:5070396-5088447 GCF_000754665.1 Bison bison bison | reverse complement strand
ATCTAATATATATATGATTTGTATTCCGTTTCTGGTTCATGGAGATACTAATCTTATTTTTGAAACTGCCTATGAACTTTTGGTTTTCACTTCATGTTATCTACTGTCATTGCTCATTGTATTAACCAGGTCAGACCATCAAAGTGTGAACCAGCTATGTCATTCTGAAACTGACACTCCCACTCTTTTCAGAAATTCTGGATAAGGAGAGTGATGGGTCCAATTTGTATTAGTGGATCCAATGCAGTGACATAGGTTACATGTCCACCTTGTGGTGGAGGTAGTGCTGGATACTTGGACTGAAAGCCACATTGGACAGAAGGAGGTTTTTCCCAAGGCAAGAAGGAACAGTTCATCAAAGAAGGGAGACAGGATAATACACTGAGCGGAACACAATCATGGCTGTCATAGTGCACAATGGGAACCCTTCTTATGATCTGGACCCCCTGGAAAGCTTAGACTTACTGCTACATTTCGATTTCAACACTTCAAATGCCCAGTGGATGGCTGAGTATAAGGCAGGACCTCAGCTGGATTGACAGGAGACACATTAGTTCAGCACAGGAGAGGGCCAACCTGGGCAAGCCCCCTTCCCTCAGGCTCTTCTCCAAGAAGAGCAGAGGCTGAGAAGCAGGGCAGCAAGGTTGGTCGATGTATGAAGTCCCTTCAACTTAAACATTTACTTTTCCTCAAACCCTAGAGGTATGTAAGTAGACCAAGAGGCCTATGGTTCCAAAATTAAGGAAGGAGGGGTCTGGTACTGAGCTGGGGTTCAGATGCCATCTGTCATCATGGTGGGAACAATCATTTGTTTAAGCTCTAGTCTGAGTAACCAGGGTCATGGGATGCTGGGCAGATGGACAGCCTGCCAGGGGGCTTTGGTAGGAGGACAGTGGTCCATGGATCTTGGCTAGCCAGGGCAGAGACCTCTGCCTCCCTCACCAGGGCTCCTGGGCTGGAAGGGAGATTGGGTGGAGATGGATGGGTTCCCAGACAGGGCTCCTGGGCCAGTTTCTACTCTGTACTTCAGTCCCCCTTATCTAGGCCTGCTCAGCACTACCACTGTAGCAGTCACAGTTAATGGCATCTTTCATTTCATTTAGAGCTTGATTTGTTTACAAACTAATAAATATGATTTATAAAACGTGCCCGTGGTTTGCTAATTACTGCACATATGGCGTTTTCATTTTGTAAAACTGGCATTTGCATTCTTTGTAGATTATGACTTTGTGTCCCCAGTGCTAATTAGTCTGATTAGGCAGAGAAGTTCCCCATTACCAGGCTGAGAGGCCAAAGGCTAGGCACTGGGGGAAGAGGGGCTGCTGATACGGTCAGTCTTGCAAGGAGGAGCCGGAGCGGCCCCAGGACTGTGCTGAGGACCCTGGAATGTCAAGCAGCCCATTCTGTGTCCTTCCCCAAATCCAATTAAGCACAGTTCGTTAGCACGGATTTCTTAATCAGCCTTAATCTTCCCACTGAATGCACAATTTCTGAATTGTCACAGAGCTGGGTCAGCCTGCAGGCAGTCAAGAGGCTGGCAGGGCTTTGGTAGCAGAGTGAAGGGACAGCAGGCTGCCAGACCCTTCCCAGTGGCCAGTGAGAAGTCCCCACAGTGCTGGGCTTGCTGACAACCAAGACCTTGAGTGGCTGAAGGGGATCCCAGGGCACTAGGCCAACTTATGAGCCTCAAGCAAGAAGTCCCCCAAATGTTCTAGTCTACAGATTGTAACCTCAGGCCCTGGAGAACACGCATTTGGGTCCACTGGAGGAGCAGCTAGACGACTGAGCACTAGACTCTAAGGTCTTGTGATCGGCTCCAAGCATTCAAAGGGATTTGCCTTTGAATGGGCCTAGGTCAGCAGCCATGTTCAAGGATGAGGCCTCTCTGGTTCTCTGGGAAGTGTAACATCTGAAGTTCTTATAATATAAAAAGAAGAGGAAGAGAGAGCCCCCTACAAATTACTGGCATTGGATCTCTCACCAACATGGGTGAGCTTGGTCTGGGACCAGATATAATTTGTGTTAGAAAAATAAGAAAATGTATCATTGCTTGCATCCTGAGCACCACAGAGCAATGTGTACTTGCTTCATTACCTCCAAGGGAGATGATATTCCTAAAGCATTTAGTATAAGGTGTGGTAAGCATCTTTGGAGTATTCCTGCCAGAGACAGTTATATTTAAACAGAAATGAGAGAAAGGTCCCTACTGATGAACGTGCAATGGTGGAATTACAATAGATGTTCAGAGTCAGAGGACTCCAGGTAAGGTCAGGTAAAGGCTTCCTAGAAACTCTGTGGCAATGAACAGAGGCAGCTCCAGGTCCCAGACCCCCATCCCCACCCCAACCTTTGCTTCCCAGGCAAACATTTGGAAAGAACTTGATCACACATTGTCCAACCTCCTTCCTCCCCAGGAACATGTGGCTGGCTCATTCATCTCTCATGGGCCAGGAGGCTGGATAAGTGACATTCCTCTGCTCCCCCAGCTCCCTGTAGTTTTCCAGGCTTGATACTTAACACACTGGGTTGCAAGGGCTGTTTTCCTGTCTGTCTTCTCACAGTTCCACAGGCAACTTGAGGGCAGAACCATGGCTGCCTTACTCTCTGCTGCAGCCACAGTGGAGCTGAACTTGGATGGATGGATGGATGGAAGGATGGATGCAGAGATGAATGGATTTCCACGAGTTCTGGAAACTGTCTCCTCCTGTACATACCTTTGTCATTGTTTGGTGCTGTGACTTGATGGGGCCTATGTATGAGAGGAATGGGGTGGAATAAGGGCAGAAGCATTATTTTGGCCTAATTCTCTGTCTCTATGGGCAGAGTAGGACAGGAGGCCTCACAGACTCACTGAGGGAGGGACTGGGGACCCAAGATCACCTGGGTCCAGGTTGGCCTTCCTCATGGAGTCAGGAACCTGGGAGGAGCCTCAGACCTATGCTTGGAGATCTGGGGGTTCCTAGGGGAGAGTCCTGACCTTGGAAGAAGGAGACTTCAGATCTGGTCTTGGTTGACCTTGGAAGGGTCACTTCCCCTGTCTGAGCTTCCATTATCTCCTTTGAACAATAGAGATCAAATAGACTTCCAGGCTTCCCCCCTGAACAACACGTGATTCAAAGCAGTAACTGTAGACAGGGAGGGACCAGTGTGTGCTTGTGTGCTTGAGGTTGTGTTGATGTGAACGTGTGTGTGTGCATGTGTGGGGGAGGGAAGCAAGTGCAGATCCATTGTTCAAGGCAGGGCCAGTCCAGCGACAACCTTTAGGAGAGTAGTAGCATTTTGCTCAGGGGTCAGAATAGAGAGGGGCGGGCCCGAGCCCCCACCCATCTCCTGGTTGGATATAAGAGAGGCACAGTAAGAGGATTGGCTTGGCCCATCTATTTGAATTTCATAACCGGCCTCCTGGTGTAGGGATATGATTCTTTCTCTTTCTTCAAAAATCTTAATGCATTCTGCCTTAAAATTGTTTTGAAGTAATAAAGGGATTTTCACAGGCAACAGATGAATCTCTGGACAGACTTAATCTGAGGCCAAAAGCCAGAGACGGGGATTTACCTCCCATAATGATTCCTTTCAAGTGAGACAAAGCGGAAACCCGACTTCCAGTCCTGAAGGGGATCCACAGTGGGGCAGGAGGGAGCACCCCAGAAGCCCCTGCTCCCGGCCCATAAGCCTTGCGTGTGAGCAAACCTAAACCAGCAGCTCTACAAACCCCATTTCAACCAGCTGCTGGCTGCCTCGCTAGCCAGGAACCAACTGCCTCAGCCGACCTCAGGGGTCTGATCTGTCCCCATCCAGGCTACCTGGCCACAGTGAAAGCAGGGAAGGAACACTGGGGCTTAAAACCACAGGAAGTGTTGTGGGGCAGGGCAGAAAATGCAAGCCCAGCTCAGACCTTCTTCCCAGGCTCCAGACCTGCCTGGACATTTCCCCATAGATGTCTCACACGTGCCCCCTACTCACTGTGTCCACAGCTAGCATGCGTGCATGCATACATGGTCAGTCACTCAGGCATGTCCAACTCTTTGTGACCCCATGAACTGTAGCCCACAGGCTCCTCTGTCCATGGGATTTTCCAGGCAAGAATACTGGAGTGGGTTGCCATTTCCTCCTAGAGGGGATGTTCTGACCCATGGATCAAACCCGTGTCTCTGGCGCCTCTTGCTTTGGCAGGTGAATTCTTTACCACTGAGCCACCTGAGAAGCTAGACTCATCACCATCTCCCGGGCCTGCCCCCGCTCCGGTGAGCCTACTCACCAAGATAATATCACCCCCTTCCTGACCAGGGCACCGAGCTGGCTGGCATTCTGGGAGGGAGTGGGATAGTGTATTCTTACTCCCCAGAGACTTCCCAGCTCATAGAGGGGCCAATGGGTGTACTTGACCTGATCAAAGTCAGATGAGGACCAGACTGATAGGAGCCTTCACTGCAGGAAGTTCTAAGGAACAGAAGGATGAAGGGCCACAGACAACCCCTAGAGACCCACTTCTTTCTGTGCTTCCCGTTCTCTTCAAGGCCTTCCCAGAGGAACTGAAACTGAGTCCTGCATAATTCTGACGCATGGCCCTTTGTGCGTCCACATTGGCTTCTGGTCTTTAGATTATATCTAATGGGCTGGGTAATAAAGCAGTCTTACCCCTCCTGTACTCAGCCCCTGTACTATACTCAGCACATATGTGCATAGGTGCCCACACATGTGCAGATGTCCAGGCACACGTGTAGCTGAGCAATCATACGTCCACACGTGCACATGAAGGCAAACCCTTCGTATGCTGGGCTTGGAAGTCTCACTTTGCAGCCCAGGGTAAAAAGGCATGAGGCAAGCCAGTAAGGACTCTCAAATTTCTAGGTAAAACTCTGAGATGACAGGAAAAAGGAAATGATGTTACCTTTCTCATGGGCTGGGGCCACAGTCCCAGAGGTCTTATGTAGGTCATGACCATGTACTGCTCTGGGAACTGGTCAAAGTTCCTGAAACTGGGGCAGAATTACTCCCTGCCCGGATGCATGCTGAAGGCATCTTCTGTGTCTCAGGTCCATTCTCAGGTCTTTAAGACAGCTATTATTTTGTGGGGACAGGACTAAGTTGGACCTGGGTACTGATTCTAAGACTCCTCTCATGGGCTTTGCGACCTTGGGCAAGTCACTTAACTTCTCTGGGAATGTTTCCCCCTCTGTAAGGTGGGAAAGATTGAAGGCAAATGGAGAAGAAGGCAGCAGACGATGAGATGGCTGGATGGGATCACCAGTTCAACAGACATGAACTTGGGCGAACTCCTGGAGATGGTAGGGGACAGGGAGGCTTGGCATGCAGCAGTCCACAGGGTCGCAGAGAGTCAGACACGACTTAGCGTCTGAACAACAGCAACAAGGTGGGTATAACGATGCCTGCCTCTCTAACTCTAGGATATGAATCAGTGACAGTAAAAGTTCTTCAAAGCTGCAGAGGCTTGTAGGTATTCCAGGGGTTATTAAAACCCCTGCCTCCAAAGCTGGCCTTCCCAGAGGAGACGATGCCATGTTTTTTGAACATGGAGCAAATTCCTAGACTGTGCCCTCCCCCTCTCCACTATTTCT
This sequence comes from Bison bison bison, assembly GCF_000754665.1. Lineage (NCBI taxonomy): Eukaryota > Metazoa > Chordata > Mammalia > Artiodactyla > Bovidae > Bison > Bison bison. Next base: position 5,082,868 of record NW_011495061.1, on the reverse strand, counting down.
GCCTTGGGTTGTCAAAAATGGTAATCTTCTCTCAGGCCTGAAATTATGAGCCTGCTTTATTGGTCAAAGGCCATAATAATTTGAGCTCTTATTTTATAAACTCATTTCTGCACAGTGATATCCTGATAGGAGCAGGAATAATAAATCACAAACATGTCCCCCAAGATTGCATTGTAAATGTCAAACTAGACAGGAAATTGTAATTAAAGAAAGGAAATTGCTACAAAGAAGCACTTGATTTTAAAATGAGCCAAGCATAGAATTTTCTAAGCATTTAATTATAGTCCAATTTCAACTGACTTGGCTTTTGCAGTCATATTTCTTATTATAACTCTTCTACATAATAACCCAATCTCCCTGCTCACAGAGGTCCGGCCCGTCAGAGGGTAAGATCACCGCACAAGTACAGGAGTTAGGAACTTTGTAGGGACAGTAATCATGGTGGAGGCTGCGGTGATGGACACAGGTGCCGGAATCTTAAATCAACCACAGTCAAGTTTCCAGCCAACGGGGGAGCAACCTAACACCTGGGAGGAAGCAGATTTAGCCTGACTTCCGCCCAGTGAGAAATCCACTCAGGTAATTGCTTCCATCAGGAGAAGAGAGGCCCAGGCTCCCATGTTCTGTTCCTCAGATCTTCAAAGATGCATGGGAATGGCCCCCATCCAATCCACCCACCTACCAGCCACACTTTACCCAGGTCGCTCCTTAGACTGGGTGCAGGTTAACATCCACAGCCTCTGCACCTGGGTGCTGGGGTAGGGAGGGCCTTGTATACACATTCAACCAGGTGTTCAGTGGCCACAGGCTCTATAGGCAGGAAAGCAGGATGGCTCTGAATTAAGATGTGGTGCCAGACAAGCCTGGGTTCAACTCCTAGCTCTGCCACTTATGGTCTTGACATGCTTGTTTGTAAAATGGGCATAATGATATCTCCATCTTGTCTGATACATTGGTTAACAATCATAAGAAAGACTGATTACAATGGTTCTTGTGGCCTGAGTCTATGTTATTCCAAAGAGGAAGATGGGGAAATGGGTGGGCTGTCTTGATTGAGGTGGGCAGCTCAACTGGATAGGGCTGAGCTAGTGTGATAAGTGGTGGCTATCGGAAGTGAGGGTGAGGTGGGATGATCAGGGGCCCTCTGTTGCTACCCCACATGGTGAGAAGTGACCAAATCACATCAAAAAGTCTCTGTTGGCCCAGGAATGATCCCCAAAGTAACCTGTGCACCACATCTTCTTGTCTCTCCATCACGTTTATAGAGCCCGAAACTGGTTAGCTACTAGTTCAACTCCCCATCCATGGAGGCTATTCCTCTCAGCTGGGATTCCTCATTCCCCTCTTCAGGCTTAGCCTCTCCTACAGGAGGGGCAGGAAGACTCAAAGCCAGAGGATGCTTCTTTCTCAACCCTTCCTCTCTCTTCAGTCAATTCAGCTAGGTTGTGGGCAGCAGAGTGGATTAAGTCTGACACCAGTAGAATAGGGCTTGGCCCCCGGAAAGACCCAAAGACCACTGGCTCAGTGGAAATGTTACCCAAGGAGTTACTATGAGTGGACGTCTTAACAGGTCTGCTAGTCTGGTTGTGCTATTTTGCCTTGCACCAGCTCCAGGGAGAGGTATTTATACAGTCTACAATATGGATGCTACCCCTTTAAATTGTGCAGTGCACAACTTCTACAATGGAACATGGTAAACTTAGGCTCTGGGCCCAGAGTTAGAATTGCAGAGTCCAGAGCTCTGTTGGAGCTATACTGGTGGCAAAGTGAGGGTCAGGTTGGAGAGAAGTACAGAAGTTTGAAGATTTGGACTTGAAATGAAGTGAAGAGTCAAAGGTCCCAGGAATCAGAGCAGAAAGCAGAGGAGTAAAGTCGCAGAGGACTGCAAAGGCATGTCTGGAACCACAAGCTGCATTAAGTATGGGCTGATGAACCCTCTCCCTTCTCCTCTGCTTTATGGGGTTTGTCTCATCCCAATCCTCCTGGCAAGTAGGGGAACGTGGTTTCCAAATCAAGTGATGAGTCAGGCACCAGTGTGCCCACTGGCAGAATATCCCCATCCCTACCTGTGACGAGTCAAATGCAGGGATCACGCCACACAGGAGAGACGTGTGTAGTTGGTGACATGGGACCCACTTCCTGGGCTGTGAGCATCTGAGGGTCCTGGCTCAAGGCTTCCTGGCAGAAGTGCCATCGAAGATGTTTACAGAGAGAGCACTTTGGAGTTTCGAGGGCACCGCAGGGGGGAAAGGCATTTCAAGGGAATGGAACATACAAAACTGTGAGGATACATTCATTCATTAAAAAAATATATATATATATATTGTGACCACTACATGCACTGTTCTGGGCACTGTTATTGTTCAGTCATTAAGTCATATCTGACTCTTTGTGACCCTATGAGTATACCAGGCTTCCCTGTCCTTTACTATCTCCTGGAGTTTGCTCAAACTCCAGGAGATGTCCATTGAGTCAGTGATGCCATCCAACCATCTCATCCTCTGTTGCCCCCTTCTCCTCCTGACCTCAACCTTCTCCAGCATCAAGGTCTTTTCCAATAACGCAGCTCTTCGCATCAGGTAGCCAAAGTTTTGGAGCTTCAGCTTCAGCATCAGTGCTGCCAGTATATTTTCAAGGTTGATTTCTTTTAGGATTGACTAGTTTGATCTTCCTCGGAGAAGGCAATGGCACCCCACTCCAGTGCTCTTTTCCAGTACTCTTGCCTGGAAAATCCCATGGACAGAGGAGCCTGGTAGGCTGCAGTCCATGGGGTCGCTAGGAGTCGGACACGACTGAGCAACTTCACTTTCACTTTTCACTTTCATGCATCGGAGAAGGAAATGGCAACCCACTCCAGTGTTCTTGCCAGGAGAATCTCAGGGATGGGGAAGCCTGGTGGGCTGCCATCTATGGGGTCGCACAGAGTCGGACACGACTGAAGCGACTTAGCAGCAGCAGCAGCAGTTTGATCTTCTTGCTGGGGTAATAGAGATGCTGCAAAGAACAGAACAGGGAAAAGTCCTCGTCTTCATGAAGTTTCCCTTCTATTGGAAGAGAAAGATAACAAATACTACAGTAAACAAATTGTACAAATGGTGAGGAGGGGGAAGTGGCGGGGGCAGAGAAGAAAGAACCAGGTTGCAGAAGGCCTCATAGATAACATGGCTGGTGGCTTGCTGACTATCTCCTTGAGAGCAGACTCACAGGGGTCACAAGGGCCCCCTTGTGGACACCACCTGGGTTAAAATCTTGGCTTGGCCACCTACTAACTGTATAACCTCAGGGAAACAACTTCTCTGAACCTCAGTTTCTTAAATGCAACCCAGGGATTCATAATACTGTCAACGTCATAGGATGGTTGCTGGTGTGCTTAGCCACTAAGTCGTGTCCAACTCTTTGCCTGCCAGGCTCCTCTGTCCATGGGATCTCCCAGGCAAGAATACTGGAGTGGGTTGCCATTTCCTCCTCCAGAGGATCTTCCTGACCCAGGGGTCAAACCCGAATCTCCTGCACCTGCTGCGTTGCAAGCCAATTATTTGCTACTAAGCCATAGGATCACTACAAGGTTTAAAACAGTTAATTCACCTAAAATGCTACAAGCAGGTACCTGGCTTGTAGCAAGTGCTACTGCTCTTTCAAAGAGGAGAGACAAGTCAGCTCTCCAAGTCATAAAGCTCACCTCTGCTGGCATGAGGAGGTGGTATGCAGGGGCCAAAGGGAGGGAGAGGGCCTTTGCAGTAGTCCAGGGAAGAGATAATGGTGGCCCAGGGTGAGGGGTCACAGTGCCCCTCGATAGGGGATGGAGAGAACTGGAAGGACTGGAGAAAAATGTGTGAGGTAACCTTGGTGAACTGTACCTCATACTCCCTCTTAGAAGGAGGGGCTTTGAGGACTTCCCTTGTGGTCCAATGGCTAAGACTCCATGCTCCCAATGCAGGAGGCCCATGTTCAATCCCTGGTCAGGGAACTAGAGTCCACGTGCAACTAAAAGATCCTACATGTTCAACTAAGACCAGTGCAGACAAATAAATAAATAATAATAATAATAATAATTATTAAAGAAGGAGTGAAGTTGAGGGAGAGGGCGGAGCAGCGACATCAGGCCCTCCTCATTGCTGATGATGTTCCTGCAGTGGCCTTCTCCTCACTCTCCCTCCTAGAGCCCACTGCTCTTCTCTGCCCCCAGGAAGTTCATTTCAAGAAGGCCCTTCCCTCCCCCTGCCTGAAGTGCCCTGCCCTCTCTCCTGATAGGATCCAGTCCAGTCTTTGGCCTGGTGATCCAGGCCCTTCCTACCCTGACCCTGCTGCTGCCGCTGCTAAGTCGCTTCAGTCGTGTCCGACTCTGTGCGACCCCAGAGACGGCAGCCCACCAGGCTCCCCCGTCCCTGGGATTTTCCAGGCAAGAGTACTGGAGTGCGCTGCCATTGCCTTCTCTGACCCTGACCCTAGCTTGCTCCATATCTCACTGCCCCTTCAAGAGCCCTTGTGCTGCCCTCATCAGGCTCTGCTTCCTTCTGCAGGCCCCTCCATGGCAGCTTGGCCCCCATTAGCTCCCAGGGAGCCCAGTCTCTGGCGGTGATTCAGGGGTGCCTCCTGGTGGCCACAAGGTGAGTTGCCTGCATGCCTCCTCAGGAAGGAGTTCTCCGGCCAGCATAGCTTCCCTCTGGAGCTCTGCCTCTGCACTCTGCACTCTGCACTCTGCCTCAGTGGCTGCAGGTTGGAGGGAGTGTGCCCATGTCCCAGAGCCCTCTACCTGGCATAGGCAGGGTCCATTTGTGAAGGAGGCACATGTTTATTAATCATGACTACAACTTTGTGCCCTGTATCTTGTGACCTTTTGGTCAGGGAGAACCCAAAATCTTCTCTTAGAAAAACAGACCTTCATGAAAGGCCTGCAGACTCCCCATTAAGATGACACTTTAATGGGGGAACCTGAGATGCTCTGGGCCAGAGGCAGCTGGCCCGGCCTGCCCTCAGGGCATCCTGAAGCAGTTCTTCCTGGAGGAGAGAGCTGTCAGGTTGTACCGTCACATCAAGGCCCCATCTCATTCTGGCTAAGACACAAGACCATATCCCAAGTCTCCTCCTGCCCTCCAAGACCCTCTACCATAGCTCCCCCACTGAGAACTCCGTGGCCTGACCATGCCCCACCTGCTTCCCCTGCCCCCGAGGGACCATCCCCCTGCCCTGCTCACTCCTGTACTCCACCTTCTTAATCAGCTCCTGTACCCGTTCTTCCAGGGAGCAAGGCTGCCCTGGCCTTCTTGGCCCATCTCTGTTTCTCCCTCCTCTTTTCTCCTGGAACCACCAGCCAGCCATCACAGAGAGCCCTCAGGGCCGAGAGAGCCTCTGGGTCTAAATCTCAGCCTTGCCAGCCCCCAGGCCTTCCATTGGCTCCTATCAGGCTTCCTCTAGGCCATGAGACCTCCAGGAATAGGGGCCATCTGCTGTTTCCTTCTCTGTGCCCCCCATAGGGCCTAGCACTGATGAAGCATAAAGTAGGTGCCTGATCCCCATCCACCTACAGGAAAATGGGACAACTGTTCCCCTGAGGCCTCATGCCCAGAGCCATGGCTGGACAGGGAGGAACCAACATGGAGGGGACTTCAGGCAGCAGAAGCTGATGACAGAGGATTCAGAGGGTCCAGCAGAAGCCCTTCATGGTGGACAAACAGGACCTCCAGCAAGGAGCCCCTAGCCATGTCTAAGGGAAAAGCAACATCCATTAAGTCCATTAACTTTAACACTGAAATCAATGTTGCAGCCACCAGAAGTAATTAGCATAATTCACATTTCAGATCAGGAGATTTTTTGAAAACCAAGTTTAATTACATTGAAAAATGACAACTTCATTTTCTCTCCCTGGATAGGTTCCCCTGATGTTCCCCCACACTTTCATTAAAAAAAAAAAAAAAAGGACTGGTCACATTTTTTTTTTTTAATGCTATTAAGCAAAAGTAGTACTTTGGCTATTTCAGAGCTAATAAATCAGCTTGGATGCCCACAACACAGTTCCCCTCCTCCTAGGAGGATAGAGTGTACAGATTTTGGCCTGAGAAAATGCAGTTAGGATTCTCGGGCAGTCAGAGTGGCTCTAGGACAGCATCAAATCCATTTTACAGATCAGTAAACTGAGGACAAACCCAAGGAGGAGACGCATTCCAGGTCACCTTGTCCAGCCCAATGCTAGCTGCAAGGGATGCAGACATGGCCCCTTTCATCGAGGAATAGGAAAGACAGAGATGTAGGCTATGATGGGGTCAGCACAGACCAGCGTGGGGAATCAGGAAAGGCAGAGTTGACATCAGATCTGAGTCTTGAAGGATCTAGGAGTTAGCTGGGGGAAGAAGAGAAAGCTTCCATTCCAGATGAGGGAGAAGGCAACAGCCAAGGCCAAGCAATGTGACTTGGGAGTGTATCTGGGCTCGGGTAGAGGTTGCCCACTCAAGCTCTTGTGGGAAATGAGGCCTGAGCCTGCCACATCACCCCTCACTGATTTCCCAGACAGAGGGCCCTCATACCCTTATGAGGTTATCAAGGTTCCCAATAAATTAAAGATGGCAGCCAGGAGGCCACACTGTCCCCACTTTATCCCACCTCATCACACCCCATGCCCTGGTACCACCCTTCCTGTATTTCCTGAGCCTGCAGCCCTCCAGTCCCTACCCCATCTCTTTATCCACCCATAGATCTGCCCCACCCCAACAGCTTAGCCTGACCATTCTTATTTTCAGCTTCTCTCCACTCAAGCCTCGTCTTTACAACCTCTGGTTCCTCTGACAGATGCATCTCCCCCCCCATGACTTGGTCCCATGTGTTTGTTTAAGAGGCTGCCATGGTGCTAATTGCTGTGTTTATTCTTGCTCGCCAAATGTGCTCTGTTTTGCAGGCATTTGCTTGAGTGGTTCTGGATGTCTGATCTTGCTTGTTTTTCTTTTGGGGGAGTAGGGAAAGAGACACACCCTTTCCATCACTGCCTTTCTCGGACAGGCCAGAACCCAGCTCTAGGACCTGTCCCCTTGGCTTGCCTCTACCCCTTGTCTCCAGGAAGAGGCTCCTGGGCTCAGAGTCAGCTTCCTGGGTCAGGAGAGTTTAGGTTTGCTGCTGTGGGGCAGAGGCAGCATTCTGTCCTTGGAATCATGTCTCTGTCTTCCCAGCGACCCCAGAGTCAGAAAAGCAAGCATTAGCTCATTGGTTGTGCAGTCTGGCCTAGCCTGTTCTCTAAGTAAAGGAACAACCTAGATGAGAATGTTGTGCTTCGCTGGATCTCCGAAGATGAGGCAATAAATGTGAGCCATCCCAGACTTCAGGGATCCCCACGAGGGTTGCTCAGCCAGGCAGGCCCCCACTCCCAGCTCCCCCTTCCTGTGCCAAGCCGTTCCATTGTGCAGGCTGGCAGGCCAGGGTAGGGGACCGAACGGTCATGTCTGCCAGTGTCTTCGCATCATAGCCCCTTGCTGAAAGGCCCCACCCCGCCCCCTCCCCTGGGCCCCACCAGCCAGGCCAGGGTCAATGGGATTAAAGGCTCAATTCACGCCAGTCAGTTCTCTGGTAACACGATTTCATTAGAGGCAGGCAGGGAAGAGAATGGACGGAAACAGCTGGTGTATAAATTATAAAGTCTACTTTGTACTGACTGCGCACACCTTTCCCCAGCCACATGACTAATTAATGTGGCGGGGAGTGGACTTGAAGTCAGATTGCCTTTCCCCCTCTCTCCTGGGGCTTGGTTAACAACAGGTCCCTGCAAAGCTGGGAGAAGGGAAGATTATGCAAAGCTATCATCATATGAAAATAGCATATTAACATACTGCCTGTGAGCTGTGTCCAATCAGTTCCCTCCCAGTGGCGTGTGTACGAAACAATTAGAATGGCATTTCTACCACGCTTCTTTAATACATTTTGGCATTAATATAATCAAGGAGTGGGGGCCTAGACATCTTGCAGGCACGGTTTTCTGTAACACCCCTGGGATATCTGGGGGAGGGTGGTTGATGAGATCTTGGGGGTGGGGGTGGGACGCGGCTGCGCTCCTCCAGACCAGAACCTCAGCCACAGTTCTCTCGTGGGCTGCCCTGCCTCCATCAGCCACCACAACCTCTGGCTGCCTGGGAGAAAAGGCTTTCTTCCCCCTGGGCAAACGACCACAGACTCCTGTGGTTCCCCTACTAGCAACAGCAAGAAGTTCTAGAGTTAGCGAGATGCTTTAGAAACATCGATTATGTATTTTAATCTTTCCTGATCCCCTTTTCCCTCTCAGAGACTTCCCAATTCCAAGTAAAATGCAAATTCTTTGCATGCATGCTAAGTCGCTTCAGTCATGTCCAACTCTTTGTGACCCCATGGACTGTACTTGCTCCTCTGTCCATGGGATTTCTCGGGCAAGAATACTGGAGTGGGTTGCCATGCCCTCCTCCAGGGAATCTTCCTGACCCAGGGATCTAACCACATCTCTTATCTCTCCTGCATTAGCAGGCAGGTTCTTTACCACTAACGCCAACTGGGAAGCCTGCAAACTCTTTACCAGGGCGTGGTCTAGCCCCTGCCTACCTCTCCAGCTCACCTGGCCCAGCTGTCCCTTACAGGCCTTCTGTCTGTTCCTCACACACGCTGAGAGATCTTCCCTGCCTCAGGACCTTTGTACTTGCTCTTCGTTCTGCCTGGTGGGATTTTCCTTCTCATCCTGCAGGTCTCAGCTCCTCAGAGAAGGCCTACCCTGACTGCCTGATCTAAACCAGCTCCAACCCAGCTCCAAAACAGGAGGTAGGTTTCTGTCTACTTCCTGTTTTGTTTCCTTCAAAGGTCTTATCCTGATCTCAAACTGCTCTGTGTCTGGATTTGGTTCCCACTGGAACATAAGCTCCAGAGGGCAGGGACCTCGTCTAGCCTGGTCACTCCTGGATTCCCAGCACTCTGGTTATAACTGGCACATACCAGGTGATTGGCAGTTATTGTTTGGGTGAGCGAATGAGTGAGTGAATGACTCAAATCCTAGCATCAGCAGGCTCTGGGGAACCATTAAGACCTGGTGGGGATCCTGGCTTTGCTGCCATTTCCCTTGGGCAACCCAGCTTCTTCCTTCACTTGCCAAGCCTTCCTCCAGAACCTGCTGGTTGGTTAATCCTGAAGAACTGGGAGAAGCAGGAACCAGATGTGGTTCCTGCCCTGAGGGGCTCAAAGCCTAATTGGGAAACAAGTTCCAAGATGAGAGGAGAAGACCAGTTCTCTAAGTCAGAGTTTGAACACAGCAGGGCAGGGGGATGGAAAGGTGGGAGTGAAGGGACGGGGGCCAGCTCTAGGCCTAATGCTGCTGTGTGACCTCAGGCCAGTCACTGAACCTCTCTGCTTCTCAGTTTCCTCATCAGAAAGGCAGATCACAGTCAAAGTCAGCCTTGGAGCTTATGGAGTCCCATTTTAGAGATATGCAGGCTGAGGCCCAGAGTGGGTTGTTCTTATCCAGAGTCATAGGGTGAGTGAGTGGCCAAGCCAAGACCCGTGCCCAAACCAGGGGCTGTGTATTTCAGTGGGATGCCAGACCTCTGCTCCCGTCTGCCATCAGCCACCTGAACCATTCCAGATTCTTCAGGGGTCCTGTTAACATCCAGTCCTCATCCTGCAGCTCACAGAAAGAGCTGAGAGTCCTGAGCGTACGCCTCCGTCCCTCGCAGCAAGTGGGAACCATGCCTGAGTGAAGGCATCTCCAGCCAGGAGCCCCTTGGGCCTGGCCAGAAGACATCTGGACAGCAACCTGCTGCCAATCCCCAGATTTTGTACAAACAAAGCCTTGTGTCTATGGAAAAGACCTCTCACAAATCAGCCTGGCTCAGACCCTTGCTGCCTTCTCCTGTTCTGACACCCCTGGGAGCTTGCCTCACTGAACTCTGGTGTCCACGTTCAGTGTAACCAACAGGTGTTTACCAAGTATCTACCGCATGTCGAGCATTGTGCTATTGCCTGGAGATGCATCATTGATAAAATATAGCTCCTTCCATGGAGTTTACATGTGATGGGAGAGACACACACACATGCTACTACTATACAGTATTTGTAATAATATTATACAATACTGTAACCATGAGTCCTGTAAATAATAAGTATCATAAATACATATAGCAGGGGAGGAAGACAGTAACCAGGAAAGAGGGCTCGTGGATACGGTGACATGTGGGCAGAGATCTGGTCAAAGAGATGGGTTGAGGAATGAATGTACATATCTGGGGAGAACCTTCTAGGCAGAGGGCACAGACAGCCCTGTGGCCTGGGACATGAGGAATCTTGGCAAGTTTGGGAACAGTGAGGAGACTCATGTGTGCAAATAGTAAGAGAGCAAGAGGAAGGGTGCAGGGGTAGGTTGAAGGAGGAGGAGGGATGGGCAGATCACACAGGGCCTCGAGGGACTGGAAGTTTCACTCTGAGACGCCACTAAGGAATGACATGATCTGATGTTTGTTTGTTTGTTTTCCCAAATTTATTTTTAATTGAAGGAAAATTGCTTCACAATGTTCTGTTGGCCTCTGCCATACACCAGCATGAGTCAGCCATAGGTATACACGTGTCCTCTCCCTCTCACATCCCTCCCACCTCCCACCCCTGAAGATTACTGACAGCTGTGGGGGAAATGGTCTGTAGGAGGGATGAGCAGGAGGAGTGCCAGAAGACTATTGCAATGATCCAGGCAAGGGATAACAGAGTCTTGGATTAGGGCGAGCGTGGTGAGAAGCAGCTAGATTCTACATGTATTTTAAAGGTATGACCAACAGGCTGTGAATTTAACTGGACTTGGGTTTGGACAGAAAGAGAGTAAGAGCTCTAGAGGTCCTTGGGAGACAGTGAGGCTGACTGCCAGCCTGATGCCATGAGGCTGGCGATGCACTTCCTTGGACACTGTCCCTCTCAGTCTTCAGCCACCAGGAATGGCAAGGGCCATGTTTTTGACTCAACCAAGGCATGCAGAGATGAAGAGTCCTCTTCAGGATGCAAACCCCTATCTCCTGATGGAGTCCATGCCCCCTGGAGTAAGTCCCATCTTGCCAAAGCCCTGACCAGTTCTCGCTCTGTGAACCTCTTGTCCCCAGCTTGAGTCTTGTCCTGCCCTCCCTTGCGGGGCATAGGGACTGAAGGACTGCTTCCGGGCAGGGGTAGTGGTCTCCCAGAGTTGACGAGCATGCCTCCTTCCCCCTGAGTAAGCGCATCCCTGGAAGGCAGGAGGGATGGCTGGGGCTGGACATCCATCCTCCGAGCCCTGCACCTTACTCCACCCTTCAGCTGAGTGTCTGATGCTGATGCCTGACAAGCCCCCCACCAATCCTTTTGGTAAACCCTTCTCTGAGTTCTCATGGCCCAGCACACCAGGAAACAAGCAGCTGTCCCCCAGCACAGTTCTTGGTGAGCAAACTCAAGTCAGAGACCCATCGTAAGAGTAGTAGCCTGTGTAATGTGGAAAATGTTTTCTGACACCATCAATTCATGCACTTCTCACAACTCTGGGTGCTTGCTAAGTTGCTTCAGCAGAAGCCCAGAAAGGTTAAGCAGTTTGTTCAAAGACACACAGGTCACACTGCTAATAAGTGACAGAGTTGGACTTGAACTCAGATGGCCACACTCTTAACCATCTCTCTGTATGGCCTCTCCGATCTTGCTCGTGAGAGCTCGAGAAATGAACGAATGAATGAAAACCACTGAGTGTCTGCTCAGTGCCTGGCTCTGTGACTGGAGGGAGAAGGGAGACACACAGAGAGGAAGACAGATGATTTCAGGGCCAAGTGGTGAGACTAATGATGGAAGGAAGACAGACAAGGTTGGAGGATATGACACCACTCAGCTGTGGAGGCCAAGACTCAGCCAAGCTGCAGACAGGACAGGAAAGGCAGTTCAGGCAGTGGGGACAGCATGTGCGGTAGTGCAGAGGAGGCCGAAGCACTTCCTGGGCTCAAAAAACAGGAAGAAGCTGGAAAGACCAGCACAGATGGGAGTGGTGAGCCTGTGAAAGCACTGAGGAGGGATGCTAGAGAGGGTAGGCAAGGGGAGCATGCTGTGTTGTTTTGCTTACACACACACACATACACTCATTCACACACTCACTCACACACACACTCCTGCCTCTTTCCCCTCCCCAGAATCTGGGAAGCGATACATAATCTTTTTCTAATTATGAAGCAGACTCTATAGCAGAAATCTAATTACAAATCACCTAAAAGTTGTTCCACCCTGGAATCCATGCATTATGCATTCCCTGAATTATGCACCCAGCTCCTTTGGAGGGGGAAAGAGGGAAGAAGGGAGGTCCACTCTCCAGCCACTTGGGGTGCAAGGACAGCAGTGTTTGGGATCTTGGAGTCCGCTCCCATGCCCTGGGGAACTGGGGCCCAGAACTACTTAGAGGAGCCTCCCAGAGGAGAAAGGGGTACAACGGACTCGGCTGTGGGTGCCTGCAGCTTCAGGGAAACACATCCGTTAGGCCTATGGGCAGGTC
>NW_011495061.1:5069968-5070072 GCF_000754665.1 Bison bison bison | reverse complement strand
TGGCATCTGTTGCCTCTTTCATGTCTCTTCTGGCTAAGTGGGAGCTGTCACGTCAGGAGGGCCGCCCCCGTCCTCCGCCTCCTCCCCTCCCCTCCCTCCCTCCC
>NW_011495061.1:5063298-5068298 GCF_000754665.1 Bison bison bison | reverse complement strand
TATCCAACCTTCATATACACATATTAAACAACCCACTCATGTCCACTTATACCAGTAATCTACCTACCCATCAATTTTTCTAATATTTAATTTTCCACTATCCTTCAGCTCATCCATTCATTCATCCGTCTATTCACCCACACTTTCTCTATACCAGTCCTGAGTTAACAGGGGCTGCAGTGGGAAACACTTTTTAAAAGAGGAAATAAGTACATTTAATTTGTAAAGTATCGAGGACATGAAGGCCTGTTACCATGATTAATTCTAAAATGGGTCCCTCTTCCAAGGAGAAAAGTGACATAGGAGGCTGAAAATAGGGGACATCATAGAGGACAGGAATTACTATAGAAGGTTTTGCAAGGAGAGATAGAGGAAGACAGGTATGGAATGGGAAGGTAGAGGGGCTGTGGCTGGAAAGGTGCATTTCTGGCAGGAGAAATGGACATGGAGTAAGGAGAGACACTAGGTTCAGAGGGTCTTGAAGTGTTGACCTGAAGAGTTTGGACAAGATGCTGTTTGCGAGCCTGTTATAGAGTATGACGGAATACTGGACAGGGCCAGGGATTTGGCCTCCATGACCTCCAGCGCCCTCTTCTGGGGAAGCCCTCCCTGATCCCCAGCAAGATGCAATGCCCTCCCTTGCCTGCAGTTCCCTCAGGGCGTCTTCCTAAGGTCTGAGCCCATTAAGCCTTCCACAGTTAGATGAGTTGTTTTTGGTTCCAAGTGAGGAAAATCCAACTTACTCTTAGAACACCTAGACTAAGGGAAGGGCAGGAATGAAGCTGGGTTCGGGGGAAAATAGAATTAGGAAGCAGAACACTATTGGGTCTGTGTCTGTCACTGCTTCTGCTTGTCTCTTCTTGCTGGGTTAGTCTTTGTCTCTCCACAGAGCAGCTTTATCTACATGGCAGAGAATATGTCTTGACTTTTACAGCTTATAGTTTCAGCCAGAAGAGAAGGACTAACTCAACTTTCTTGGTCCCAAGTCCAAATCTCCTCGCAGAAGACACTCATCAGTCTAGCTTGGATCAGGTGCCCACTTCCAGGGTCCATCAGGTCATGGTGCTGGGATTATTAAGGGCTGAATACCGTTCACAGCAGACATACGAATGGAATGATGAATAGGAGGTTACGCTAAGCAGACATCTCATAGTTGTCTACCACAATGACCATGAACCTTGGTGCCCAGCATGGGGCCCAAATACAGGAGGCACAAGACATTGTTGGCTACAAGTTGACAAGGGCCGTGCGTGTATGCATGATAAGTTGCTCAGTCACCTCTGACTCTTTGTGACCCTATGGACTATAGCCCACCAAGATCCTTGTCCATGGTGTGTCTCCATGGAGAGTTGCCATGTTCTCCTCCAGGCAATTTTCCCAACCCAGGTATCAAACCCACATCTCCTGCAGCTCCTGCATTGCAGGCAGATTCTTTACCACTGAGCCACTGGGGAAGCCTATAAACAAGTGGAGCATGAAGAAAGATGAGAGGCTTTCAATCCAGATTTACCAGGTAGAAGTCTCAGGCCCACCTCCACTCCTTGGCATTATTCTGTTGGCCTTAGCAGATCTAGGCTTATGTTAAGTAATTCCATCTAGATCAGTCTTCCAGATCCTAAGCTCCGGCTGGGATAACCTCCAGGCAAATGCTCAAGGTCAGGTTGGAGCAGATTGGACAAGAGGACTGTCCTCTGGGGCACGTTTTGTGTGCTATCGCTGTGCTCTAAGAGTTGCTGAGCAAACTTGCTGGGGCCCTTGGGCAAGGCATGAAGTAGGAGAATGCCACCTTAACCAGGGACCCATTGGGGTCCTATGAAATTAAATATGAAATGGACTTTTATGAAGGCAGCTCCCTGTCCCTGTTGTATCCACAGACCCAGGTCACGTCTTCAGGGTCAAAGCATCTGCCCTACAACCAGCAGAAAGGGTGAGTGATGGGGAGGGCCTAGCCAGAGGCCCCACAGTTAGAGCCATTGGGATAAAATAGCCAAGGTTAGGGTCAAGATGAATACCTAACTGGGCTCAAACCAGGGAGGGCTAGGCAGCCTAAGACTGAGACCAATCCCTCAGCCTTGACTCCTGCTCCATCTGTGCCCTCAGCTAAAAAGAAAAGGTCTTAGATGTTTCTGCATATTCTTTCTCCCATCTCTTCCAGGGTCAGGCCTTTATGTGACCCTCAGGGAACCTCTTGAAGGAAGGAGGAATCAGGGGGTATAGCAAGGATTGGCTCCAGGCCAAGGGACAGTTTCCCATTCTGGGCAGTTTCCAAGAGACCAAGTGCCTGGGAGAGCAAAACCTGATATTGGAAACTTGAAGAAATCATAGAAACTATTTTGTTGCTGGAAAATCAGGCTCAGTCTTTTCATTAGGGGAAAGACTTAGCTGCTGTAACAGACTCCAATCTACAATGGCTTGAGGAAGATGAAGCTTTATTTTTGTCTCTCATTACAGGAGATAACCTGGGTGGCTTGGTGGTAAAGAACCTGAATGCCAATGCAGGAGACGCAGGAAACACCGGTTTGATCCAGTGGGTCAGGAAGATCCCCTGGAGGAGGAAATGACAATCCACTCCAGTACTCTTTTCTGGGAAATTCCATGGACAAAGGAGCCTGGTGGGCTACGGTCCATGGGGTCACAAAGAGTCGGACATGACTGAGCAACTAAGCATGATAAGCAAGCCAGGAGAAAGCCCAGGTTAGCAGGGCTGCTCCACAAGGTCACTCAGGGACCCATCTTCCTTCCGCTGTGTTTCCCCTCATCCCTTCTGGTGGTGGCGCGCAGAGTCAAATCTGAGTGTTCAAATGTCTGTCTTCTAGCTCATGGAAAGGTAAAGCCAGGAAGCCCTGGATAAGCAACATCCTTGTACGCAGGAGAGGTGAAAGTAGCTCATGCCTGTCCTGCCTACAGGTGAGAACAGTGTCTACACCTATTTGCAGGGAAGCTGCGAAAGATAGTTGGGCAGCTGTGTGCCTGGAGGGAGGAGACAAAAAGGCTGGGAGACCACCAGAAGTTGGCCAGGCTCAGGAAGGGGAACTTGCCTAAGATCTGCATGGAGTAGATCTTTGAACCCGAATCAGGATCCAGGCCTGAGCAGTCACCATCAAGTCCGAGAGGCCTCAGGGCAGTGCCGCAGCTCTGAGGGTCTGAATTAGCAGCCAGTCTCCAGCCTGAAGTCCCTCGGGCTGGGGATGACCTAGTCTACTGGGCTTGGGCACAACTAGTATGAGCTCTGAGAGGTGGCTGACTGTGACCACCAGCCCCGACATGACTCAGACGTGTTTACGACTTAACATAGGAGGGGCTGAGAGGGGCTCAATGCCTTGGAGAAACCCAGGCAGGTCCTGGGGAGCAGCAGCCATGGAGGACTATGTGCTCCAGGGGGCTGGGTTTTTCTCCAAACTTGCATCATTTGGGAGCTGGTGGGCCACGTGGAAGAACCTTTCGATCTTGGGGTAGGTATGGGACAGAAGGATCCCACTAGCTAGAACCTGGAGGAAGCAGACCAGGAATGCTCCCCCATCAGCGCCACACGCCTCGGCCCCTGCCTGCAGCATGAGGACGGCTTCTGTGAGGTGTGTACTGTTGGGACATGCAGTTGTAGCTCCAAGGGGACCACCTGCATGTGGGTGTGTGCACTCTGTGAGCTTGTCGGGAGACACTCTGTTCTCTGGGAGTGAGTCACCGTGCCCAGCCCTATGGGCCAGTCGCTTGGGAGTCCACAAAGCTCTAGAACCAGCATCGGCCCCTGGGGCATGTGGGAACACCCAGCCTGCGAGACTCAGCCCAGGACCACTCCAGGACTCCAGACCTCGGTGGGCAGGTGATTAGGAGGGTGGGAGAGGCAGAGAGGACCCTAGTCACGCAGGATGAGCATTGGGGATTCTGATTGGGACTGAGGTTGGGATTCTGACCTCCAGCTGCAGGTCAGGCTGGAGTTTGGTTACTGGTGTGGCTGTGACCCCGGAAGGGACATCGGGGCTCCAAGAGCCCCCATGGTGAGGGTCTCTCAGGGGTGGGAGGTGCAGAAGAAAGCCATTCGGCCATTAGGAGAGACCCACCCTCCAGGGGTGCCTCATTCTAACTGCTGAGGAAGGCTGCAAACTCCCCAGCAATACAGAGGCTCTGTCATCACCAATTCTCAGAACAAGCCAGTTGGCTAGATAAATAAGAGAGTGGAGGGAAATATTTGAGCAGACAAATTCTCCCAACTGGGCATTAGGTGGTGAGTGTGCAGAGGACAAGGGCAAGTTCAGAATCTCAGAGTTGGGTTAGACCCCCAAGGCCTTCTTGTCTGACCCATTTCTCCCCCAAAGCAAGGGGCTGGAAGAGAAGATGCAAACACTTACAGCTCACTAGTTTTTCTTTTATCCCCATCACACAAATCACTATACAAATAACTATGTAATTAACTAGATGGTTGTGATAAGAGCTATGGAGGAAAAGCAGAGAGGGCCCTGCCAGACTGTAACAGGGAGATCTAACCTAGTCTGGAGGGGAGGAGAGACATTAAATCCCAGACTCACAGCGTGAGCCAGAGGTGGTCCAAATGAAGAACATTCCATAGAGAAGAAAGAGCAAGTCCGAGGGCCCTGTGGCAGGCAGTGGTTCAGGCAGTGACAAGGGCAATGGGTGTTGGTGGGGGCCAGCGGTGGATGTCCGTGATGGGAGATGCTCCAGGAGAGCCTGCTTCTGTAGAGTCAAGGGACGACGGGCAGAGATGGGGGCTTTCTGCAGAGAGTAATGGGGAGCCATTACAGCTTTGAAGGTTAGTTGACAAAATCTGATTTGCATTTTTATAATATGTCCCGCCTGCCTATGGAGTATGGAGGCTGGATTTGCGGGCCTCAGGGTGGATGCAGGTATTCTAACAGGATGCTTTTGGAGCTTTTGTTATTCAGTCGCTCAGTCATGTTGGACTCTCTGCGACTCCATGGACTGCAGCAGGCTAGGCTTCCCTCGCCTTCACTATCTCCCTGAGTTTGCTCAGACTCATGTCCATT
>NW_011495061.1:5058129-5063198 GCF_000754665.1 Bison bison bison | reverse complement strand
CTGAGTTTGCTCAGCTCATGTCCATTGAGTTGGCGATGCCATCCAACCATTTCATCCTCTGTCATTCCCTTCTCCTCCTGCCCTCAATCTTTTCCAGCACCAGGGTCTTTTCCAATGAGTCAGTTCTCATCAGGTAGCCAAAATGTTGGAGCTTCAGCGTTAATCCTTCCAATTAATATTCAGGGTTGATTTCCTTTAGGATTGACTGGTTTGATCTCCTTGCTGTCCAAGGGACTCTCAAGAATCTTCTCCAGCACCACAGTTTGAAAGCATCTTCTTCAGCACTCAGCCTTCTTTATGGTCCAACTCTCACATCCATACATGACTACTGGGAAAACCATAGCTTTGACTATATGGACCTTTGTTGGCAAAGTGATGTTTCTGCTTTTTAATACACTGTCTAGATTTGTCATAGCTTTTCTTCCAGGGGGCAAGTGTCTTAATTTCATGGCTGTAGTCACCATCCGAAGTGACTTTAGAGACCAAGAAAATAAAGTCTGTCACTGTTTCCATTGTTTCCCCATCTATTTGTCATGAAGTGATGGGACCAGATGCCAAGATCTTAGTTTTTTGAATGTTGAGATTTCATGCTGCTCTTGGAGTAGCAGCAAGAAACGATAATGGTCACTTGGACTAGGACGGTAGTGGTCACTATGTGATTGGAGAGAGTGTTAAATATGACTCTGATTTATTTCTAAATTTTTAAAATTACAAATGACTTATTCATTATAAATAATCAAAAGATTCTAAAAGTAAATAATGAAGAAAGGTAATACTTTCCCCTTAACGCTCATCTTCCGCTCTTACCTGCTAAGGCCACCCTGCTGACAGCTGGAACAAGAGCAGCCTTGCCCATCTTTCCGTTGTGTTCATCTAAGGGGAGAGAGGTTTTCTTTTAAATGGGATATTACTTGCTACTTACTCTGCAACCTACTTTTCTCGCTTAACAGTACATCACAGATATCCTTTGCGATTCTGTAGCTGTAGGTCTAACTCGTATTTTAACAGCTTCATGGTGTTCTACAGCGGGGCTGTACGACAGTTCGTTTGATCACTGAGTGACATTGATATTCGAATAGTTTCCTGCCACCACAAACAATGCTGAAATTATTAGGTTATCCTTAAATATGGGTGATTTTCCTCTATAAGATACTTTCCCAGAAGGAGAATTTCTAGGTCAAAAGGCATGTGCATTTCTAATTTTAATCAATAGCACCAGGTTACTTGCCCCAAATTGTAATAGATAGTGCCAGATTACTTGCTCAGCAACAAATGAGAGCACCATTTCCTCAGATTTTTAGCAGACCTGAACATTTTACTCTTACCTTTTTTCCCAATCTGACGAATTAAAGCAATGAAAACTTATTTCACTTAAAGTTGCATTTTCCCAGCTAATAATCAGGGTAAGCATTTTATTGGCTATCTAGGTCTTCTCTCACAATGACTAGTTCATACCCTATTTCCATTTCTCTTTTGGGCATTTGTATTTTTCTTTACAATTTATAGAAACTCTTTGTATATATGACATAATTTCCCTTTTACTGTTTTATATTTTGTAGATTTCATTTGTCTTTTTCTTTGTTTATGGTAGCTTCTACCATCAAAGTTTTAAAAATCAACTGTAGTATAATATCTATCTTTTTCTGTTACTCCTACAGGTATATCCCACTAAATTTATTCATAATTTCATTATCCAAATCTATTCTATTTTCCTTTAAATTTTTGTAATATTTTCACTGGTTCATTTGTATATTAAAATCTCTAACCCATTTGGAACATAATCTCTATGGGGGTGCATAGGGATATCATTTTTTTTCTTTCAGATGGATAACCAATAATGACAGCACCATTTTTTTGTAAATTAATTTATTTATTTTAATTGGAGGCTAATTACTTTATAATATTGTAGTGGTTTTTGGCATACATTGACAATCAACCAATGGTGTGTACATGTGTCCCCGATCCTGAACACCCCTCCCACCTCCCTCCCCATCCATCCTTCACGGTCATCCCAGTGCACCAGCCCTGAGCACCCTGTCTCATGCATCAAACCTGGACTGGCAATCTATTTCACATATGGTAATATACATGTTTCAATGCTATCTCTCAAATCATCCCACCCTCGCCTTCTCCCTGCTAAGTCACTTCAGTCGTGTCTGACTCTGTGTGACCCCATAGACGGCAGCCCACCAGGCTCCCCCGTCCCTGGGATTCTCCAGGCAAGAACACTGGAGTGGGTTGCCATTTCCTTCTCCAATGCATGAAAGTGAAAAGTGAAAGTGAAGTCACTCAGTCATGTCCGACTCTTAGCGACCCCATGGATTGCACCCTACCAGGCTCCTCCGTCCATGGGATTCTCCAGGCAAGAGTATTGGAGTGGGGTGCCATTGCTTTCTCCCACAGAGTCCAAAAGTCTGTTCTATACATCTGTGTCTCTTTTGCTGTCTCACATATAGGGTCATCATTTCCATCTTTCTAAATTTCATATATATGCGTTAGTATACTGTATTGGTGTTTTTCTTTCTGACTTACTTCACTCTGTATAATAGGCTCCAGTTTCATCCACCTCATTAGAACTGATTCAAATGCATTCTTTTAATAGCTGAGTAGTATTCCATTGTGTATATACCACAGCCTTCTTATCCTTTCATCTGCCAATGGACATCTAGGTTGCTTCCATGTCCTAGCTATTGTAAACAGTGCTGTGATGAACATTGGGGTACACGTGTCTCTTTCAATTCTGGTTTCCTCAGTGTGTATGCCCAGCAGTGAGTTTGTTGGGTTGTATGGCAGTTCTATTTCCAGTTTTTTAAGGAATCTCCACACTGTTCTCCATAGTGACTGTTCTAGTTTGCATTCCCACCAACAGTGTAAGAGGGTTCCCTTTTTGCCACATCCTCTCCAGCATTTATTGTTTGTAGACTTTTTGATAGCAGCCATCTTGACTGGCATGAAATGGTACCTCAATGTGGTTTTGATTTGCATTTCTCTGATAATGAGTGATGTTGAGCATCTTTTCATGTGTTTGTTAGCCATCTGTATGTCTTCTTTGGAGAAATGTCTATTAAGTTCTTTGGCCCATTTATGACAGCACCATTTTAAAAAGTAACTTTCAGTTCAGTTCAGTTCAGTCACTCAGTTGTGTCTGACTCTTTGCGACCCCATGAACTGCAGTATGCCAGGCCTCCCTGTTCGTCACCAACTCCCGGAGTCCACTCAAACCCATGTCCATTGAGTCAGTGATGCCATCCAACCATCTCATCCTCTGTCATCCCCTTCTCCTCCTGCCCCCAGTCTTTCCCAGCATCAGTGTCTTTTCATATGAGTCAGCTCATCGCATCAGGTGGCCAAAGTATTGGAGTTTCAGCTTCAACATCAGTCCCTCCAATGAACACCCAGGACTGATTTCCTTTAAAATTGACTGGTTGGATCTCCTTGCAGTCCAAGGGACTCTCAAGAGTCTTCTCCAACACCACAGTTCAAATGCATCAATTCTTCGGCGCTCAGCTTTCTTCACAGTACAACTCTAACATCCAAACATAACCACTAGAAAAACCATAGCCTTGACTAGACGGAGCTTGGTTGGCAAAGTAATGTCTCTGCTTTTTATTATGTTGTCTAGGTTGGTCCTAACTTTCCTTCCAAGGAGTAAGCATCTTTTAATTTCATGGCTGCAATCACCATCTGCAGTGATTTTGGAGCCCAGAAAAATAAAGTTAGCCACTGTGTCCACTGTTTCCACATCTATTTGCCATGAAGTGATGGGACCGGATACCATGATCTTAGTTTTCTGAATGTTGAGCTTTAAGCCAACTTTATCACTCTCCTCTTTCATTTTCATCAAGAGGCTCTTTAGTTCTTCCTCACTTTCTGCCATAAGGGTGGTGTCATCTGCATATCTGAGGTTATTGATATTTCTCCCAGCAATCTTGATTCCAGCTTGTGCTTCCTCCAGTCCAGCGTTTCTCATGATGTACTCTGCATATAAGTTAAATAAGCAGGGTGACAATATACAGCCTTGACATACTCCTTTATTGAGATATGATTCACATACATACAATTTACCCATTTAAAGCATAGAATTTAATGTATTTTAATATATTCTTAGATAGGCAAATCACCATAGTCAATTTTAGAACCTTTCATTATCTCAAAAAGAAACCTTGTACACTTTAGATAGAGGATGAGATGGTTCGATAGCATCATCTACTCAGTGGACATGAATTTGAGCAAATTCTGGGAGATAGTGAAGGATGGGGAGCCTGGAGGGCTACAGTCCATGGGGTTGCAAAGAGTCAGACACAACTCAGCATATGAACAACAGCAACAACATTTTAGGTGCTAGCTTGTTCCTACCCCTGCAACCACTCGTCTGTTTTCTGTCTCTATAAACTTGCCTACTCTTGACATTTCTATAAATGGAATTATATAATATGTAGACTTTTGTAACTGCCTTTTTTCACACAGCATAACATTCTGAGGCTTATTCACTTTGTGGCATGTATCAGTATTTCATTCCTTTTTGTGGCCCAATAACATCCCTTGTCAGTTGATGGCCATTTGTTTTTCCCCCACGTTTTGGCTATTATAAACAACGCTACTTTCAACATCAGTGTACAAATTTTTTGTGCGGATATGTTTTCAGTTCTCTTGTCTACATACCTAGATGTAGAATTAATGGGTCATATGGTGATTCTATGTCTACCTTTTGAGGGATTACCAGGCTGTTTTCCAAAGTGGCTGCACCATTTCACATTCCCACCAGCAGTTAGGGGTTCCAGTTTCTCCACATCTTCACCAACATTTGTTATTATCTGACTTTTTGATTTTAGCTTCCTAGTGGATGTGAACGGAGAAGGCAATAGCACCCCACTCCAGTACTCTTGCCTGGAAAATCCCAGGGACGGAGGAGCCTGGTAGACTGCAGTCCATGGGGTCGCTAGGAGTTGGACACGACTATATAACTTTCAAGTAAACAACCTGAGCGACTTCACTTTCACTTTTCACTTTCATGCAATGGAGAAGGAAATGGCAACCCACTCCAGTGTTCTTGCCTGGAGAATCCCAGG
>NW_011495061.1:5048925-5058029 GCF_000754665.1 Bison bison bison | reverse complement strand
GCAATAGCACCCCACTCCAGTACTCTTGCCTGGAAAATCCCAGGGACGGAGGAGCCTGGTAGACTGCAGTCCATGGGGTCGCTAGGAGTTGGACATGACTATATAACTTTCAAGTAGACAACCTGAGCGACTTCACTTTCACTTTTCACTTTCATGCAATGGAGAAGGAAATGGCAACCCACTCCAGTGTTCTTGCCTGGAGAATCCCAGGGATAGGGGAGCCTGTTGGGCTGCCGTCTCTGGGGTCGCAGAGTCGGACACGACTGAAGCGACTTAGCAGCAGCAGCAGCAGCAGTGGATGTGAAGTGGTATATTATTGTGGTTTGATGTGCATTTCCAATAGTGATGAACATCTTTTCAGGTGGCTTATTGGCTTATTTGTTTATCTTCTTCAGAGAACTATCTATTCAGTTCGATTTATTCATTGTTTTCTCTGATGAACTGAAATGAAATTTTATCATATATTAAATTATTTTCTAATTTGGATCTATATATTGGTTCTTTGTTCCTCTGTTCTACTTACCACTTCCTAGCTTATCCTGTACTGTTCAGATCATGGTGGCTTTGTAATATCTTTTATTATCTAATAATGCAAGTTCTTGTTAACTAGTCTTTCTTTTCATGTTTTCTCAACTAGACTCAGACACTTATTTTTCAAATATAATTCAAATTAATTTTTTACATTTCTAAAATACTTTTTAATTTGAGATTCTAATAGAAATTGCATTGAAAGTGAAGTGAAGTGAAAGTCTCTCAGTCATGTCCGACTCTGCAACCCCATGGACTATACAGTCCATGGAATTCTCCAGACCAGAATACTGGCGTGGATAGCCTTTCCCTTCTGCAGGGGATCTTCCCATCCCAGGGATCGAACCCAGGTCTCCCCCATTGCAGGCAGATTCTTTACCAGCTGAGCCACAAGGGAATCCCAAAAGGCTGGCTTGTCAGGAGTGGGAAATGAATTATTTTTATGAGAATAAGTCTTTTCTTTGAAACATGGCTACCTTTCTATACGTTTAGATCTTGTCATATGTCCTTCAATAAGATTTCATAACTTTATCCAAAGAACTTTACCTTTGTGATTGTTGTTTTAAAATTATCCCTTAGTATTTTACTGTTTTGTCACGATTGCAAATTAATTTTTTGTCATTTACATTTCTAATATGTCATTGCATTGAGAAAAAAACTATAGATTTTCCTTTACCTTGTATTTAGCCACCTAGTAACTTCTAAACTAAACTTTGTTGGAATTTCTTGAAATGCAATCATATCATTTGTTAAAAAAAAACATGTTGTCATTTAAAAAAATCAGCTATTTATTCCAATTAGTTTACTTTTGTCTTATTGAATTAGTTAAAATCTCCAAAAAATGTTGAATATTAGTGATGGTAATGACATCTTGGCAAGAGATGCTCTTGCCAATTTCTGGCAAGAGCTTCTGAATGTCATATATTTGTTATTGAGTTTTGATAGATAGTCTTTATCAAATTAAAATATTTTTCTTCTTTTTTTTGCTTTGCTTTGTATTTTATTAGCAATATTTGCTGAATGTTATGAAGTGGTTTTTGGCATCTATTACTATCGTCATATTTTGATCCTTTTCATTAGTTGATGTACTGGACTTATATTGATAAATTTCTTGATGCAGAATCATGTTTTTGATGATAAACTCTCCTATGTATGGTGTAAATTTGTGATACTTTTCCCATATCTAGTAGTTAATATCCTTATTTCAGATTTTGCACTCATTGAAACTGGTCTGTAATTTTTTCTTTCTCTTTTAATTCAATCTTTATAAGTTTGGGGAATTAAGAAGATGCTAGCAAATAAAACGAACCAATAATATTTCCAAATTATTCTCTTGTCTGGAAATAATTTAGGTAACATTAAAAATCATCTGTTTTTAAAGGTTATATAAAACTCATTTTTGCTATAATCTGTGGCTTGTAATATTTTTATTTTATTCTTAATTATGGTAAAATACACATGACATAAAATTCACCATCTCATCCATTTTTAAGTGTACATGTCATTAAGGGTAAGTACATTTACATTGTTATGCAGCCAATCCCCAGAACTCTTTTTATTTTGCAAAACTCAAACTCTATCTCCAGAACTCATTTTATCTTGCAAAACTGAAACTCTATACCCATTAAACAAAAACTCCCTGTTTTCCCCATCCCTCAGCCTCTGACAGCCACAATTCTACTTTCTGTCTCTATGAATTTAACTGCTCTAGGTATCTCTTTGGAGAAGGAAATGGCAACCACTCCAGCATTCTTGCCTAGAGAATCCCGTGGACGGAGGAGCCTGGTGGGCTGCTGTACATAAGATCACACAGAGTTGGGCATGACTGAAGTGACTTGGCATCCATGCATTGGAGAAGGAAATGGCAACCCACTCCAGTATTCTTGCTTGGAGAATCCCAGGGACAGAGGAGCCTGGTAGGCTTCCATCTATGGGGTCATACAGAGTTGGACACAACTGAAGCGACTTAGCAGCAGCAGCAGATACCTCTTATGAGTGAAGTCATGCAGTATTGGTCTTCCTGTAATGGTCTTTTTTTACTTAGCATAATGTCCTCAAGTTTTATCCAAGTTGTAGCATGTATCAGAATTTCCTTCCTTTTTAAGGCCAAATAATATTCTATCATATATATATGTATATTTTTACATCTATATACCGCATTTAGTATACCTATTCATCCACTGATGAACACATGAGTTGCTTCCCGCTTTGGGCTATTGTGAATAATGATTCTACAAACAGGGGTTTACAAATACCTTTTTAAGACTTTGTTTTCAATTCTTTGGGGTATATTCCCAGGAGAGGAATTGCTGGATCATACAGTATCTTGTGGGCTTCCGAGGTGACTCAGTGGGTAAAGAATCTGCCTGCAATGCAGCAGATGCAAGCAGGTGCGAGTTTGTCCCCCAGCTTGGGAAGATGCCCTGGAGGAAGACAAGGCAATCCACTCCAATATTCTTGCCTGGTGCCGGAAACATCAGTTCACTTCCTGGGTTGGGAAAATTCCCCTGGAGAAGGGATAGACTACCCACTTCAGTATTCTTGGGCTTCCCTGGTGGCTCAGACAGTAAAGAATCTGCCTGCAATGTCTGGATTCAATCCCTGGGTTAGGAAGATCCCCTGGAGGAGGACAAAGCAACCCACTCCAGTATTCTTGCCTGGAGACTCCCCATGTACAGAGGAGCCTGGTGGGGTACAGTCCATAGAATTGCAAAGAGCTGGACATGACTGAAGCAACTGAGCATGCGTGCACATGGTATCTTGTAATGTTTTAATAGCAGAGTTTTCATTAAAAAAACAACAACAGCTTCTGTTTATTGGCCTATTCAAGATTTCAACTTCTGTGCTCAATTTTGATAATTTTCTACGTTGCCTGGAAAACATCTATTTCCTCTAGGTTTTCACATTTGTTTTCATAAGCTTATGTACATTATTGTTACAATTCTTTAACCTTTTCTGTATCTGTGATATGCCTCTTTTCTTAAATCTAATATGGTGTGTTTTTGCTTTCTTGTTTTTCTTAACTAAGGTTGCCTGGAAAAGTTTATCAATTTTGTTGGTTTTTTCAAAGAACCAGGGTTGGGTTTTCTTTTAATTATTTTTCTATTATTTATTTTCTGTTGCGTTAATTTCTGATTTTTATAACTTTGTTAATTTCATTTATTTTCTTTGGGCTTAGTTTGTTCTCTTTCTAATTTCTTAAATTAAATACTTAGTTAAAATTTTTTTAGTCTTTGTTTCATTGTTAAAAGCACTTATGATCCAACTATTTTTTTTTAATTCTCTTATATCTATAGTAAATATATAAAAAAAACAAAAAACAAAAAAAAGTTTATGGCTATATTTTTTCCTCTGAATACAGCTGTGTCTTATAAATTCTTCATGGTATGCTATTCTCTTTTTCATTACTAGGTGGTTTGTAATTTCAGTTTTGACTTTGTTTTTGATCCAGTAGTAATTTAAAAGAGTGTTTCTTAATTACCAAGCAGTATATACATTTGGCCTTGAAATTAGTCTTATTTATATTAATATTGCTGTTCCTCCTCCTTCTCTGATTGCATTTACTTGGTGTATCTTTGCTCATTGCTTTATTTTCAGTCTTCATTATCACCTTGTTTTGAGAATATTTCTTGTAAACAGCATGTGGCTATATTTTATGCTTTAAATTACTCAGACAATCTGTTTTTTGATAGGGAAATTCAGCCTCTTCACATGTAGTGTAATATACCGATATACTTAGCTTTACTTGTTCCATCTTATTCCGTATACTTGTTGTTCCTTCCCCCCTCACACACACACACACACACACACACACATATACCTTTGTTGTTGTTGCTTTTGCTGGCTTGGTTGAAATTCTGCTTTACTTCTAGATTTCTGGTATTAAGAATTGAGTGGTTGGTTTACTGAAAAAAGATGAAGAAAGATTTGGGAAGAAAATCATAGGCTCAATTTGGATTTTAAATTTTAAGGTACATCCAATGGGATGAAACATTCTATGCAAGGGGATATGTGGAAATACCAGAGCAGAACTCAAAGGGAGAATTCTGAGTAAGGGCTACACACCAACAACCCTAGATGGCACCTCAAGGTGGGGAAGGTGTTCAGAGACGCCTGGGACCCAGTCCTGAGGGATGCCATAGTTAACAGCTGATGAAAGAAGAAAAGCTGGCAATCCATGAAGACTAGAAGGAATGTCCACGGGGTAGAAGGAAAACTCAGAGAATGTGTCTGTCTGAGGAAGAAACATGTTCAAGACAGAAGGGATTATATGCATTAAATTCTGAGAGGTATGGTGAGCCCTAAACATAGTCTTTTAGTGACATAAAAGTCACTGGTGACCTTGGCAAGCCTTACGGAGGCTGAAGCCAGATGGTTGTGGAGGAGGAGAGAGTGGGAGATGAGGAAGTGTGACAACAAAGGGAATAGATGGCAAAAGGTCTCAAGGCAGATGTGAGGTCCAAGGAACTCCTTTGTTGACTTGTTTCAGGTAAGACACCAGAGTTTGCCTGCCTGCTGTGGTGAAAGGTCCAGCAGAACCAGGAGGTCAAAGGGAAGGGGAAGAACCAATGGGACCCTTTGACCAGTGGTAGCTGGTGGACCAGAGCACATGCTGAGAGATAGGGCCCAGCAGGAAGAAGGTCATGTTCTCCAGGAGGGAAGGCATGCATGACCAGGTGCCTGTTGCAGATGTGGAAAATGATGGTAGGAGCACAGACCTGGGGCAGGAGGACGTGGGCCTTTCTGTGGACACATCCCATCTCTTAAAGTAGTAAGTGACATCACCTACTGACACTGCAATGGAGCAGAGGAATAGATCAGACAGCTGTGGAGACAAGAAGAGAAAGAGGACAAGAAGAGAAAGAGAGTGTGGGAGAACACGTGTGGCTTCTGGGCAGCAAGGGGCAGTGGGAGCAAAGCCTTTGGTTGGCCTGATGTTGATGACATTGATGACGCCCTTTGCGTCTCTGGCTGAGCTCCACCGCCTCCCAGGCAAGGCTGGCTATGGGTGCTATTCTGGCCCGTTCTCGCTCCCACAGCCTCTCCCTTCATGCCGGTCACATAGCTAAAACAGGTTGGAACGTGGATGCCGTACATATGTCAGGTACCAGATCTCACACGTTTATAACAATCAGCTCCAAATTCTGATTCCTCTCTTCTGGGTCCTCCTCTCCAAAAAGGTGTAAGACCTTCTAGGAATGCTTATACATGTAATCCAGGTGCCCTCTGGACACCATCAGATTTTGAGTTCTGGATAAAGCCATTTTCTCTCTAATATTCCCAGGGTTGGGAGGTAGGGTTGATAGGCTAGGGATACAGATGCCTCCCATAATATTAGGGTTGTTCCCTGATACTCTTGCCATCTCGTCATCCACTGCATGCACACACTTCCACCCATGCCACTGAGCTGCTGACGCAGGTACTCTTGTCCCTCTCTGTAGTTACCCGTCATTTCTAGTGACCAGCTGTTTTAGAGGAGGCTTTGATAGTAGAGCTATAGGACTCTTAGTGACCTGCTTCCTCATCTGCATCATTGCCCTCTTCTCATTGGAGTGCTGGGCAGAAGTGGGCCAGGCCCAGCTTTGCACCATACCTGGAACTGTTGCCCTTCCAAACTCCAGGCCTTGCTACTCAATCTAGACCCCCATGGGGATCTCCTCTCAGGACCCTCATTGTCTCTCCTCCAGCATGGTCCCCACTGGGGACCTTGATCCTTATAGTATGTCCATCCATGTCCAAATCTCAGGGATACACTAAGTTCAGTGTCCTTCACTAGTGCCTGAGGCTCATATACATTCAGAGATGGGGCTGGGCATCTGTTTCAGTATCCCTGACCACTCATCATGGTGAAGCCCTAATTTTCTCTTCCACTATGAAAACCATGAGGCTGGTCTTCAAAGAGCTCACACAGGCCCTCCGTGTAAGTGAGGGTGGGGCAAGGAAGCTGGGCTGGACTCAAGTGTCAGATCCTGCCAAGTAGATAACCCAATTACAAGGCCATGCTCATCCATATAGTGCTTTTCTGAAAATTAGCAAAAAGTACTTTCTTTTGGCAGGTGCAGCCTATGTCAGACACATGGCTTGGAGAGCAGAGAGAGGGCAGAATTTCAGCCCCCTCTTGTCCTCTTGGCCAGAAGCCCTAGTGCCAGGAACAGCCAGCACCAGTCTAGACAGTGACTGTGCCTAGCAACACAGAGAACTAAACAGCATGGAGATCAAAATATTGGATTCATAGGAAGCATGCACCTGGGTTCTTGTCCCTTTCCATCTGAAGTCCTGGGGGAAACAAAAAGATGGTGCCTAAGGTTCTCTCCTTCTGAGCCTTCATTTTTATATCTGAATTCCTCCCCTGCCTCTATGGCTCCCATTTTCTCCAGTGACCCAGTGTAGACTCTTCATATGGTATCTGTCCTTCTACTCTAGGGGAGAGCTGAAACTGTGCCCTCAGGGACTGACCTTATTCTCCAGGTTTCAGTGGACCAATGCACGCACTGCTCAGAAGTCCAGACTTCACACAGAGACACTCACTTAGAGGAACACAGGGGAGATGTTTCCTTAGAGGATTTTGAGAGGTGGGCAAGGGCTTCCTAAGCAGAGGGATGCCATGAGAAGAATCACTAGAGCAAGAACCTGCAGGGTATGTTCAATTACAGCAAAGCAATCCAGAGGGGCAGGAGTGTGAGGCTGTTGTTGGAGGTCAATAGATAGCAATTAAATTGAAGTGAAGGGCAGTGGTGGTTACAAAGGCTTCCCCAGATCTGGGGAAGGGCCTAAAATGATCTGATAAGCAGTTAGGTCTTGGTCTTGTGGACAAAGGGGAACCATGGAAACTTTTTGAGCAGGAGAGTAGTAGGGTCAGGTCTTGGCACCAGGAAGATGACTCTAGCAGCTTGTGCTGGATGGTGAGGAGGAGTTGCCAAACTCAGTCACTGCATGGCTATGTCCGGTGTTTGTGGAAGATGAGAACAGCAGGTTTGGGAGGTCATTCTGAAGAGCACCTCTGAACAGCCCCCTTTTCTTCACTGAATTGAGTATAATTAATTCACTCATTTCACGAACTTTGCCCCATATGAACGATGTGGGTCAATGTGCAAGGATGGAGGAGGGCAGGAGGAACCAGGATGAGCCCTCCCTTCCCCTGCCCTAGACCTCTCTCCACCCCTCAATCAGAATGTGTTTTGATAAGTGGGGGCTTGGGAGACAGCATGAGGGTGACAAACTGTGCCTCCTCCACCAATTAAATTTTTTAAAAAGCTGCTATGGAAGGAGCGAATATTAGTTTCCTGATTTATAAAGCCAAATGGATTAAGCTCATTCATTGCCCGGGGAAACAAAAAGGAAATCTTCAATACCTCTGTGCACATTGAGAACGGGAACAATACTGGTCTTTAGAAAGCAGAAACCTAATTTGGGGGAATCAATTACCCTCTGTGTCCCTGCCTCTGTGGGCTCTCTCACTGGCTTTCTCTCAATAGAGATTTTCTGGGAGGTAGAATGTGGAGAAGTTGGTCAACCATAGGCACACCCTCCGTTTAGCCTTACAAACAGGAGGCAAAGAACTAGGGTTTGTGGAGTGGGAGTTGGGGGTGCACCTGGATATCAGACACTTGTGGAAATGGGAGGAGGCAAGCTGTGGCTGGGGAGGGCTTTGGGATAAAACCTGGAGAATGGGGGAGGGGGGCGGGTATAGGGATGTGCAGTGAGAGGGCAAGAGAAGGGGATGATGGGAACCCGGAGTTTATAACTGGGGGGAAGGGGAGCATCCTCCAGTCCGTGATGGGGTGAGGAGGACACTCTCTCAGCCTGGCTCCACAGACCCCAACCGCCTCCTGATTCGTCTCGTCTGTGGTCTGCACTTGCCCTTGTGGGTTTGAGCCTGCAATGTGCAATGGCCAGAAAATTAGACAAAATGAAAGGGGATGGGGCGCCAGCCACAGTAGCCACGGAGTCACATTCACAGCCACACACAGAAGCGCGTGCACAATTTCACACATTCCGGTGCTGGGTCTCAGACACTGGCCCACGGTCCCCAGCCCCAGGGCCGCACTCACCCCGATGCACTCACAGTCACACATGGGGAAGCCCACACTCACAAGGACAGGGTCACAGACTCAAAACGACACCCCACATACTCCCACCCGAAATCGCACACATTCCGCCTCCCCCAAGTCCGAGCTGAAGCTCCCACGGTGTCTCACCACCCAACACAGCCCTCACTCTGGCATGTGGTCACACACACACACACACACACACACAGAGTCCCTCACACGCACACACTCTGGCTGTGCTTTTGTGTTTTGTCA
The DNA here is from genome assembly GCF_000754665.1 of Bison bison bison. NCBI lineage: Eukaryota > Metazoa > Chordata > Mammalia > Artiodactyla > Bovidae > Bison > Bison bison. The sequence continues at coordinate 5,049,198 of NW_011495061.1, read as the reverse complement.
GAATTAATGAGAAAAGTTCCCGTGCCCTGCGGGTAATTAGTGTCCTTGGAGTTAAATAAGCTAATGGCGGGCACCTCTGGCCCAAGCAATTATGTTTGTGTATTGAATAATTGATTCAAAGGGGGGGAAGGGCCGCTAATCAGATCTGAACATAATGAATTGATTTAATTAACAGGGGAATCTGAGGGGCCCTGGGAAACGCAGGCTTCTTCACTCGGCTGAGCGAGCGCTGCCCGCGCGGAGAGAAGAGCGCGCGGCGGCGGCGGCGGCGGC
>NW_011495061.1:5035662-5048462 GCF_000754665.1 Bison bison bison | reverse complement strand
GCGGTGGAGGTGCGCGCGGGTGCGTATCGGAGTGCCGGGCTCAGCCCGAGGCTCCTCAGCCGGATTAGGAAGTCACACGGGCCAGCCAAGCCCGGCAGCCCTGCACGCTCGGGCAGGGAACTTTCTCAGTGGCTCTTGCCGCCTCGCGGGCAAAGGAGCGCCTCTCCGATCCGCGCCGTGGGCTTCCCCGCAGTGCCCACTGACCCCAGTCTCTCTGCCTCCCCACTGGTATCTGCATGTTCCCGCTTCTGCACCGCTGCGGAAAGGCTCCCCCAGGAGGATGCCCAGAAAACCCCGGGGTGAGGGTGCCGTCCAACCAGCACCGCCCTGGGGTCCCTCAGGTCTGGAACGTCATAGCTGCGGGATGGGTGACATGGCTTCACACCTGGCCGGGTTGGGGAGGACTCTGGCCGATCAGTTCCCCCAGCCCAGAGTGTTGGGAGGTGCACTGCCGGTTAGGGCATGTGGACGGGCTGTATATCCAAGATAGCAGAGGCGGATTCACATTGATGGAATGAGTTTTTAAGCTTCAGAGCCCTTCCGTTGTAATTTTGTTTAGTAAATCTCCCTATTCTTTTTCTTAAAGACCCTTTACTTACCCACCCCAACCCTAGTTGCATAAGGAAGCTTGACTCAGAAAATCTAACCACCCCTGGGTCCAGCTCACACCCTTCCCATTGTAAATGCCAGTCTCTTAGGAGAACTCACAGCTCTGCTGGTCCATGGAGCATCCCCGGTTGCTAGGGCAGTTCTCTGGTGCCCGGGAGATGAAGCCCTGAGGCAGGAGGCTGGGAAATTGGGGGTTGGGAGGCAGCTGCTGGTCTGCAGGGAGGGGTCTGGGTGCCTGGCCTTTCTCTCTGGCCCCGCTAGTCCCTTTTCCCACCATGCCACCTCCCAGTAGGGTGATTAACTATCCTGGTTTGCCCAGGACCATCCCTGTTTTATCACTGACAGTCCCAGGATCTGGAAGCCCCTCAGTCCAGAGAACTGGGGCAAACTAGGACATCTGGTCGACAGCCTATATCCACAACCTTCTCTGGGCTGTTGTGCAGGGGTGGGTTGGCCTTCATTGAAGGGGCGGGGAGACTTGTTTTCTGGAGTGTAGATTCTGCATAGGCCCTCACAAAACCCAACAAGTTATAACGGCAGCTTCCTGGAAGGCCTGTCCTAGGCTTCCAGAAACCGAAAGAGGAAAAGTTTGCCAACTGTGTACTTTGCCACTCTAGTTGGTTGCAAATCCCTATGCATGGGCTGCTTTGTGGGAGTCGGGGGCTGGGCAGGGCAGGGCACCTGAACTTGGCCAGCAGCCATCCTGATGGTACGCAAAGTCTGTAGAGTCACTCTGTCCCTTCAACTGTGGCGGCCACTGGGAATGGGCCTTTGTCACTCCAAATACCCCTTTTGAGTGTCACCTGTGAGGCTGGCTTGTAACTCCATCTTGGAGCTGGAGGCAGGCCCTCAGGCCAAGGCACATGTGACAAGCCTCACTGAGGAGTTCTGGAATATCTGGTCTGCTGGGCCCCCCGGGCATCAAGTCTTCAGCCCCCTCCCCCACAACCCCAGTGCAGGAATCCTTCATCGGGACTTTACTGCCAGATGCAATGACAAACTGCTAGGACCTGCCCAAAACTTTGTAAAGCAGCCAGGCTCACCCCCTTTCTGCTCACCGTAACCTAGGGGGCTGAGCAAAAGGCCTCCCTCTGCTGTCCCCAGAGGCATTTCAAGGGCATTTTGGAGCACTCTTGGCAGTCTCACAGTGAGAGTACATGCTCATCACCTGTGGAATGTGTCAGGTGCAGACCCCCGCCCCCAGCCCCAGGGGATACGAGAATTCCACCCCCGTGTTGTGGGCGTGCCCCTGGACCTGAAGGCAGCTTGGGTGGGAGTGAGCATGGGCACAGGAGTTACCTCCCTGCCCAACAGTTACCCATAAGCTGAGAGGCAGGCTGCTGGAGGAGCCAGGCTCCTGCCTGGGTTTGTCAGCCCAGCAGGCCCCTTCCTGGGTGGGAGCTCAAGTCACCCAAAGCGTCCAAAGGTTGCTGGGTAGCTCTGTCCACCAGAAGGCCTCTGTGGAGGCCCTTCTCCAGATGAGTGTGGCAGCTCAGTGCTCATCACTGGGGCTGCAGAGGGAGCTGCCTGTGGGCAAAGGCAGCTAGCCCTTCACACACAGCACCAACTCCCTGCTCACACCCCAGCCTCTTCTACAGTCTTTTGTTCTGTAACCCAGGCCTGCCCCAGTCCCTGGGTTGGGCTGCAAGGCCCCTGACTCCCGAAAGAGATGCTGCTAACTGTGTGGCTGCTAATTGGGCACCTTGGGAGCTGGGGAGAGCTGATGTTGGGACAGAGTCCCAAGCACACACCTGAGAGTGAGAAAGTGGCTCCAGCTAATCAAGTTCGGGTTTGTGGGTCAGGGCCAGACCCTGAGAGTGAGGAGAGGCAGTCCCAGAGGCCAGGAGTAAGGCCACAGCCCTTGTAGAGTGAACACCTCCAGGTAGCAAAGAGCTGTCTACAGAAAGAAGCTCCCCCTTGCCAGCCTGCCGGGTCCAGTGCTTGCTGTGCTGTCAGGCCCCCAACTCAGGCTGGGGTGAGGGGCTGGCACTAAATGTGCCGGCGGCGGCAGTGCCAAAGCCTCCCTCAGACCCTCAGGGTACAGCTGAGCTGCAGTGGCAGGGGAGAGATCAAGCTCGCAGTCCTGAGGGATGGTGAGTCTGAGCAAAATGATATATTTAACATCAAATATACTCAAGGACTATTAGGATTAAGTATTCAAGATGAAGGGGAAAGCGAAACCCTCTGAGCTGCGGATGAAGCATCTCATTAGAAGCAGCCTCTCTTCTGTTTTCTCAAAGCTTGACTTTCCTGCCTAGGGTAGAGGAGGATGGGCTGCAGCACCATCCCTTCTCCCCTTCCCCCTCCCATCAAGCACCCCACATTGGGGCCCCCTAGGGCTTAAGGGGCATGACCTGGCCTTCAAATCTCTGTACCCACTGCCTCCCCACTCCACCATTGTCTGGGGTGCTACAGTTTACAAAGCACATTCATATGCAATGTCTCATCTGATCCCCAGAGCAAATTTGGAGATAGCAGAGCTGTCTTCTGCTTCACAGACAGGGAAACTGAGGCCCTAGGGAGAGAAAATGACTTGCAAAAGTCCCCTACTGGTAATAGGCAGAGACGAGATGAAGTCGTGATGGCCCTTTGCCCCTCCAAGGACTACAGTTTCCTTCTCCTTGCCTGGATCTAATCCTTGGAAGTGACTGTGGGGGATGAGCCTCTGGCACATGTTAAGATTTCCATCCCATCCTGGAACTCTGTACTGTCAAGAGAAAAAAAAAAAAGCCCTTGATATTGAAGAGTGGCCTTCCTGGAGAAGGCAGCCTGGGCACCAGCCCCAAGGTGCTCAGAGAGAAGCAGGGTTCGGAGGGAGAGGAGATGAACACTGTATCCCTTCCTGCCTCCTGCGTTACAAGCAAAAATCAGCACCTCTGTAATAGTAGGAATCCGTTTTCACTGCTGTATCCCCAGTGCCTTAGAATAGAGCTTGGTGCATAATATGTGCTCAATAAATAGTTGTGGAATGAAAATAATAACCTTCAAGGCCATGCTGTGCTTGCTCAGATAGAAGCTGAGACAGGATCTCATTCTCTGTGAAATCAAGATGCTCTTCTGAGGGGCTGCTGGGGTAAGGGTGGTGATGGAAGACTCAACAGTGGGAAAATCTGTGCCCTGCAGAGGGTTAACTTTGCCAAACAATCCAGGAAGCAACCAGGAACCCCGGAGAGAGGAGGTAGCAAGGGAGGGTACGTGGTCAGAGAAAGAGTGCCCCCGTGGGAGGGGGCCAAAATCAAGGCTGAGGGGACTGACAGACAGGAGTGGCCTACCAGACAGTGTTTGGGAATGAGGACCCTGGGTCCTGAGCAAAGCCACGCGCCGAGTTGAGGCCTAGAGGCCTCCAGGTGGCGCTGCGGAGCCGGGCAGCCGCGCGTCTCCACTCCCCATTAACTCGGGAGGGAGGGGGGCCTCGGGAAATGTGTGCATTTATTCAGTAGCAGGAGTGCAAACCTCATACATTGAGGGAGAAAGGCAGCGGGAGACGGCCGCCGAGATTCCCCCATCTCTTTGAATATAATTTTAGATTGAGATTCAGATTAAATCCGAGGGGAAAACACTTTATGAGGCTGAAAGCTGTGTCGTTGCCAGAGCCAGGGTTATGAGCTATCAAATGCAATTACATTAAGACAGATTATACTGGGCAAATTGAGCCATTTAGAAGGTGAGAATCAAAGAAACGGCTCTGATCCTCTCTTCCCCCTTCTCTCTCCCTCTCCCTCTCCCTCTCCAAATTGCAGTTCGTAGTTCCTTGCAATTCTGAGGCACAAAAGTAGGTGAGACTGCTTTTGTATCTGCGAAGTGCTTCACTCCTGAATGTAATTCTAGCTGAGTGCAATCTAGGTTAAGAGCCGGACAAGCGGGTAATTAGAGTCCGCTCGCTGCCGGAGGACCGGCCGCCCCGCCGAAGCGCGCCCGGAATCGGCGCCCTTCTCCCGGCCGAGTCGAGCTGCGGCTGGACACGGAGCGCCCGAGATGATGGTGCTGGACAAGGAGGACGGTAGGTGGCGGGCGGGGGTCCCAACGCCCCCGCGCCCCTGCGCCCCCGCCGTGGCGCGCGGGAACACACACGCCGGGACACGGGCGCGCACACGCCGGGCTGTGCTGGGCTGGCGGTCCCCAGGGGGCTTGGGACTAGGGTGGGGAGGCAAGGGACCTCTGGGCTGCCCGCCCCCGGGGCCGGGCCAGGCCGAACCGGACCGCGGGCGGGCGAGCTGTGCTCCGGCCGTGTGATGCTCTGCGGGGCCGCGTGGAGGCTCCGGCTGCCCTCGGATCTCGGCGCAGCGGCAGTTCGCGTAGAACGTTTCGTCTTTGCGGCTGCTCCTCTCACCGCAGCCATCACCCTCGCGCCGCACGCGTAACCCGAGAGTCGCAGAGCGCCGAGCAAATCAGTGGCTTCGGGAAATCGGACTCCAGAGCTTGCGGGCCACTGGCGCGCAGAAAGAAGGTGGCCACCGGGGTGCCCGGCAGGCCAGGGGGAAAGCCGGCCGGACCCTCGGGGACACGGCTGCCCGAAAGCTCGGTGAGATAAAGGGACGCCTCCTGTGCTGCCCACTGTCTCCCTGAGGGCTCTTGAGCTCGGAGGCAGGAGTTTGGCCCAGAGGAAGAAAGTGTCCCGCTCCCGGCCAGTAGCACGCGTGCCGGAGGCGCCAGGACCTACCTTGATCAAGAGCTTCACTGCGCCTGAGAGGTCAGAAGAGCGGGGCCCCGCGGTGGCTAGAAGCCACTAGTAGGGGGTCTCACACACCCAAAGCCTTCCTGACTGCGACTGTCCCGCAGTAATTGTCCTGGTATGTGCAGGAGAGGTCGGAGAACCCAGCCCTCTTAAGGGTAAAACCAGTGGGTGTCTTGTGACCCAGGGGCAGCCCTCGGGGTCGGGAGAGTGGCCCTTCCCTGGCCCCGGCCCATGCCCTTCTCCTCTGGAGGTGAGGGTTACCTGGTGGGTTAGTGTTGTCGGGAGACATGAATCTAATTGTTAGCACCCAAGCCCCACCTGCATTGTACTGCTGGTGAGGACCTGAGAAGAGGGGTTTTCTGTGAGTCAGTCGGGAATCCTCTTAGAGTGACATCAGCTGACCTCTCCCAGTGAGTATGAAGGTCTGTGCCCTCTGCCCTCCAGGTCGGTGGTGTTCCTGACATGGTCACTTGGTGGAAATCTGAAGTTAAGTGACTTAAGGTCACACAGGATGTTCCCTTTGCTGCCACTGTGTGCCGATGCCCCTAGCCTCCCTTCCACCCACTGAGACCTCAGGCAGGAAGGGCCATTTAAAATATCTGGCCCGGGGGTGGCATGTCGGGGAGCTCTGTGGCCGGTCAGCCCATTTCTGGGCATGTGGGTAGAAAGAGAGGGAGGAGGACTAAATGCTCTGGCCAAAAGAATCCGTTTGCCGGGGTTTGGCTAGGGTGGGACACCCACTTCCTGTGTGCTGTTCTTTTTTATGGGCCCTCCCCTGGAGCCCCAGGTGGGCCAGTAGAGGGCTGGGCTGGTGCAGGCGTGTACTGATTGGAAAGGAGAAGAGGTCTGGGGTGAGGCCAGACAAGGAGGAAGGAGTCCTCGCTTTAGCTCCTTTCTCATCAACTCCCCGTGTTATCTTGGACCAGTCATGCCCATCTTGAGACCTCACTTTTCCTCTTGGTAAAGTGAGGAGCCAGTGCAGGCAGGTCCTTCCTTGGTGTTTGGAGGTGCTCCCACCATGGGCAGCATGTGGAAATTGGGGTATGTCTTCAACCCAGATTGTTTGGTATTGACTCCCTAGGCCCAAGCCAGAAATCCAGAAGACCCAGGCCCTGTACACAGGTGGCCTCAGGCAGGAAGACGGGCCTCCAGCTGACAAGATAACACCGCCACCAGCACCTCGGGTCTTGTACTCTGCAGGCACCCCAGAATGCCTTGGCTCTGTGTACTAAAGGTTTCTAGATGAGCCCTAAATGGAAATGGTTCTCTGGAGGTCATTTCAGCCAGTCTCCTGCCTACCCCCCTGGTATATGTGTTTCCCTTAGTGTTCCCCAGACCTGTAAAGAAGAGCTGACTCTGCCCTAAGGTCCCCCAGCCTGTCCAGTCTTAACGATGTGGTGCCCAGTAGTGCTGAGATCACTGAGCTCTGGGACCCCTCACAGCACAAGGAAGAAGACTGGCTCAAGTCCTGAGGAGTCATTTGATTCATGTCCTGCTCAGCCTAGATCTGTCTTTCAAAAGCAGCCTTTTTGCTCATAAATCCACCCTCCATTCCCTGTTGGAGTCTAGCATCTCCTGGTTCCAGGAAACCCTGAAGGTGGTACCTTCAGCTAGGTGGAGGGAGAAAGGCTCTAGACCCATTCACATCCTCACCCCCACCCCCAAACCTGCTGCCTAATTCCTTCCTTACACTTAATGCTCTCCCAGCAGGTGGCCATCTGGGCTGGGTGGCAGTACTGCTCCCCAGGGCCCCCAAGGAGTATGTTCCTCCCGGCTGTGGACTGCACCCTTTGTCTGGCTGCAGCGGGGAACTCGGGCTCCTATTAACCACCCCCAACGCCTTTTCTCCACCTGACAGCATCTTGTGGGAAGAGGCCCAGGCTCCTCTGGTTGAAGTCAGGTCCGCCAGCTGCCGAGGACCAAAGCTCTTGCTCTGCTGGGCTGCAGGGCTTTCATGTTGCACTTCTGAAAGATAATAAAATATCAATCGCTTTGCCGCAGCAACGGGTTTAAGAGACTTTCTGAAGTATTGAATCGTCAGAAAAAAAAAATTTTTTTTTTTTTTGCTTTTAAGCACAGTGCATTATTAATAAAGTAATCCATTAGGTCGAGCAGTGAAGGGCCACCACAGAGAGGAAAGATCTGTTTTGCAAACGGTTAAACTTCGGGTTTCAAGATTAATTGCTTTCATTTGGATGCTTGCTCTTGGCCTAGCCAGCTCCACTTTACTGGAACTCAGGGTCCTGCCTTTCTACGTGCCGTGGGGCCTGCCTGTCAGCAAAGGGAGCCCAGCTCCAACTTTCCTGGAGAAACCACCCTTCTCCCCCTGGCACCTGTGCTTGGACTGGCACAGGCAGTGGGCTTTCCGGGGAGGTTTGTGGTCCAAGGGGAGCTATAGCCCTGAACCCTGAAGAGTCAGATTAGCTCTCAGCCTGTTGGAGAAATGGCCCTAGAGCACGAGCAGGCAGCAGAGGGTCCAGGCAGCCCCCAAAACAGGGAGAGCCTCAGGTTTTGAAGGAATGGGAAGGAGAGCATGCTGAAGTCACCCCCGAAGGGTGGCCCCACGTGTGTGCTGCAGAAGGGCAGGTCTGGGTGTAAACTGCCTCTGCATAGGCCCAGCAGGAGGGCCGGGGCGACTGCAGGAAACACAGGCAGGCAGTGGAACTGACTTAATTCCTAGGGCATTTTTAATAAGTTAAAAAGACCTAAGGAGATTCGAGCTGGGCTGAGGAGGACCAGACAGTGCATCTTCAATTGTTAATGACCACTATGAGCACAGCTTCCACAGCAGACTTGGTTGATCCATGGGGGCAAGCTCTCAGCTACACTTGGCTACTGACTGGCAGGACCTCCTAGAATATCCCGTCATGCTCTGGACCACAGAGGGTCCTAGGGGCCTCTCCCAGCAGAGTGTGGCCAGGACCTCCCTGGTCCTGGAGGAAAGGCAGGAGGGAGTGGGCCCTGATGCTGTTCCGTAGTGCAGACCCCAACCCATCCGCAGGAGGGTGGAGCCCACTGGACACTGCTCTCTGTTGAGGGCTGGTAAAGGCCTTGTGAGGCTGGCATGGTGGGGACCAGGCCTGGCACCTGCCGTGTGCCTGGAAGAGAAGGGTCTCCATATGCACCCACCAGTCTGGCCTGGGCTGCAGCCATTTCCTCATGCAGGGGAATGAAGCATCACAAAATCTGAGCATGTACAGCTATGTCCCCTTCCTGCCCAAACACAGCGAGGCAGGGAGCCTATAAGGATGGCTTTCCCCAACCCCCTCCCAGAGCCCAGGGTAAGAAGCAGGTGCTTCTGTCTGTTCCCTGCTCTTCCATTCATCTGCCCATGCGGAGAACTTGGGATGAGGGGGCGGGGTGGAGGGACAGGGAAACAACATAAATTGGTCTGTCGTCCGGAATCCATGTCTCGCTAATGTACCCAGATTAACTCAACTGTAAATTGTCTCCTTGGATGGCAGTGTCTTGCTAAAAGTTTCCCATATGATTCATGATTTGGATTGCTTTTAACGGCTATTGGCTAAGCAAGCCGGTGACTGTACAAGGTGATGTAATTGGCATTAGTGAGGGAGGCACGGGAGCGTGTAATGCAGTCAATACTGCATTAACTACTGATGCCCAATTACAGGGAGTGGGAGAGAGCCTTTCAGGAGCATTAGGACTGGGGAAAGCTGAGATCACTGGCCGCTGCTCGCCTAAAAGCTTCACCCTTTGCGTGCCGGGGCTCGGCCCTGGCCTGGCCACTCACTTGGCCTCTGTGGCCGTAGGAACTGCCCCTGTCGCTCTTGCATGTCCCACAACGATGCTTTTAGCACATGGAAATGTGCATTTTCCTAGAGCTGGGGCCTGCTTCTCATCCCTCCTGAGAATTGATTTCCCACCCAGCTCCAAGTCCCAGAGTCAGATGGGGTGGCTGCCCCACCTGCTTCCATTTAAGGAACCGCTCAAAAAGCCCCAACTGAGAGTAGGACCAAGAGGAGGTCTATTTTGGTCTCTCCCCCTTGGAACAGATGGATGATTGCCAGCGAGCATTGGCGGCCGACCCTCTATGATCGGAAGAGACGTGAGGTTTAGCCTCAGCACAGCTGGACTGCTGGCACAGGCAAGGCTGCTGAAGCTGAAGAGTGGTCTTGGCTGGGCCTTCTCTGAACAGAAGACAGAGCTGGTTGGCTGATGAAAGTGACCCAAGCCAGCTTGGGGTCCTTAGCCAATGTGGACCCCCTCCAGAGCTACATCCCACAAAGGGCACAGCTGTCCCCATGTAGCCAGGAGGCCAAAACTGTTGTTCAGGTCCAGTTCCAGGGGCCAGACGACCTCCCAGAAACCCCTGATCAGGCATATTATGAAGTTTGGAAGAAGCTAGGGATGAAGGTAGAAAAAAGGACCTGATACCCCAGTGTGGCAGGTACTATGGGACTTGCTGCCACATCTACTATTGTGCTGAGCTACGTAGGTCTGATATGTCCACTGTAGTTCTGTGTTCTGTGCCAACCCAGCGTTGAGGTGGTTTTGCCTCTCTACCTTCTCATCTCTATGGTGAGAACAAGCACATCTAACTGGCAGGATTGTTTTCAGGATTAGCTCAGATAATGTCCATGTACACACATTATAAACCAGGAAGCTTCATGCATTGTGAAGTAACAGTGCTATCTGCAAAACCACAGGCTGATCCGAAATAGTCCTGTGCCCAGATCAGTGCTTTGTTTGTTGCCTGGTGCTGGGCCCTCATCCTCCCTTTTCTCTGGTTTACCCATCATGGCCATCCCTCACCACTGTCCAGGAGGCAAGGCGAACTCACTACTCACCACTGTTCAGGTCCTTACAGTCAGGTAGCACCATGGGAAGAAGCCTCCAGAATCACTCTTTGTAAGCCCTTCCATTTATAGTGGCAGAGTTGAAACTCAACGTTGCCCAGAATTACATAGGGAGTTAGAGCCCAGAGCTTTAGCATCTTTCTGTGTTCCATCTTGGCTTCCATGCCTGTGCCTGTACCCAAAGTGTGACAAGGCTGGATGGTAGAAATCTCTGATAAGGAGGAATATGAGCTTAACCAAGACCATGTGTCTCGGCATCCTACTCATGGCCTCACTGACAGGCAGGGCATGTGTTCTCAGATGTAGGAAGGTCCTCCTGGTCGGTGCTGATGGGTGCTAACCTGACCTGGGCCTTCACGGGCTAGAGAAGCCCCAGAAGTACATGTGGCCTGTAGCCCATGCTGCCTGCCTGCCCTGCCTGGAGCTGAAGGACACCGAGGCACACAGGCCACCCTCCCAGCCTCGGCTGAACTTTTCGTGGTGCTGCTGGCCTGAGTTTTCCTGGTAGGTCTGTACTCTAGATAGGGCTACACCAGTGGAGTCACCTTGTGCTGACTTGCAAAAGCTGATTTTGCACATCCCTTCCCAACTCTGGGTTCAGGGACATCGCATTGGTAACTTGTTACAAGCCATAGTGGAAATATTAACACCACAGAAATTGGCAAACACTGGAAATCAAGGTTTTTTTTTCCTGGAGAATCAGTTGTGAGATATTTATCAGCACACCACCGGATTGCATTCATCTGGGATTCTGGACCTAATTCTTTCACCATCATTCTCCCAACCCATCTACCACCTTTCTTTTGGTACCAGAGGACCCAGCCTTTGCCACCTTGACATTCTACCAGATACCTGCTGCCACACTAGGCTGGGCAGGACTGATATGTCCACTCTGGTTTTATCACCTGGCATTTCCCTCTGTACCCTTGCTCATGCTGTCCCCGTTGCCTGGTGCATCCTCACTACCCTTTGTTTGGCCTTGAGGGAGCCTACTGGCAGCCTAGGCTTCTTACAGACCATTCCAGGTCCTGTTCAGAGTCACATCCACCCAACTAGCTACAAGCTCATCTCTCATTGGTTGGAGGATGTTTATTTTGTGTTCTGGCTAAGGCAGGAGCCTACTGTGGCTGACATAACAGAGTGGGGGGTGAGGGGAGGGGGGCTGGCCCAGGTGCAGGGACAGATGCCTCAGAGTGCAGGCCTAGCGGGTCAGACTGGATCCCCAACCCCACCTCCTACCCCTTCCTAAGTGGGCTTTCTTGAGTGGCCTACTGCTTCAGGTGCAACCTGCTAGCATAAGTCAGGAGACTCGGCTGACTGCTGTGTGACTTCAGACAGCTTCCTGGGCCTCGGTTTTCACATGTCTACAGTGGGGGCAACACTTAATTGGCACCTAATGTTCATGTACACACTTGATAATCCTGGAAGCCTCGTGTCCATGTGAAGTGAGAGTGCTCTCTACACAGATGCAGGATGATCTCTTTGGCTTTGGCCTCTTGGTCTTTACACAGCAGCTCTTGTTTCACTGAACCCTTAATTAAAAGCAAGCCTTGTACTGTGCCTGCGTATCAGTTAGTTACTGCTGCATAACCAACCACCCCAAAACTCAGAGGCTCAAAACAACAAACATCTATTTAGCTTTTGAATCTGTGGGTCAGTAATGAAGGTTGGGCTTGGCTAAGGGGTTTTCTGGGCCTTGGCTAGACTCACTCATGCCTAGGGGATGGCTGATCAGCTGGATGCTGGGGATAACAAGACTATGTCCCTCATCATCCAGCAGACTTTTCTGGATTGTTCCCAGGCTGGAGGCAGGTCCAGAATGAATGTGCACAAGGCTTCTTGAGGCCTAGGCTTGGCTCTGGGATATTGTCACTTTGTATTCTGTTGGCTAAAATAAATCACAAGGCCAGCCCCAGTTCAAAAGATGGGGAAACAGTTCTACCCTTGAAGGAAGGAGGTGAAAAGTCACATTCCAAAGAGTGTGAATATGGGGAGGGGCAGAGACTTAGAGCCACGTACAGGTTTCACAACTCACAAGACCAGAGCTGGGCTCTGAGCCCAGGCCCTCTGCACTCCTTCTCTGTGCTCTGCTGGCTCCCAGCTCCCCATTGCAGCTGGCAGACTTGAGGATAGGAGAGAAGGACACTTGTGACCCTGAGTAGAATCAGGAATGGTCTGTAATGGGGCTGCAGGGGGAGCTCCTGGGAGAGGGATGGAGCCAGCAAGAGGATGACTTGGGGTTGGGGGTGTGGGAGGCTTCCTGTGGGGGCCATTGTTGGGGGCCGACATCAGAGCCTAGCCAATTCCTCCATGGGGAAGCCTGGAGGGGGACCACAGTGAGGTCAGGCCCTACTGCCTTCTCTGGCTTTTTGTCTGTCCTGCAAAGCCACCCATCAGTTGGAAGGGGTGTGAAGTTCTATGGTTCCCAGAACGGAATGAAACCTGGACATCCATGCAGATGCAGCCAGGCGGGAATCGATTCATTGGTTAGCCCCTCGCCTCAAAACAGGGCAGTAAGTGGGCTGGTGAGAGGCCCGTGTACATTCATAAACCAGCTGATTGAAAAGCAATATTTCAGATAAATACAAGCCAGCGATCTATCAGTGGTTGTAATAAAACCCAGGCTTCAGGCTGTGATTTTATTTTGAAATAATAAGAATTGCTTGATTCTTTTTACTTGAGTTACCATGGTAATTCCA
>NW_011495061.1:5013183-5035448 GCF_000754665.1 Bison bison bison | reverse complement strand
CTCATATGCCGCTATGTTCTGAGCTTATTGGTTTGCTCTTATTTTAAATTAAACTTGCTGGTTTCAAATATTGAAATGACATCTTTGTCTGTGTCTGTACTTTGGTTTAGCAAAATATTACAGTCTGACGCTTTCTGCTTAATAATTTAAGGGAGGCATTCTGTCGGCCCTCACTGGGTGCTGATAACTTATGACTCAACCAACGCAGACCTTAAACTCCTGACATTTTAATATTGTGTGGCGGGAGCGGCCGCCCCTGTGCTTGGAATCTCAGTGGAGAAAAATCCATGTGGTACCCCAGAAGGGAGTTTTAATAATTCACCTTTGCTGCTTGGCACAATGACTTGATAGAGCGGGGGAGGGAGGCTGGTTCTTCTTGGATAAGTGGGAGCAGCCCTGGTCTGGGCTCTGATGGCCCCCACGGGCACCCACTCCATCCAGACTTTCCTGTCCCCTGAATCTTTAAAAACTCCAATTCCTGATCCCTTGGTGATAGACTGTCCAGCCTGGATTGTGGGGGGCTGCCTATGGGGGCTGCCTATGGGGGCTGCCTATGGATTGTGGGTGGCTGCCTATGGGGGCTGCCTATGGATTGAACTCTCCGTTTCTTAGTTTCCCAAGTGAAACTAGCTTGGGCTTAGTCAGACAGACTGAGTTCAAATCCCACTTTGGTCACTAGGTAATTCTAGATAGTAAACTGAAAAGTAATTCTAACTGGTGAAACGGGTACGATCATGACCATCTTCACACAGCTCTTGATGGTCTTAAAGGTGATTGATGTGGTTTCCCTCACATTCCTAGGGTTTTGGGAGGAGCAGGGGAGAAAGTGGAAATGGGTGTGCTTTGGAAAGTTTACTCCGTTCCAGATGTGCCTGGGTTCAGAACTCTGGCAGGAGTGTTCTTTGGAGAAGACCCGGGGCAATGACTCCATAAGGAAGTGGGTCAGCCCCACCCACTTTCCTGGTCTGCCCAGTGGAGAACAGGGAATCTGCTGCAGCAACCTAGAGGGTGTTCTCTGTCCTCCGAACTCTCCATACTACACAGCAAGAATGGGGCTCCAGGAAGCTCACAACAACAAAGGTTGTAGGGCAGAGATCTGTACACAGGCCCCCTCTCTCTGGCCTGAGGAAAGGTCCTTCCTGTCCTGCGTGTATCCACCAGTGTGGTGGTGTGTTAGTTATCTCTTGCTGTGTAACAAATTATTTCACAATTTAGCAGCTTAAAAAAGCACCCACTTTTTAATCTCACAGTGTCTGTAGGTCAGGAGTCCAGGTACTTAGCTGGGTCTTCTGCTCAGGGTCTGTCATAATAATCAAGGCACTGGCTGGGACTGTGGTCTCATCTGAAGATTCATCCAGGGGAATGAGCTTTCAAGTTCACTCGTGGTTGTTGCTGCTGCTGCTGCTAAGTCGCTTCAGTTGTGTCCGACTCTGTGTGACCCCGTCCCTGGGATTCTCCAGGCAAGAACACTGGGGTGGGTTGCCATTTCCTTCTCCAATGCATGAAAGTGAAAAGTGAAAGTGAAGTTGCTCAGTCGTGTCCGACTCTTAATGACCCCATGGACTGCAGCCTACCAGGCTCCTCTGCCCATGGGATTTTCCAGGCAAGAGTACTGAAGTGGGTTGCCATTGCCTTCTCTGCATGTGGTTGTTGGTGGGATTCAATTCCTTGTGGGCTGCTGGACTGAGGGCCTCCATTCTCCACTGAAGGATGGCCAAAGCCTGCCTTCAGTTCCATGCCTCCATGGCTTTCTCCACTAGAGCAGCTTGCTTCCTTGAAGCCACCAAGGGAGAATGTCTGCTAGCAAGCAGGAAGTCACAGTCTTTTATAAAATGTGACACATCTAATCACAGATGTGACATTCCATCACTTTTGCTGTATTTTCTTCCTTGGGAGCAAGTCTCTAGGTCCAGCTCATACTCAAGGAAGTGGGTGGGGGGTGGGGCTACACAGGGTGCAGAGGATCATTGCACGCCTGTGTGCTCAGTTGCTTCAGTCTGTTCAGCGCTTTGTGACCCCAGGGACTGCAGCCCACCAAGCTCCTCTGTCTGTGGGATCCTCCAGTCAAAAATACTGGAGTGGGTTGCCATGCTCTCCTCCAGGGGATCTTCCCAACCCAGAATTGAACCTGCATCTCCTGAGACTTCTGCCCTGGCAGGCAGGTGGATTCTTTACCCACTGAGTTACCTGGGAAGCCAGAGGATCACTGGGACAATCTTAAGAAGCTTCCTACTTCTTGTGAGTTGTCAGCCTCCGGAATAGCATCTCAGGCCCCAGGTGTCCAACAGCTTAGCTGCCCCCAGAGACAGTGACTCACCTCTATCCCCAGGAGGCCCAGCACCTCTGTTCCTTGCATCACCTCACACCAGGGAAGGACACAGATGTCCCAGCACCTTTCATTTCATCTTCACAGCACCTCCAGGAGGCTGGAACTCAGCATTAGTCCCATTTTGCAGAGGAGAGGGTTATGCCCAGAGAGGGCAGGCTTGCAAAGCACTTGTCTGTTACTCCAGGGCCTCTCTTCTCTCGGAGGAGACAAGGGTCATTCCTTCCTGTGGCAGCCTCCCCACAGCAGTGGGACTGAGGGCCTTAGCCCCTTGCCCGCTCTGCTCAGGCCAGGTGGAGCTGGTGTCTTTGAGGTGGCCTGGGCAGAGGCCACCTCAGCAGTTTCTCACCTGTGAACAGGGCTGAAGGAGACTCTCCTGTGGGTTGGGGCACAGGATGGAGACCAAAATTCATGCCTCCTCCACCTGGCTCTGCCACCAACTCACAGTATGTCCCTGGGCAGGCCTTCTTCCCCTCTCTGGGGTTTTGCCATTTATGTTTCCAGGGTTGCTGGCTGCTTGATGCCCAAGCTATACCATGCATGGAGACCAGACCCCTGGTGGAAAGCAGTTGGGGTGAGGCCAAGACCAGGAGAGAGACACCACCCCATTGATGTTGCTGTGTCCTTCTTTCGTCTCCCGGGGTCAGGAGAAGTAGAGATCCCAGGTGAAAGCATTTGTGGCCTCCAACCCTCCACACTTGGTCAGGTGGACGATCCCATCCCTGACTCTTCCCAGGCAGAGCTCAACTAGGAGACAGAGGGGACTTTTGAAATAGGCCTAAAGCCTGGAGGCCAGTGAGCCTGTCCCAGCTTCAGACCTGAGAGGACCCTGGTCAATTATGTCCTTTTATCAGTGGTTGGGGGATGGGGGTATGAATGCACCAAGAAGCATCCATTAATAATTCTTTGCTGACACTGAGATATTCAGCTGATACTTTCTGAGTAGAAAAGTCTGGGGCCCAGCAGAGGCTGCCTGCAACCTGGGATGGGACATCAGGGCTGAACCTCATCTCTTTGCCTGTTGACCAGAGGCAATCTCTTGCAGGCGGCCATTCTCATGCCAGCCAGAAGCTGCTCCCCAGTTTCCAGGCATCCCGGCAGGGCTTAGGGCTCCCAAGGAGCAGAGGACAGTAGGCAGGGCTAACTTGGGCACAGGTCCCGCTTAGTACTCAGCGCAATTACAGAGTATGATGTTTTGACCTGCCTTTTTTCCCCTTAGGATGTTTTCACACTACTCTTTGATCCTCAGAATGCTTTATCAGATCAGTGCTAAAATATGCGTTTTACACAAGAATAACATCTCATTAGTATTATTGAAAATGTAAAGAAAAAAATAATCCAGGAAAAAACCTAAATTGGTTGAAATAATTAACACAAAGCAAAACTGGCAACAGTTAAGACTGCACCTGGCAAAATATGTTATTGACTAAAAATTGACAGAAGAACCAAATCTTCCTGATAGAATTTAGACCTGCCAAAGTTGGCTCAGGAAATATTTTCTGGTATAAGTAATTACTACAAAAAAAAAAAATCCCCGGCAACAATGAAAGTTCTAATTTGAAAGATTTGATGTGAGCCCCAAACTGATCATGAGCCACATAGTCACTTAAGAATTTAAGAATAATTTATCCCAATGAGAATAATTCCAATATAATAAAATGGAGGAGAAAGAAATGGTTTAACACTAATGAATAGAAAATTGATCAAGGCAATTTTGATTGAGTCAAATCAAACTGACTTAATGAAGCTCATTAAGAACTACTTTCTTGATGAACTATCATCAAAATATAATGCTTATTAACATATAGCTGTTAGGGGCTAGCCCCTAGTAGTAGATGCTTAGTAAATATTTGTTGCATGACCTGTGGATGAATGAGTTAGCAGGTAAAGGAAGGCAGGCGATGAGCAGACAGAATGAAAAATTCCTTTATCCCAGAGAGAGGGCAGATTTTCATTTTATTAAGATCATTTGGGCTACTCTGGAATGTTTTCCAAAACCACCAACCAATCCTCCACTTCTCAGTGGTCACCTACTGGGTGTCCTACAAATTTAACTCAATTCTGACATCTACCTACCCAGAGGTGATGTCAGATCCCACAGGTCCAGGGCTCATTCCCACAAGACTGCCTTCACTTCAGAAGCCAATCTCAAGTCCAGGTGTCACCTGTACTTCAGACCAACATGCTAACAATCAGGGTTCCCTACACTCCTCCTCTGCTGCTGCTAAGTCACTTCAGTTGTGTCCAACTCTGTGCGACCCCATAGATGGCAGCCCACCAGGCTCCCCCGTCCCTGGGATTCTCCAGGCAAGAACACTGGAGTGGGTTGCCATTTCCTTCTCCAACACCCCTCCTCAGGTGAGATGATCTCCTAGAATGGCTCACAAAGCTCAGGAAAGCATTTCCTTACATTTACCAGTTTGCTCTAAGGAGATGATAAAGGATACAGATGAGCAGGTGGATGAAGAAGCACATAGGGTGAGGTCTGTAGGGTCCCAAGCATAGCAGCTTTCATCCAGCTTCAGCATCAGTCCTTCCAATGAATATTCAGGACTGATTTCCTGAATATTGGCATGCATCACCCTCCTAATATGTGAACATGTTCACCAACCCAGAGCTCATCAAATCTTGTTCAGGACTCTATATAGAGCTTCATCACTAGCCACCTCCCAGCCTTTCCTGGAGGTCAGTGGGTGAGGCAGAAAGTTCTGACCATCTAATCATAAGGTCTTTCTGGTGACCATCCCCAGCCTGAGGCTATCTAGGGGCCCCACCCTAAGTCACCTCATTAGTATAAACTCAGAGGTACTCAGTAGGGACTCCTTATGCATAACAAAAGATACTCCCATCACTCAGGAAATTGCAAGGTTTATAGGAGTTCAGTGCCAGGAACCTGAGACAAAGACAAAGATATATTACTGTTATATCTACTCAGTTCTTTCAGTTCACTCAGTCGTGTCAGACTCTGAGACTCTGTGGACTGCAGCACATCAGGCTTCCCTGCTCATCACCAACTCCCAGAGCCTGCTCAAACTCATGTCCATTGAGTTGGTGATGCCATCCAACCATTTCATCCTCTGTTCTCCCCTTCTCCTTCCTTCAATCTTTCCCAGCAACAGGATCTTTTCCAATAAGTCTGTTCTTCACATCAGGTGGCCAAAGTATTGGAGCTTCAGCTTCAGCATCAGTCCTTCCAATGAATATTCAGGACTGATTTCCTTTAGGATTGACTGGTTTGATCTCCTTGCAGTCCAAGGGACTCTCAAGAGTTCTCCAACACCACAGTTCAAAAGCATCAATTCTTTGGCACTTAGCCTTTTTTATGTTCCAACTCTCACATCCATACATGACTACTAGAAAAACCATAGCTTTGACTAGATGGACCTTTGTCAGCAAAGTGATGTCTCTGCTTTTTAATGTGCTGTCTGGGTTGGTCATAGCTTTTCTTCCAAGGACCATCTGCAGTAATTTTTCAGCCCAAGAAAATAGTCTGTCACTGTTTCCACTGTTTCCCCATCTATTTGCCATGAAATGATGGGACAGAATGCCGTGATCTTAGTTTTTTGAATGTTGAGTTTTAAGCCAGCTTTTTCACTCTCTTTCACTTTCATCGGGAGACTCTTTAGTTCCTCTTCACTTTCTGCCATAAGGGTGGTGTCATCTGCATATGCGAGGTTATTGATATTTCTCCCAGCAATCTTGATTCCAGCTTGTGCTTCATCCAGCCTGGCATTTCTCATGATATACTCTGTATATAAGTTAAATAAACAGGGTGGCAATATACGGCCTTGACGTACTCCTTCCCCAATTTGGAGGATATTTGGAGGGGATAAAACTAGGGGCAGGAAAAAAACCAGCCATGAGGTAGGAGGGAAGTGTTCTTTGTTTTGAATTTTATAGGATGACCACTCCCTAACCCCTCCAGCCGTAGACAGCCCTCTGCTCCTTCCTGCAGTTCCCTTCCTTCCAAGAGTCATCCTGGGCCTGTGGGTGGGTGGGGTGGAGATCGGGGACTAGATGGTTAGACTGGAGGCAGTTGAAGTCCTGGAAAGAAATGGTGGAGGGAGTGGCTAGAACTGTGGCCTTGGGAATGTGAAGGAATCTCTGTAGTCTCCTGGTGGTCAAGATCTTGCCTAGAACATTTCTACTACCAGTAGCAAGGCTTGAGTTTCCAGAGTTGAGCCCCAGGGAAGGCAGACAGAGTCCTCAACTGCAAGCCTGTCCTTATCCACTTTTGTCCTGGAGGCTCCTGCTGACCCTGCCCAGCTTTGGCCTGAGGCTTCCTGCTCTCTGTGCTCTCTTCTGTGGCTGCTCCATGATTGGACCAAGCTTCTGGCTTTCCAGGCTTCAAAGGAGTGAGCTGAAGCCCTTGGCCTGAGGCAGGTGGGAGCACACCAGGGCAGGGGAGCAGCAAGTCCAGCCCAACCAGCTACCCACGTCCCAGCTCCCAGAATCTCATTTGATCCTTCTGTAAAGTGTTTCATGGCCTCCACAGCTCTGGGCCTGTTTCCTCTCTCAGACTGGCTTCCATGAAAGCTCCTGGACTTCCCTGGTGATCTAGTGCTTAAGAATTCACCTGCTAATGCAGGGGACACGGGTTTAATCACTGATTCAGGAAGATCCCACATGCCGTAGGGCAGCCAAGCCCGTGCTCCACACCTACTGAGCTTGGGCTCCCTAGAGCCCGTGCTCTGCACAAGAGAAGCCACCGCAGTGAGAAGCCTGTGCATCACAACTAGAGCGTAGCCCTTCACTTGCCACAACTAGAGAAAACCCAAGTGCAGCAATGAAGTGCAGCCAAATAAAATAAAATTTAAAAAAACTCCTGATTCTGGGAAACAGCCAAGTCCCTCTACCCTTATCCATGTCTAATACGGCCCACCTCCTGATTATATGAGAGTATGACTGGCCTGAGAAGATCAGAACCTGTGTCTGAGGGCACTTCCATGGTGAGCCCAGCGTAAGGCCCTGGCTCTGCAGTGAGCTGTCCCTCAGGGCCTCTGTGCAGCACGGCTCCTGCCTGGCTGCCCAGGGCCTAGCCACCCAGACCATTCCACCCTGGCTGCAGTCTTCTCCCTATGGTCCACTTTCCAGATGCTCTGCCTTCCCTTCCAGGGTAAAGGCTTCAGATTCCCTCCCCCAAGAAGAGAGAAACCCCAAGAGCATCAGTCCAGGCCCCAGATTCAGGGGCGGCTAGGTGCACCCTGCCACAGTGGGCCTGGCTCCCTCTGCTGACCACGTGCTTCATCTTCTTGAGTCACCTTCTCAGATTAGCCACAAAGGGTGCTGCCCTGGCCTGGGCACTGTACTCTCTCCCTCCAGCAGTTTTCATTTGACCCCAAGGCAGCCTAGTCGCCTTCCTTCCTGGCCTTTGTGGCCTGGATCTGAGCTTGTACACCCCGCCTAGGGGAGACTCAGGCCCTGAGATAGGGTAGCACTCCTTACTGAACCTTGGCTGGGGACCTGGAGGACCTCACTCTGATCCTAGTCATAGTGCCTGTGCTGTAACTTGTGATACCTGATGTAGGACAAGCTCAGGGTCTGGAAAAGGGACCCCCCTCCATGAGTATGTTGTTTGTAGGTGGGATGATAGCCTCAAAGGATGGAGAAATTTCAACAGAGAGCTCTAGGGAGACAAAACGCAAGTGTAGGAGTGGACACACTCAGGGAGTCAGAGGAGAGTGACACTGCCTAGGGAGCAGGGCTGGAAAGAGAGGGCACAATCAGATTTCTGGATGGGGGTACTGAGGAGGGGGCCGGTAGGGTGGGGAGGGTGATCTGAAGCCCTTCCCTATGGAGTAGCTGTTATGAGACAGGGTGATCCCGGCTGAGGGCTGGCTGTTAGACCTCCCAGGACCCCTCTCCTGACCCCAGAATTTACTTTTGTGAACTGTTTTCTCTTGTTCTCAAAGGAATATTTGTTTTGTTGTTTGTTTTGCTTTCCTTTATAACAGCTTTACAGAGAATAATTTGAATGCCACAAAATTAACCTTTTAAAAATGTGCATTTCAGTGTATTTAGAGTGATGCAGCCATCACCATTATCTAATTCAAGAACATTTTCATCACCCGAAAAAGAAACTCCATATCCATTAGCAGTCACTCCCCATTCCCCTCCTCTCTGGCAACCACTGATTTACTTTCTGTCTCTATGGATTTGCCTATTCTGGATATTTCATACAAATGGAATCAGACAAGTTGTGGTCTTTGTGGCTGACTTCTTTCCTATCATAGTGTTTCCAAGGTTCATCATGTTGTAGCATGTCTCAATACTTCATTTCTTTTCATTGCCAAATAATATTCCATTATCTGTGTATATCACATTTTATTTATCCATACATCAGTTGATGGGCATTGGAATTGTTTTTACTTTTTAGCTATTGTGAATTATGCTACCATGAACATTCATATACAAGCTTCTGTGTGGACATATGTTTTCATTTTTCTTGGGTATATATTTAGGAGTAGAATTGCTGAGTCATATGGTAATTCTATGTTTAGGGATATTTGTTTTTGACTTTAAATAAACAGTACAAGAATGTTGAGAAGATAAACCATCCTTGGCTGTCTGAGTTTTTGGAAAGGAGGTTGCCTGCAGCCTGGTCCTCTGGGCACCCAAGGTTCAGCAGGACCTTGGGTCAGTCCTTTTCAACTGCTGGCTTCAGTTTTCTGATCAGTGAAGTGGAATTTCTTATGGCTCTTTGCTCACTTCAAGAGCTGTTGTTAGTAATTACTACTTACATAGCGTGTCCAGGATTGCAGAACACTCCTCTTACTTTAGCTGCTTTGCTCCTTTGGCCCTGCAGTTTGGGTATTATTACTCGAGTTCTGCTGATGGGAATGCTGAAGCTCAGAGAGGCTGAAGGACTTGACTGAGTTTACATTGTGGATTCATGGCAAAACCTGAACTTGAACCCAGACTCATCAGGGTCCAGGTCCCTGGCCTGAACTCCTGTCTCGCCTGTGTCTCTGGGCACAGCAGGGTGTTATGCGAGGGAGATCCCTGTCTGAGCAGCCATCACGATCCCGTCCCCATCCTGCGTGCTGGGAAGTCAGGCCCACGTGGCAAGACGTGGGCTCTAAGGCAAAATGCTACTCTAGGATTTGTCAAGAGTCTACTCTTTAGCTGTGTGACTTTGGATAAATTACTCCACCTCTCTGAGCCTCAATTTCCCCATCCACCAAACTGAAGCAGTAACTACTACTCAGAGCACTAGAAGGAGAATGTGGTAAGATGTATACGAAATGCCAAGCACGACGTGAGGCAGGTGCTAGAACACTTGAGCAGGGCTTGGGGAGGGTGCGGAGTGCTGTGGGACCTGTGAGGAGAAATGGGTGGATTCTGGGCTGCTCAGAGCCGGTGTTGGAGAGGAGACATCGCTTGGGCTGGCCAGGAAGCTGAGAGGAGGTGGGCTCTGCCAGCGTTCTCCAGCCTGGGGCTGCCAGAAAGCAGGAGGGGTTTCCAGGGGTCTCACCAAAACCTCCCGTCTCCAGGAGAGCTTGTAGATAGGCCCTGCTGCACCCTCAGCCCTCACCCCCAGCCTCGCCCATAATGCCTGAGACGGGGGCTTGCATGACTGCCTTAGTTAGCCTGAATGGTAATAAAACACTTTAAATTTATTGTGACATTTGGATTTAATTAAAAAGTACACACTTAGGGAAGTAGAACATAATGGGGAGAGAGGCAGGGTGGCTTTTCCCCTCCTTTCTTCCCCAAACTAATTAGCGTTGTATTTTAAATTGTTTATGTGCCGCTAATCATTGTAATAAATCATTTATACTGAAAAAGACACAGTCGGCTGTGCCCGCCGCGCGGGTTCCGCTCGCCAGGCTCTATCGCGAACAAATTGATCTGGAAGTGAATTTATTAACCACTGGGGAAGAAATCATTAGTGCTTTCTCTAAACATTCCCCAGGTACGCTTTATTGCCGCAGTTTATGCTGTAACTAAAAGGAGCATTACCCAGGCCCATGTTGTAATTTCCTCACAGAGCAGGCAGCCCACTCCCAAGACAGAGGGTGGGAGGGGTTGGGGCATTCCTGCCTCCTCGCCTGCAAGTGGTCTGGTGACCCCAGCCCTTCTGCAGGGCTGCTCATTCCAGAAGGGGGCTGCCCTCCTGGTGCCTCTCAGTGGAAGAGTGGCTCACAGTCGCTCGTGTTTATGTCTCTTTCAGTGTGGCTTCCAGTTGAGGGCTTAGCCTCAGGTTTGGAAAACTGAGGGGCAGGGGCGGTGAGTCACTGAGGTCAGACAGGCTTGTCGTGGACCAGCTTCCCCACCCAGAGATGGAAGGCATCAGTGGTGGGATGATCGTCTGCTTGGAGGAACGAATATGCCTGAGCAGGGCCCCAGGCAGAGCAGGGGCTCCTAGGAGCCTACTCTGCCTGCAAGTATCCCCAAGGCCCTTATCCTGCAGGCCCAGGGGCCTCCTCCTAAGTTTGGCTGGAGCAGTCTGTTCTGCTTGGCTTCCAGCTGTGGCCCGCTGCCCCCTGAGTCCCATCCCCTTCCAGTGCAGGGCCAGGATGGTGCTCAGCATGCCCCACACGGCCTGACGGGTGGCAGGCAGGGTGACTGTCAGCTCCCTGGCTGCAGACCCCATGCCTCAGTGCAGCCTGCCTCCACCCTGGCCTTCCCAGCAGTCCAGCTTCCTAGTCACGCTTACTCTCCCTTTGCACTGGGAGGCTTCAGACTACTCTTGCTTCCCAGGGCCTGCACACCCAGGCCCGCACAGCAGGCTTCCTCCCACCAGGTTTCTGGAAGGGAAATTCACTTCTAAACCAACACCTTCTCCCTGGGAACCCATGGCTGGTCTGAGATACAAATGTCTGAGATACAAATTCCTGCCTGTCTGACTCCACTGCTCGTGTTCTTAGCAGTTTCCTCCACTGGGACCCCACGAGCCTCCTCAACCAGGTTAGGGGTTTGTGGGGATCTGGCTCACGTGGGCCTTGCCTTCAGTTCTTTTCACTGAGGTCTACAAAGGAGGGAGGAGCAGCCCCCTAGGCCTCAACAGAAGGCCCCAGGATGGCACCTCAGCCAGGCACCCCAGGAGCCGTGCTGGGGCTACTGGCACCTAAGAGGCTTCTCCCACTTCTGGGGTCTCCCTCCCAGCCTCCTCACCCTCTCCTCCCTCACCCAGCCCGGGGGCTAGCAGATGGGCCCTGGCTGCTCTAGGAAGCAAGCAGGACCCAGCAGCTGGCTAGGCCAAGCCTGCCTGGAGGGTCCCCTCGTGGCATCTAGAGAACGCATTTAAAAGTTTGAATTCAAAATTGATTTTGAAGGGCCCTAATCTCCGATCCCCTGGCGCTCACGGTGTGCCTGCAGCTCCTGCCAGACTCTCGTTTTCTGGTTCAGCGCGTTGGTGCTCGCGTCTCTGATGCTGTGAAATTGAGACTCGTCTGAGAGTCCGTGCCCTCCTCCTCCTCTGTGGAGATTGCAGGCCCCTTGGGAGCCCTGTTTCATTAGATGGGTGACGCGGGCTTTGCCGGTGCCCAGGGAGCAGCTGAGTTGCCTTCTGGGGAATTCAGCTTCCAGACGTTTCTCCGCTAGTACCCACAATTATGCAGCTCCAAGCAGCATCCTGCCAAGTGACTGGGGGCTGGCTGCAACAGACCAGGATGGGATGGGGCTTGAGGGAGCTGCAGATAGAGAGAGGCTTGGACCTGGGGGTTTTCTGTAGCAAACTTCAGGGGCTTTTTCCTTCTGCTTCCCCCCAGAGGTTCAGACTAGGCAGGGAGGGAGCAGTGGTTATATCTTTAAGCTCAAAGGACCCTCGAGAGGGCAGCTGTGGGATTGTGTGCCAGGGGAGGGGTGCCCTGGCCGCAAACACAAAGGGAAAGACTGAACTGCCAAGATTACACAGATGCCTGAGCTCCAGGCCTCCACCCCAGCACAAGAGTTGGGAGGGAGTATTTACTCAAGAGGCCTGCAATGCAGGAGACCCAGGTTCAAGCCCTGGGTTGGGGAAGATCCCCTGGAGAAGAGAGTGGCAACCCATTCCAGTATTCTTGCCTGAAGAATTCCATGGACTGAGGAGCCAGGTCCGTGGGGTCACAAAGAGTCAGACATGACTGAGCTACTGATACTTTCACTTTCAGATGCACTGAGGAGGGGAGGGGGCTTCATTCCTCATGGGTCTGCAGGGCTGAAGGACAGGATTGGTGCCCCTTTATCTAAAAGGTAGAGGGTTTATATTGGGTTGGCCAAAAAGTTCGTTCGATTTTTCCTTACGATTATACGGGAAAACCCAAAGGAACTTTTTTGGCCAATCCAGTGTTTGCACAAGAGCAGTCATTTCTCAGCTAGAGCCCTGGGGTGGACCTATTCAAATTCCAGAGAGTGGCAGGGCAGGCACTGCTGCAGTTGCATCTGTGCTTGTTTCTTTGAGCTACATAGCTCCAGGTGTGTGATTCAGCACCAAGCCTGATGAAAACACCCATCTCTGGGGAGCCTGCCTATCTGCATCAGCCCACTTGGCCTAGCAGACTCTGGTCAGTAATATCTGCATAGATTCTGTTCAGTCTCTTCATTCATTAACTGAACTGATGGTTAAAAAGT
This sequence comes from Bison bison bison, assembly GCF_000754665.1. NCBI lineage: Eukaryota > Metazoa > Chordata > Mammalia > Artiodactyla > Bovidae > Bison > Bison bison. The sequence continues at coordinate 5,022,568 of NW_011495061.1, read as the reverse complement.
GATCACTGTGGGGTTCAGTGCTGGAGACACAGTGGTGAATAAGACAGAACCCCCAGGTCTTCATGGCACTTACATTCTTATGATAAGAGACCAAACATTTTTCTTAGGTAAAATCACTAAAAAGTAAAAACAATTACAAATTGTGGTGAAAACTCAGAAGGAAATGACCAAGGAGTCATTTAAATAAGGAAATCAAGAGATCAAGGCTGGCCTCTCTAAGCAGATAACATTTAAGCTGAAGCCAAAAGATGAGAAGGAGTCAACCAACCTCATAAAGAAGCGTGAAGGGTGTTCTGGCAAGGGAGAAACAGCAGGTACAAAGGCCCTGAGGCAGGAGGGAGAGCTGGACTCTGGCTAGAGCTCGATGGGGGTGGAGGGGCAGAGACCAGACCACACAAGGATATCATGGGTTTGATGAAAAGTGTGGGTGATATTCCCAGCCCCCTGGAAGCTGAGGAAGGGTTTCAAGCTGAGCAGAGACCTGACCTACTTTGTTCTGAAAGATTTCTCCAGCTGCTATTTGAAGTTGGGTTATAGATACGAACAGAAGCAGCAGCTGGTGGGGGGCTTTAGCTAGTAGTGTGGTGAAAGATGGTGGTGGTTCTGGAAGTGGAACAAAGTAGGTGAGATGGGATACAGACCAAGCAGGGGAGAGGAATGAGGATGATGGAAGATCTGAGGATGACTCTGAGTTTATACCCCGAGCACCAGGATGGATGATGGTGTTAGGACTGTGAACGGAAGCCTGGGTAAGGATACAGGTTTGAGGGAGGAGACCTAGAGCCCTATTTTGGATCTGTTGCTTCCTAGATGTATCTGGAGCTTCCCAAAGATGAGAAGAGAAGGCCTTCACCCATGCTGGAGGGGCACGCACTGCAGATAAGTACGCAGTTAACTTAGGCATCATTCCCCATGCAGCTTCTGATGTTTCAAAGTGCCCCTAGATTCTGTCTGCAGCTGCTCCCATGTCTCTCGGTGCTCCCCTTCAAGTTCTCTACTGGGTTCCCTAAAGCTGTTGCCTGACAGCAGGCTATGCTGGGTCCGGCTTCCCTCTGTAGCGAGGACCCATGTGGTGTTATCTCCCTCCGCTGGAAGGTCCCCGTGGGCTCAGGCTTCCAGACGCACCATACCTCAGGAGGTTTGCCTCCACCAGAACCCACTGCAGAAGTGCCAGCTGCTTTCGGATTCCGGCACAGAAAGTGGCTCCCTTGGGGGACCCTGGGGACCAGGGGCCCATCCTGCCCTGGTGCGTCCCTGCAGGGCGTGTTTCAGAGCCGCCTTCTTTTGGCCAGGCCCAGATCGGGTCCAAGCAGAAGTTCACTTTCCCTGTTGCTTAGGAAAAAAATGATGCGATGCTGCCTCTGGAAAGAGCAGGGAGGGGGTGGGGCACTTCCTGGCCAGCAGCCTGTGTCCAAAGCCCTGCTCCGCCGCTCACAGGTCGCCTTGGGCAGGATTGTGATTTCCCTGACCTTGGGGTCATGAGCAGGATGAGCGTTAAGGAGTCTAAAGCATTTGGCTGTAGTAGGCATTCATTGTGGAGTGTTATCATGAGGTCAAACGCACCCACCGCGGCTGCAGATGTTTGGGACAGGACTGGACAGTGCTTTCCTTCAGCCTCTACTGTGGTGGACTGTGGAGACCCAGAGGCACTTGGCACTTTAGAGAAGGCAAGTGTTGCTGGACCCCTTTAAATTTCTTACCTAGGCCCCTCTCCAGGCCCCGCTTCCCCAATCCTCTCATTCACACGAAGCTCCTGGCTATTGACTGAGGCTCCCCCAACCATTGTAGCTCTGGGTCCGGAGCTGCCAGCTGTCTGTCCTCTCACAGTTCAGCCCTCCCCAGTGAAGCTTCTTTGTCTTTCTTAAGGCCGCAGGGCAAACATCTCATCCCTGCCTCCACACAGCCTTTCTGCTCCCTTTCCAGCCACTGAATCATCTCTGTCCTTAGATTCCAGTCCACATCCCCTTGCTGGCCCGGCCAGAAGCCCTGTCTAGACCCTATAGCAGCCACAGCTTCTGAAGGACCAACAGCTGAGAAGCCTGTGACACGCCAGAGCCTGGGCACAGTGCCCTGCCCGTCACTCCTCCTGCTCTTAGTCCAGACCCTGCTCTAAGCTTGCCCCCAGAGTCCCACCGTAGAGTTACCCCTGTTCAGGCTGCACAGGAGAACCCAGAAGCTGCTCCAGCAAGCCTTCTTCACCTGGGCTGTTCAGGGAGGCCATGGGGTGTGTGCAGGGGTGAGAACTTGATCCTGGGAATCTGGCAGGCTGGGGCTCCTATCCTTGCCCTCCCACCTTCCAGCTGTTTGACCTTGGGTAACAGCCTGAACCTCTCTGGGCCTGTTGAGTGAGTTAATCATTTAGTGCCTCGGGGTAAAAATGAGGATTCACTGAGACAACAGAGGTAGTGAATGGTGGGTAAATGGTGGGTTTTATGAAAAGACATATAAAGTCCCAACTGAGGGGCCTTCTTAGTTTTTTGTTGTTGCTCAGGTATAATGTATATGCAGTAAAAGGCCCAAGTCTCAGCTGTTCAGTGACGTTTTCCATATGTGTGCTCCCATTCACACACCACCAGGATCAAGATAAAGGACATTTTCAGGCCCTCAGCAGGCTTCCTCACGTCTCCTGACAGGTGATGATACACGCCATCATTCTGACGTTGATCACCATGGGTCGGCTTTCTGTTTGGGAAGTTCATACAAATAGAATGACGCAGTGTGCCTTTCTGTCTCGCTTCTTTTGTGCCACATTATACTGTCTGATTCATCCATGTTGTTGTGTATACTGGTGATCCATTCCTTGTCATGGTTGTGTACTATTCCATTGTATAATCATAGCATAATTTAGTATCCATTTTACTGTTGATGGACATCTGTGCAGTCTCCAGTTTGGAGCTATTGAGAACTGCTGGGAACATCCTTGTGCGTCTCTTTTGGTAGACATAAACTCTCACTCTTTGGGTGCATACTTAGGAAGAGAATTGTTGGGTCGTCAGATGTACGTAAGTTTTCTTAGCTGACTTTTTTAAAGCTACTTTGTTAAATGTTGTTATAAGCATTTCATGTCCATTATCTAATTTGATACTCTAAATAATCCTTAAAGTAGGCTGTCCTCATTTAGCAGGTGAATATATTGAGCCTGGGCTGGGGAGTGATGGAGTCAGCTGAGTCCGTCTCTCTGTGTGGACCACTGTCAGGGTCTACATGGCCTTCCTCTCCTCCAGAGTCAAAGGGGCCAGTCCCCCCACTGCACTGTCTGGCATCCCAGGAGCCGAGCCCCCACCACGGGGAGTTGGAGGTCACGGGAGCCCCACATCCCTCCCTCATCGAACCCAGTGCGCAGCCGCCTGCCTGTAAGGGGGTGTGCGCACAGAGGTGGTGATGAGCGTGCTCTAGGTGGCTGTAGCCGCGTGCTTCAACAGTTGTTCTCATTGGTTTTTGAGTCCAAATGAGTAGGAAATGCTATTAGTTCAGGCCTCGCCTGGCGCATGGCAAGGCCCTGGGATAGGAGTGCAGTCAGACGAGAAATTGTGGAGATAAAACTGGTGTGAAATGGAGGCCTTCGCACAAGGCTGGATGTGTCCGTGTGAAATGAAGTTACTTCTGAGAAAACGAGATTTAAAGAGATTCTGCAGAATTAGATTACACTTTCAAATTTCCTTATTAAACGGGATTGATGCTGAGGAGGGGCTGCTGGCTGGCTGTGTTTGGGATCCTACGTTGCAGTTCCAGGTCCAGGTGCGGACGCTGCTGGGTACAGGCACCTTGCAGGTGGCGGGGACCCAGACCCTAGCCTCTGGCAGCTGACGTGGGTATGATGATTGTAGACTGATCTCTTCTGGATAATGTCAGCCGCTTCACATGGGTCCGTGTGGGCAAAACCTCAGGGCTCGTGCACCTCCATTTCCTGGGGAATGTGGTATTGAGAACCGAGCACTAGGCTTCTTACTTGTGGGTTTTGTTCAAATCAGAGCTTGATTTTGAGCTACAGTCCACTTTTTGGATATGTTGTGGGTTTTTTTTAAAATAATTTTATTTATCTGTGGCTGCGCTGGGTCTTCATTGGTGCACGAGGGCTTTCTGTAGTTGTGGAGTGTGGGGCTACTCTTGCGGGCCCTGGGGCATGCGGAGTTTAGTAGTTGTGGCACACGGGCGTAGTTGCTCCACAGCGTGGAATCTTCCTGGTCCAGGGATTGAACCCATGTCCTCTGCACTGGCAGGTGGATTCTTATCCACTGCACCACCTGGGAAGTCCTGATATGTTGTTTTGTAAAAAGACAGTCAACAATCATATGACCACTCGAGCGTATGTGTGTATATTTACGTGACACCCGTGCGTGCACGTGCTTGGATGCAGGGGTATGTCTTTTCATGTGATTTACTGAGCACCTACCAATGCTCGCACTGTGCCAGAGCCTGGAATAACGTTCTGGGGAGAATAAGCAGATGTGGCCCAGCCTCTTATGGACCTAGTTTGCAAGTGTGCGATTACATGTGCATGTGGAAGTCTGTGTGCAGCTATGTATGTTTGCAGGTGTGACCTGCATCTGCGTACCTTCTGTGTCTCCTGACCTCTGTGATGTCTGCCTCCTGGGTCTGCTAGCAGCTCTAGGTGAGCCATGCCCAGCCCAGCATCAGAGCAGATGAATCCTGAAGACAGGCTGCTGAGCTTCAAATCCCAGCTCTGTATGACCTACGACAAGTCACAACCTTTCCAGTGCCTCAGTTTTCCCATTGTTAAAATGAAAATTGCTTTCATCTTCACAGGCATTTGCTAGTTTCTGTGAGGAGAGGTGCATTTAATGCCAGGTGTTATCCTACATGTGCCTGAGGACATCCTGGAAGTACATGCTAGAGTCATTCCCACCGCACAGGTGGGGAGACCAACAGGCCTTGAGAGACGCAATGACTTATCCAGGATCAAGACCAGGGCTTGCACAGGAGACCAGATGGGTGCTGGTCCATGAAGCCCCCGCTCCGTCGGTCTGCTGCAGGAGCGGGTGCCCCACACCACCAACAGAGCCGAGGACAAGTTCAAGGGAGGCAAAGGTGTCAACAGTGGACAGGAATGGGGTCCACGTGGTGTGTGAAAAATAATAAAATGAAAATAATCAGGGTACCGTCCCATAAGGCAGTTGGGAGGCGAGCACTGCTAAGTATTCAATCATAGATATCTCCCTCCAGAATACCCTTAGCCCCCAGGAGAGTCCAGCCCTGGCTCCCTGCTGGCCCCTCGGGTGAGAAAGGGAGGCCTAGCTCTGTGCTGGGCAGCTGTGTTGTGCTGTGTGAACCTGGTTTTGAAACAGTACCGAGGCATATGGGGCGATGACGAGAAATCCCAAGCCCACACCTGCCTGTGTCCCAGGCCTCCCAGGGCAGCCAGCGGGACCTGCCCTGAGCTGTCACCCCTTGAGCTGCCACAGCCCCCATCTGCTCCCGACTGGTCCCTGAAGCTGCCTGTCAGATGGATGCGGCTGACCTTCTCCTATACACGTTTGCAGTGGCCACTAGACAATCCTTTGGGTAAGGCTCAACTCTAGTCAGCGCCTGTATGACTTTAACCATGGTGGCACGTTCAAATCAAGTGATCCTCCTCAAAATGTGTCCATCACGGGTTGCAGGGCCCTGAGATGGAGCTGTGACTAATGTCATTCTTCCCCACGTGCTGAATGGGCTGACACTAATCAGGGCTAGCTCTGGACTGCCAGGTTCGGTTAGTCCAGAGCACTTCACGTGGATTAGCTCCTGGATTCCTCACCGAAGCTATAGGGGGGCTTTTCTCATATTCGTTTTATAACAAAGAACCGCAGAGCAGTTAAGGTCATATAGTCAAAGGTGTCAGATAAAACCAAATTGAAGGAAACTCCATAATAACTGGCCTGTACTCTTCAAAGATGCTAGTGTCTTGAAACACAAAGAAGGGCTTAGGAATTCTTTCAGATTCAAGTAGACTGAACTTGACGACTGAATGAAATGCATGATCCAGACTTTTATTTTCCTGTAAAAGATATTATTGGGGGAACTGATGAAATCTGAATGGATGGATAATAGTATTAGATCAGTGGTAATTTTCTGGCTTTGATCATTGTACTGGAGTCACGTGAGAGACTGTCCTTTCTATTAGGAAATCACACCAAAGTGTTAAGGGGTGCAGGGGCTTCATTACTGAAACCAACTCTCCCCTGAGTCAGGAAAAGAATTATAGGAAGGGAAGGAGGGAAGGAGGTAGCTGCATAGATAAACAGGGAAGGATAAAGTAAATATGGTTTAAAAAGTTCATATTTAGAGGTTTGGTGTAAAGAACATACAGGAATTCTTTCTGTTCTTGCAAAACCTGGAAGTTTGAAGTGTTGACAAAATAAAAAGTTAAAGAGCAAGAAAACAAGTGTCAGAACAGGGAAGACTTCCCAGGGTGCATGTTGACAATAGGCTCCTATTTGTCAGTCGCAGCCAGTGGCCAGACTCTGGGCTGGGGCTTCCTATGAAGAACCTTATTCAGTCCTCACCACAACCTGGTGGAAGGAAACTGGTATGGCCCCATTTCACAGATGACAGTTGGAAAGGTAAAGGGATTTGCACCAGGCCCTCCAGTGACTTAGGACAGTTCCCAGACTGGAAAGTAGGCTTTCTCAGTTCAGGGTCTAGGCTCTTAGCCTCAGCTCCACTGCTGACTCTGACGTTTGGGAAAGAGTGGGGTGGGCAGGACCAGGCATTGTTCTTCCTGGGGCAATAGTGAAAGGAAGGCTCTGGGCCAGAAGCAGACGAACTCCATTTGCAGGATGGAAAGGGAATGTTATTCCTGAATTCTGCAGGGAGCGGAACCAGCAGAGCCAGGCAGTGGGGGGGCCTCAAATACCAGGTGGAGTTCTGGGTGGTGGCCACAGTGGCTTCCAGCAGGGGAGCCACAGAGCATAATGTGGAGTGACCCGGGGCTGAATGGGGATGCCATTCTGGGGAGGTGGACCGGCCCTTGAGATCACTAGGAGCGGAGAGAGTGCTCCACAGCTGGGCTTAGCCTGCTCTCCAAACTAGAGGCATGGGTGGGCCCAGGAGCCGGTGGCCTTGGCACTTTGGAAAAGTCCGATCTGAGGGGCAGGCTGGCCGGGGGTAGGTGGCAAGAGTTGCTGAGGACTTGGGTGTGGCCTGGCAGACCACTCCGTGGGGTGCGGGAAGAGCTGAATGACCTCTGGCAGTCCCTTCTGGTCACCCGGACTGTCTGGCTTTTCCCCAGATTAAAGAGCTGAGGGTTAGTGTCTGGCAGCCGAATGAGTCAGACTGGGAGCCAGCCTTCTTCCTGCATCGGCCCGCCCAGGGATTCAGCCTGACCAGCGTAGGGATAGGGTGAGGGTTGGGCTCATCTCCCGTCAAATATCTCCCTGCACACCCCAAGATTTAGGGGAACACTCGAGCTGAGTGAATTAGTTTATTTTATTGGGTCCTATGTGTATGTGTGTGTGTGTATGTGTCTGAGCGTGAGCCTGCACGCACACGCAGGGGCAAACACCATCCATTGTAAAATATCAGTGTTTTCATGGGTGAGTAGTAATTACTGGGTAATGCTTTAAAACCTTTCCTGAAGGAGCGCAAAGCTGTTTTTTTCTAAAGTCAGGAGTACATTAAAAGGATTACCATGTAGATTTGATTTTTAGATAACACTAAAATGGATCCCAAATGGACTTCAGCAAAAGGATGCTATCTCCTTAATGGAAAGTGCATGGCCTGAGGCTCAGCTCCCAGAGCCGGGCAGGGGAGGGAAGGAGGGAGAGGAGAGGTGGCTGCAGGGCCGACTGGCAGGCTGGAAGGGGGCTGGGGAGGCAGGACAGGGATGAACAGCCTGGACCCTCTGGGGAGCATCTTGCTCCATCTGGGGAAAAAGGGACCATAGATGTTCTCCTTAAAGCCCTTTCACCTTGCCAGGGGTGTTTTCAAGTCTCCTGGACCAGCCCAGGGAGAGCAAATAGCGTGAGTGCTTCCTAAAGAAGGGAGGGGTGAGTCAGACTTCTCCCAGGACCTCAGACTTTCTAGGCAAAGAAAGCGCAAAGTCCCCAGATGCTCTGGGACCTCCTCGGCCAGGCTGACCCTAATGTTCCGTGTCTCAGTGGACGTCAGACACTAACAGGAGCTACATGTCTTCTTTAGAGTTCTCCAGGGCCCAGAAAGCAGTGTCCAGATAAGCAGCCTGCCTGGAGTGGGGTGTTCAGGCCTTCCAGAGCCCCCACCTTATGCCAGGCTGGGGACCTGGGGCAGCATGTGGGTTCACTCCCCATAACCTCCCTGGGTCCTCTAGGTGCCCCGTCCCAGCATCGATAGAATTACCAGCTACCATGTGGTCTATAGCACTGCAGGCTTAGCCTCTCCAGGAGTCAAGCCAGATGGAATATGGAACAGGACAGACACTCCTAGTGCTGGGATCCCCCTTCATTTGGGGGTATAATTTACTGGGCCAGATATATCCCCTGAGTAAGGAAGTTCCAGCCACCCCCAAACCCCACAGCAGTGAAAGCACAAGTGTAGAGCCCCAGGAGGGCCCAGCATGTCTGGGAAGGGAGCCAGGCCTGCTGCCAGCCCAGGGGAACGAAGGGGAAATCAGCCTTAGGGAGACTGGATAGAGACTTCGCCTGGGGTTTTCCAAGCTGGAATTTATATGCATAGCTATGCTGGCTGGCTCTCCCTCCACAGGCCCCAGGGACAGTTTTGCCCCCGGGAGCCCCCAGACCTTCCCACGCCCAGCTCTTTGAATCCCTCCCGCACTTGCTCCCTGTAGGCCAGGCCTTGGAAGGGCCCCCTGGGCCCCCCTTAGCTCACGGACATGTCTGCTCCCCAGCCAGCCTCTCTGGGCTCCTCAGAGTTCTGTGACCGGGCTGGCCCCTGTCAGCGGAGACGCAGGCAGGCCTGAGGATGCAGCCAACCTGAGCCCCATCACTCTCTCAGACCAATTAACCTTTAGAGCTGCATTAAGGAAATGAGGCAACGGACTTCCCAGCTAACAGATGGGCCCTGCGGGGACTGGGGGAGGGAGGAGCCCAGCACAGGAAGCCTGGTCGGCCTCCACACTGCCCTCGCCTGTCTAGCTGATCCTGGGTTCTCCAGGGCTGCCCCCTCTCCCAGAGGAGGCAGCGGGGCGAGAAGAGCACAGGAGGGACGCAGGACCCCTGGGGCCAACTTGATGCGGGGCTTACGTGAGCCGTTTGACCTATCTGGGTCTCAGTTTCCCCACCTGTGGAATGAGAGCATTTGCCTGTAAGAACTCCGGGGGCCCGTCTGACTGGACCTCTGTGGACTCTGAGACTGAAGTCCTTTGGAAGCTACTTCTCTCCTGAAGCATGAGGAAGGGTCACCTTTGGAGGAAGGAAGGGAATGGTTGGTGGCCGGGGAGGGGGGGGGT
>NW_011495061.1:4975453-5013083 GCF_000754665.1 Bison bison bison | reverse complement strand
AGAGGAGGGGTGCCCTGGAACTGGAACTGAACCCAGAGCCTGGAGAGTACGCAGGTCCTTTGGAGAAGATGGGCCCAGGAAGAGGGAGCCTTCAGGGGCTTGTTGGAAAACCGAGGGGGCAGGAAGAAGTGGGCTTTTCCCTCCAGAGGCGACCCCTCAGCCCAGCAGTGCTCTAGTCAGGGAAGGAACACCCCCTACCCCCACCACCGCTGTGAGGGGCTCTTAGACAGGTGTCACAGGCAACCCCACTGTCCAGCCTATCTCTGAGACTCCCCGAATTTCCATCCAAGCCTGGATTTCACCACACCCGAGCCTCAGGGCCCCGCATGGATGCCCAGGTCCCCTGGGGACATCTGCCCCCACCTCCTTCTCAACCTCCCCTACCTGCGGCCTCATGGCTGGGGCCCTAGGAGCCATGCCTCTGTGCACATACAAGCCCACTGCATGCGGTACCAGTGTACGTGGGTTGCGTGTGAGTGCACTTGCTTGCTGCTGGGTGGTCTGCCCCTCCTCCAGGAAAGGCCATGCTGAGATTCCTGTCCTCTGTACTCACCATCTTCTTGTATGCCAGGAAGTTCATATGGACCCTGGGAGCTGGCCAGAGTCTCCAAGATTCTTACTTTGGTAGGATGAGCAAGGATGCAGAGGCACTGAAACTCCCCTTCCTCAGGCTAGGGCAGGTAGGAAGTTTGAATCCAGCTAGAAACATTCCTGGGGGCTGCCCAGGTGGCCCAGCAGGAATCAGCCTGCCAATTCAGGAGATGCAGGAGACACAGGTTTGATCCCTGGGTCAGGAAGTTCCACTGGAACAGGAAATGGCAACCCACTCCAGTATTCTTGCCTGGAGAATCCCATGGACAGAGGAACCCGGCGGGCTACAGTCCACAGGATCACAGAGTTGGACACGACTTAGCAACTGAGCAGGCACACATGCAGAAACATTCCTAGGGAGGCCACCAACAAGGCCAGCGCCGGCTGTCTCCCCAACACCAGCCAGGAGCTCCAGAACTCCTGTGCCCCCAGGAGTATCACAGGAGCACCCCACTTTCTTCTTGACACCCCCACAACCAAGAGGCTTTAATCTGATGTGTCCAGTTAAAATGAAAAGCACACTGCAGTGTGAGGACGTCCTGAGGTGGCAAACAAATCTAGGAGTCCTAGTGGAACCCAAGCCCATGACGAGCTTCTCAGGGCTGCTGGAAGAGCTGATGAGATGGGGCTTCCCGAGGAGGCCTCGGGTGTACGGTGGGTCACACAGCACAGGGGACAGTGGCTGGATGGAGAGGGGTGACTCGGGGGGGCTGGGCCCTGGGGCTGGTTGTATGCCTGCGGCTGAGCAGACTTGGGGCTCCTGCAGCTTCTGGAGGGACCTTCATGGTCCAGGGGAGGAGGCTGTGCCTTGCAGCCCCACAGCGTGGGACCCAAGGCCAGGAGAGGTGGTTGCCAAGGAGACAGGGAAGGATCCTGGGACGGGGCAGCAGAAAGAAGCAGAGGGACATGTCCTGAGCCACAGCGCCCACCATGTCCATCTGTCTGTCCATCCACAGGTGTGCCGATGCTCTCCGTCCAGCCCAAAGGGAAGCAGAAGGGCTGTGCGGGCTGCAACCGCAAGATCAAGGACCGCTACCTGCTGAAGGCGCTAGACCAGTACTGGCACGAGGACTGCCTCAAGTGCGCCTGCTGTGACTGCCGCCTGGGCGAGGTGGGCTCCACGCTCTACACCAAGGCCAACCTCATCCTGTGCCGGCGTGACTACCTGAGGTGGGCAGCCTCCCCCGCCCCGCACGCACCCCGGCCCTGCCAGCCCGAGAGCCCTCTTCTCCACGGCTGGCACTGCTCTGCCCTGCTTCAGCCCCCATATCCAGTCTACGCACATCCCGGCCCCTGCCCTGCCCCTGGGACTCAGTGCCCAGCACTTGTCCAGGGCGGGCCTGTCTCTAACCATCGGGCATCCAAGAGGAGCCTCCCAAGGGCACCAACGTGGTTCTGCCTCTGCCTTTGCCAGGCGCTTCTGACCCACCCTGTCCCTGGAATCGAGGAAGGGATGCGGTGAAGGAGCTTCCAGGAGCAAGTAGGGGAGTTCCAACTTCCCTGGGCCCTCCTGGCCTGCTGGTTTCCTCCTCAGTCTCCCCAGGGCCCAGCTCCCCATCTTCCAGGTGGGCCCTGGGATTAGACACCCCCATGCCTGCAGAGTCTGGTAGGTAACCAGACCCTGGAAGAGCCACTGATGTTGGAGCTTAAAAACCTGGGTTTAAACTTGTTCTGTGCCTCTTTCCCCAGCCTCAGTTTACTCTTCTGTAGACAGTGAAAATACCAACACTTCTCCACCTTGCATTCTTCAGAGTTCCAACCCACCCCTCCCCTACAACCTGCATCCTATTCCCTGGGGCTGCCTCCCCCAGTTAACCCTCCCTTAGGCCATCTATGACATCAGCAAGGCTGGAAGGAGGCCACCAAGCAGGGGCCTTGGCTTAGACCCAGTATCTGCATTTGGCTCCCATGCAGGCTGCTGGGTGGTGGCCGGGCCTTGCGGGGAAGGAAGGCCCATCGCATTAATTAGTAGGTCGTGCCCAGGGTTTCTTGGGGCTCTCTCTACTCAGGACTGGGCTTGTTGCGGGGGAGGGTGCGATTATCAGCAGAGGCTCCCCTACTTACCCAAAGAGCCTAAGATTTACCTGCCTACACCTTCTGCCTTTGCAGGAGGTTTTATTTTGTTTTTGTTTTTTTTTAAGTGGTGCGGTAAACCAAGATGTGTGACTCAGACTGGAGCTGGAGGAGAGATGCTGAGGCCAGGAGGAGGGATTAGGCATTGGGACTCGCCCCTTGGCAACCTGGAAGCGGCCTCCAAGTCTGGAGGTTTAGGACATCACCTGGGGGCTAACCCAACCAGGCTGAGGGGAGATGGCAGACCAGCTGACCTGGCCAGGAGTGGCCACAGTGCAGGAGGGGCTCATCTATAAGGTCAATGCATCCAGAATCACCCTGGGCCCTGCCAGCTATTGGAGCCTGAAGATATTTTCCTGAGCTCTGGCAGAGGCCCAGGAATGACTCTGAGGCCACCTGGGCCAGTAGGCCAGGGGGTCTGTGGGGCTTCCTTGAGTTGCTCAGTCCCAGAGAATGGCTGTCCAGAACCTGCCCCTCTGCAGTGACTTCTCATTGGACTGGTGGCCAGAAAGGCCCCCCTTGGCGGGCAGATGTTGTGGCCCAGCCTTTGTCTGCCTTAATCTGAGCCACCAGGCAACTCAGGCTGATGAATAATGGAGCTACGCTCATCTGCAGGCGCCTGAGCTTGAGCTGGACAAATCAGGGATTAGAGGGCGTCCCGCCTGCCTCTTGGTCCCTTGCCTCACTTGGGGCTCACTCTGCCATTGTGCAGAAGGGAAGCGAGGAGGAGCCTGGCTGGCACATACCCCTGGAATGTCCAGTCAAGGGCAGGCCTGCATGGGGAGGGAGTGAGTTCCCTGTCCTTAGAGCTTTGCAATCAGCAGCCAAGAGGAGGGGTGCGTGCCAGATGTCCTTGAAACTTCCTTTTGGCATCAGTCCTGTTTTAGAAGCATCTTTAAACAGGATCATCTAGCCCAGCATCCCCATTTTAAAGAAGGGTAAACTGAGGCTCAAGGGAGTTAGGCAAGTCCCACCATGAGTCAGTAGCAGCAAAAGACCACCCCATAGTGTTATTGTCAGGATTTAATGACTTGGTCTTTGAAGAGCCTCTAGATTAGCACCTGGTATATAGCTAATGCTATGTAGGCATTCACTAAAGGAGCTGTGGCTAAGAGGTTACAGTTTTCACAACAAGCCTGTGAAGGCTATGTTTCAGTTCCCATTTTACAGTTGAAATAAATCAGGCTCAGAGAAACTCAATGACTTGCTTAAGGACACACAGCCCATGACTGACAGACTGTGTCCAAGTTTGACCTTTTGTAAGCCTGGAATACTTGCTCAGGGCCCAGCCTACTGTTCTGGTATCCCCAGGTGCTTGAGAGACCCAGTGGGAGCCCTCATTGTCAGCGAAGCCAGGGGACAGGCATATCAACCAACTCCCGAGTCCCCACAGCCTCCTTCCTGAGTGCTGTGTCAGTTTCTCTGAAGCCTGCTCTCTTAGCAGAAGTTAGACACTGTCATCTGTGCGTCTTCCTTCTGGCCCGGGCCCACCTGCTGAACTACAGGGGTAGAGGGCAGGTGGGCCCCCAAGTTGAGGCAACTCCCCTGCCCTCCACAGCCCCCCACAGGCCCCTGAGCCCTCTGCACCCTTCCCTCTGCAGGCTCTTTGGCACCACAGGAAACTGCGCCGCTTGCAGCAAGCTGATTCCAGCCTTTGAGATGGTGATGCGGGCCCGGGACAACGTATATCACCTCGACTGCTTCGCCTGCCAGCTCTGCAACCAGAGGTGAGTGCTGGTCTGTACCAGACCCAACACACTCAGCAGACCCTAGCTGACACCTGCTGCACAGACCAGGAGTGCCATAGAGGCGTGCATGCAAGCGCGGGTTCTGTTGCATGTTGTAAGTATGTACATGCATGTGTGTGTTTTATGTATGCCTGAGCCCTCTAGCCAAATGTGTGTGCTCTAATACTGTCACATGTGTACTCGTGTGGAGTTCATCTCTGTGCAAGCATAATGGACAGGGCCATGCATGAGCTGTGCATACATTGTGTGTTGTGTCCATGATTGTATTTTTAAATGTCTGTGTACAAGGCGGGTCTGTGTGTGCTGTGTGCGTGTGATGGGTGAGTATGCCTGTGTACGTGTGTTTTAAATGTGTGTGCACAAGAGCCCTGTGTGTGTCCTGTGCCCTGTGTACTACATGCAGATACACGCATGGACGTTCTAGTGAGAAGGGGTTCCCAGACCTGGCCAGTGAAATACCCCTGGGGAACTGTCACTCATTCCTGTGATTCTGGTTCCAGCCCAGCCTTCTTTCTGGTCTTTGGGCTCCTACTCTGTGCCCCGCCCCGCCCTGTGGGAGACCCTGGGGACCTAAGGAACCAGAGCCCTTCAGCCCTGAATAGGGGCCAACCCCCAAAAGGCCCTTTGCTCAGGACCCCCAAAGTTAGGAAAGAGCTCATACAAATGCTCCCAGAGGTTGAGGTCCAGGGGGACCTGCAGGGAACACTGGTTTGTCTGGGGCTATGCGCAGACCCACTGCCAGGGGGGCTCAGTGAAGTTGCAGCGCCACCTGGTGGTTGAAGCGGGATTGGCTGGGACCAGGCCTGTGACCCTGGGGTCCCACTCAAGGCCTCTGACCCCCGACCCCCGGGGACATCTTTGGGGGAAGGGCTGAATCCTCCAGTGCTTGAGGAGGACTGGGAGGGGCAGGGCCTTCTTTAGGTTAGAGGGAAGATGGTGGGACAGGGTCACGTCTTCCTGGAAACCCACAGATTCTGTTTAGAAGACGAGTGTCCTTCACTGAGCCATCTCCTTAAGGTGGGGTGGGGAACAGAGGGTTGGAAAAGTCAGCCATTTTATCCCTTCTTTCTCCATCTCTGCCTCTCTCCTTCCCTCTCCTCGCTTGGTCCTTTCCTATCTCTTTGTCCATCTCTCTTTCTCCCTCTCTTGGGCATCATTTCTACACCTTCCCACCAAGCCCACCCCTGCCCCCACCCCACGAGGGACCTGGTCGTGGAAGCCTGTGGCTTGGGCTGTGGGCCTGGCCAAGGGCTGGGCTGACCCAGGGTGACTGGCTGGGTTTGCTTGGGACTTTCTGGGATCCTCTCTGGAAAGCTCAGACTCCCCAGGACCTCATTGCCCACATGTCCTCCTCCTGGGCCGGGTGGCGTCCTGTCTGGAGCTCCTACCATCCACTGGGACCCCACCATGGCCTCTCTCTCCTGCTTGGATTTTCCAGATTTTGTGTGGGAGACAAATTCTTCCTGAAGAACAACATGATCTTGTGTCAGATGGACTATGAGGAGGGGCAGCTTAATGGCACCTTTGACTCCCACGTTCAGTAACGCCCAGCACCTGGCCTCCAGGCCCGTCTGTCTGTCCATCCACCCGCCTGCCCACCCGCCTGGCCGGCCAGCCGCTCCCCTGCCGATGAGAACTCCTCCGTCCTCGATGGGAGGGACGGCCCTCCCTCCGCCGCTGCCCATCTGTGTGTGACCCCTCCTGGGGCCAGGCTGGGCCTGTACAGTCTGTCTTCTGTATATAAATGGGAACATTTATTTTATGAGAAATGTAATGCGATTTTATTACTGGCGTGGATTAAACTTATGAATGTTTCCGGGGAGGTTACTCTGCATTGATCACATGACTACAGACCTGGGGGACCCTCCCCTCAGCTTGGGAGTAAAACAAGGCCCTCCGTCAGTTCTTGGCAGGGAGGAGGGCCCTAGAGCAGGACGTGGGGGCTCTAGTGTGTGCTGTTGTGGGGCAAGGGAGTTCCAGGTGGGCTTTACGGAGAAAAGCTGGAGGGGAAGGGACAACCCCCAGTACCCCCCAACCAGAAGTGGGAGCTAAACTGTCCACTCCCCATCCTCTGGCAACCATATACCCTGGTCCCCAAATGAAAACTTCCCTTTCCTGGGATCCTGTGTTACATCCCCCCCTACACTGCTCAGTCAGGGACCCAGCTCTGATCTACCTCCGTGGTAAGACCCCAAATCCCAGGCTCCCTACGATGGGAGCGCAATCCTGAAACCTCTCTTCACCTTCAGGGGGATGAACAGCATTTGCTGTCTCTTCCTTACAGCCTGGGTCTTGGCATTCTGCTCCTCTGGGTGAGAGAGAAAATCCTGTTTCTCTGTAACTCAACCCACGCATGCTGGAGGTTTTCATTCATTCAGTTGGCAAACCTTAATCCGCTCTGTCTCAGCCCTGTGCTTCAAGTACCAGACATGAGGATGAATCATGGATTGGACACAGTCCGTGCCCTTGAGGATGAGGGGGAAAGCCAAGAAAACAAACAGATCACATCAAGGTGAGGACAAATGCCACAGGGAGACCTGGGACAGGCCCGTTTCCTCCAGCAGACACAGGACTGTTTGGGATGACTCCAGAGAGTCAGACAGACAAGTCAGCACCACACAGACAGATACGTGTGCTGACAAGAAGAAGAGATGGACACACATGTAGGTGGGTGTGTCGGCAGAGATAGGTAGGGACAGCCAGGTAGCTGGCAGGTACTCAGACTGGAAGATAGCCAGACAACCAGTGACCGAGTGAGGCCATGACTGTAGCCACAGTGCCAAGCACATGGCCTGGAACTGAAAAGGTATCACTGAGCAGTATTAAAGAGAGAGCCTCCTTGGATCCAAAGCCGAAACAGAGAAGGCCGAATGGATGGGCTCCTCCAACCATCAGGCCACTCACTCCCCCTTCCCCAGGGACTGTTTTTATCCTGGCCACAGACCAGAGCCCAGATGAAGTCAGCCCACAGCTTTAAGCTCTGCCTACTCCTGGACAAGGGATTTGTTGCCTGGATGGAGCGGGGGCTGCACTGTGACCTCACATCACCTGCCCCAAGGAAGGCCTGATTCTCCCCTGGAGTGATGTGGGAGGACACCTGGGCTCTTAGGGGTGCTTGGAAGAGGTTGTGTCTCTAAGCTATGATTTTGTGGCCAGGGACCCAGTCCACAGGAAGGGATCGCTACAGCCAAGGATCTTGGGGTAAGAGTTCTCCTCTTTGGGTCTCACACCTTCGGTGAAGGAGCTGCATCCATGTATATGAGAGAGAAGAGACGCTGCAGGAGGTATTTTTGAGTGAGTTTGGTGAGACCAGGAGCTGTCGTCCATATGTGACCATGTGAGACTGAATGGATCTGAGCGTGTGAACTGGAGGCTGAAGTCCGTAATGAGGGATTTTTCTTGCTCAACATGAACAAGTAAATTATTTCTCTGGACTGTAGCAGAGTCCCCAGTGCCAGACCCTCCCTGGGCCCTGAGGTCTAGGATGGCTGTGCCCACCCCCAAGAACCCAACTCCTAACTTCGGAGTTTGCCACAGATAAAGTTGTAATGCAAGTTAATTGCATGATTATTGAGAGATAACGGAGCCACTCGAATGCAGTTTCTGGGCAATTACAGTTGTTTCCAACAGAGTTACCATATTGCAGCCATGAAATAATGTGTCATTTTGCGGTAATTATGTAATTAACTTGTCTCACACTCTAGGTTGCACAACAATTAATTCATTCACAATGAGATTGACTCAAAAGTCAGGCAACTAGGCTCTGAAAGCCCCCAAGAGCAGAGCCGGCCTTCTAAGATGACCCCAGCCCCACTCTGCCTGATGCAGACCTTGCCAGGATGCTTCCTCAGCCTAACATGGTATAAGTTCCAAGTCCAGCATCATGGCTCCACTTACCTCTGTCTCACTGTCCTCCTCCAGGAAATGGAGATGATCTGTTTCCTGGGACAGCCACAAGGCTGAGATCTACACATGAAGTGCTGTGCTTACATGAGCTGGGGTCACCATCCTGGACATCGTGAAGTCCTGAGTAGGAGCCCCTTAGCCCAGGAAGACCCATAGCAGTTCACAGCTGCCCCCACGAAGGGGCCACACAAGGCCTTGCCTCCGCGGGTGTAGAACTAATAGGTGGGGAGGAGAGCGAGTCAGAGAGGGGACCAGTCTCTCTGTAGCAGGGCAGCCAAGCTAGGGCTGGAATGGCTACTGGGACCCAGGGATTATGTGCCTGGAGAGGATTTGCAAGCCCCCAGGGGAGATGCAGGAAGACCTTGATTTTCTCCACCTCCCTGGTCACTGTGTAGGAGAAACTTGGTTAAATATAGCGCATGAATGCTCCTGACCTGGTTCTCCTTGAGGCTGCCTCCCACCACCACAGGGGAATGGATTAGAGAAGCCAGGTTGCACTGAACACGAACCAATAGAGGCTATAGTAGCTCAAGCCTCAGCCTGGAGCTTGTGGGTGGTGGGAATGTGGAAGGCCTTGCACTGTAGCGATGCTTAAATCCCCTCTATCTCCAACCAGCCCATGGGACCCCATCTCCCCTCCTGCTTTCCTTAGTGGCTTGGCATCAGAAATATTCTAACAAGAGGCCTGGGGCCCATGGAACATGGCACGTGCTTATGCCCCCACTACTTGGTCTGAAGCTGGACCACAGAGTCTGTGTTTGGAAAGAAGTTTGATTCTAGCCTTGAGACTACTACAAGGCCCATCCTGAAATCTCACATGGCCCAGAAACTGTGCCCCACACCACGAGACACATAGGAGCCACAGGTGGAATCCACATGATATCTCTGCCTGGGACATCTCATCTCTACATGGAGGCAGCTGCTCTTTCCCTTAAAGCTGTCAGAGATAGTGAAGGGCAGGCTAAATCCGGCACTGAGCGATCCCTAGCATCACCCACCTGGGGATGCTGCCACTAGGTGAGGGTAGGTTCAGGAAAGATGCTTTGTAGCTGAGATTGTGTATCACTTGGTGAAAACTCCAGTGAGAAAATTCTGTCAGTCTGCAAATCATTATTTCGCTATATGCTGTTGGTGGTTGTTTAGTCACTCAGTCGTGTCCGACTCTTTGCGACCCCGTGGACTGCAGCACACCAGCCTTCCCTGTCCTTCACTATCTCCCGGAATTTGCTCAAACTCAAGCCATCTCATCCTCTGTTGCCCCCTTCTGCTCCTGCCCTCAGTCTTTCCCAGCATCAGGATCTTTTCCAGTGAGTTGGCTCTTCACATCAGGTGGCCAAAGTTCACTATGTACCTCCTCCCATGCTATAATTGCCTAATAATGAAAAGAAGAGCTGACGTGAAGGTGAGTTGGTGCAGAAAAATACTTGATCCAGACTGGTTTATCATGAGAAAATGATCAAATGAACCAAACACACACCCACACAGAGAACTAAGATCCAGCAAAAAAGTGCTGGTTAATCAGCACCTACTGAGCAAACCTCATCTCTGCTCCTGGCCCCTGGGGCAGACTCTCAGGCTACTTTATCCCAGCAAGAGTGGGAACCTCCTGCTCCCAGATGCAAGGTTTGAGGGGTGTCCAGATTTCTTCAGACTCTTGGTGCCTCCAGAGTAGATTGTTCTTGAGCTCCCTCCTGCTGGGGCCATTTTTTGTCCCCCACCAACAGCCCCTCCAGCCAGTGGGTCTGCCCCCAATCTACCAACACCTCTCTGTTCCTGCTACCATGTTGAGCCCCTGAGGCCCCAGTGGCCTCCAGCACTCACCAACTCTCCCCCTGGGACTGGATCCAATGCTCACATAATAAGTTTCGCAGCAAACTTCTTTCCACCCTGTGCTTCTCCCTTTCACTGCCTATACCCATCTTGTTGGATCAGGGGACCTCCTGTGGTGTGGCTCCTTCTACCTGCATTAGACCCTCACGACCCTCTCTAGGGTCTCAGGGCTGCACCTAAGGAAAGGGAACGTCATTGCTGCTCCGGCATCCATCAGGGGTGCAGGGCAGAGGTGAGAGGTGCTTTACTCTGAAACTGCTATAGCAGGATGAGGGAGAGGCTGGACCAGGCCTCAGGTGGGAGGGAACGTAGCTCAGAGAGAGAAGTTAGCTTTAAGAACCTATTTTCAGTGTTCAGGGCAGGGGAAACTTGGATACAAATATTTTGGACTCTACAAAATGTTTTTTATTCTGGGGCCACATCCTTCTCCTTTCTGAGAACTGATAGAAGCTCTCTGTGCTGCTGGGTACTCCAAATCACCGGTCGCTCCTGCTCTCCAGATGCCCAGTCTGCACAGCTACCCAAGGCTTCCAGTGGGTGCTGCTCAGGCCCTGATTCTCTGGACTCACAGGCTCAGAGCCCAAGACAAGCAGCCCAGTCCCAAGTCCATCCCACCGGCACTGGGCTTTACAGAGACTATGACTTTGGCAGAGAAAGGCTGAGTCCCTCGGGCTGCTTGAAGCACCCAGTTCAGGGGTCTGCATACCCACATTCCCCTGCCTTCTCTGCAGGCACAACCAGATCCCAGAGAGAAGCTAAGGTGGGGGCTTCTCCCTCTGCTTGACTTACAGACTCATACCTACTGGGTCTGCTTTGTGAGCAGAGTGGAGTTTCCTATAGTTCTGGCAAGTCCATGGTTGTCTCCCAGAGTCTGAGATGCTAAGGGACTGAGGCAGTTCCCAGGTGACACCTCTTGTTCTACCTGGTCTCCCGCTGCACTTGGGCACATGGGGGTTCATCCCATAGAGGGGCCAAAGGCTTCCCCAGAGGACCCAGGCTCCCCTTCTTCCTCCTCCCTCCCCATCTGCCAACACAGATCAGGGATCACTTCCCCAAGATAGAGGGACAGGGAGAGCTGGAGCAGGAAATGAGAGAGGGAGCAGAAAGGGAGGAAAGGTGCAAATGAGGAAAGGGAGGAGGAAGGGGACATGGGGGAAAGAGATGAAAAGAGATGAAACAGAGCAGGAGAGAGAATGGGCAAGAGTCTGGGAAGAATCTGCTAACTGCAGGGAAGACTTGGGGTAGGGGCCACCATGGTGGCAGAGGGCAGTGTGGCATGGTGGTGGCACATGGCCTGGGAGCCAGTTGTGTGGGTTCAGATTCTCCTCCTCTTGGCAGCTTACTGCCTTGGGCAACTTACTTAGCTTATAGATGAGGCATTACTCATCTTTATAAGGGACGTGTCAATGGTACCTACTTCTCAGAGCTGCCTTGAGCATTAGCTGAGTCATGACATGGACAACATTTACAACTGCAGCAGATTCATGGTAAATACCAGAACATGCAGTTCCACCGCTGGAACATTCACTGCATTCAGCCATGTCTAGGTCTGGTTCGGAGGCTTGGAGCCCTCCCATAGGAGGCTTGGGCTCCCCACGGCAGCCTCTAGCCACATGCCACTGGTTGTTCCTGGGCATCGGTGTGTGCTCCCTGGAAAGGGCACTGCACTCTGGGACTCAGTGGGCTTTCAAAAGCAAAAAACATGCCAAACCCAGTTGAGCCATTCGAGAGCTCTGTTGTTGTTGTTGTTGTTGTTTAGTAGTATCCAACTCTTCGGGCACCCCATGGACTGTAGCCTGCCAGGCTCCTCTGTCCATGGGATTTCCCAGATAAGAATACTGGCGGGTGTTGCCATTTCTTTCTCCAAGGGATCTTCCTACCTCAAGGATTGAACCCACATCTCCTGCTTTTCGGGCGGATTCTTTACCACCGAGCCACCAGGGAAGCCATAACTCTATTAGGGAGGTGCTATTTTTGTTACCCCCATTGCTATGGGTGCCACTATTATCATCAGCCCCATTTTATAGCTGAAGAAAGAGGCTCAGAGAACTGTTCTAGTAAGCAGTAGAACCTAGATCTGAATTCAGACCTGGCCTAATCAGATTCCATGCAGGTAATTTCCATATGAGATGAATAGCTAGAGGCAGCCCCACGCAGTGAAAGGATCTGAGAGTACACAGTAGGTTTTACCTATGACAGAGCCCCTGGACTTCCACCTCCCCAGACTACCCCTGAGTCTCACAACCCATCCTCCAAATGAGAACTTATTTCTTGGTAAGGATGGCCCTTCTGTCCCTTACTGCGCATCCTAACTGAGCCTGTCACTGGGCCTCGCCTGTGCTGGGTGCTGGGCTGGAAGGGAGCAATTCCAGGTGATAGAGTTAGAGGCAATGCAAGGTGGGACAATGGTGAGACTCCAGCAGCTCATCCACTCCTGGGGCTGGAGGTTTCTCAGTCACCAATCCCTGGGCTGGAGGTTTCTCAGTCACCAATCCCTGGGCTGGAGGTTTCTCAGTGAGACAGTCCTCAAAGCATCATCATTCAGTCGGGGAGCCAGCCCATCAGTCAGTCAACAGTCATGAATCAATGTCTGCCACATGCCAACATTCCAGGCATGGTTCTGGGTGCAAAGGAATGGAGATGCCAATGGAGAAAGCAGATAGGGTCGTTCTCCCTGTGTCATTTACACTCTAGTGGGGGAAACAAATGATAAACAAATAGATCAATAACAAGTTAAATATAGTGTCAAGTGGCTTGAGGGAGGCTTACTTCAGACAGAGTGGGAAGGAATAGGCTTTTCTTGCCCAGTCTTATAGACCATCTTAACCAAGGAGCTCACTTTGGGGAAATTGAGGCCCAGAGAGAAAGCAATGTCTGCAGGCACACTGTAGCCAGACTGGTTTGGAAGCCTGGCCTCCTGGGCCTCAGCCTGACCCAGGGCTCTGCCTCCCTCATCCTGAGACCTGTATTCCAGCCAAGGATCTTTGTTGGGACACAATGCATGGAGGAAAGAGAGCATCTCTCAGCCCTGATGCCTGCTCGCGGCTTCTCTCCTTTTGTTTTCTAGGTTCATAAGAAGTAGTATTCCTTAAAATACCAAGAAACTGGGCTTGGGTTCTTGGCTGCCATCACCAGTCTCCCTGCACTGTAATACCACGAACTTGGGACACACTGGCTGGATCCTTGGCTTCTGGGGATTCTAGTCTGATTGTTCTGAACACTTGAAATAACTGCCCTCCACAGAGAATGTGTCAAGAAAGTAGGTTTCTCTGCAGACTCTGAGTGACCAGTTTTCCAGGGAGAAGAGGTGCTTTAAAAGCAGAAATTGGCAGTGCCCAGAGGGCCACAGGACAATGGGGCAGCATGACCAGCCCTCCTTTACCTCTTCTCCAGACCCTCACTGCCCTCAGCTCTGCTGGTCTGTTCTGAGGGTGGAGGTGATCCAGCTTGAGGCTCAGTCTCAGGGCTCCTACTGGACTGACCTGGCCCAGAGAGGGGCCAATGGAGGTGGGATTCTCTTGACTGTGTGTCACAGAGCTGAGGTTGGGGGCTGCTGCCAACAGTGCACCCCATCAGGCACCCCCTGGTGGAAGGGTGGTTTTGACCCCTGAGATGCCCCTCCTGCTTCATTCTGGCCTTTCATCCAGGGCTATAGATTTCTAGAATCCCCCTGACAGTAGAGCCCCTTGCTTCTAGATGAGGACACCAGGCCCCCACACAGCCCTATCAGCTCCCAGTGAAGAAGTGAGGGAAACTTTCACAAAGCAGGGTTGGTGTAGGCACTGGTTCTGTGGGGCTCAGGAAACCCTGGACCCCCTTCTCCAAGTCCACACAGGTTGGATGCCCCTCATTCTCAGACCCAGCTGGCCTGGCCTGTCCTTCACCCCCTCTCCTGCACCTGTCTTCTTACTCAGGGCCTATTTGGAAGCTAATCCCAGTGTTCATTAAGTGACCCCTCCTCCTGCCCCTCTGCTTTCATTAGAAACAAGAGAGCTAATTACCAACTGCTCTGAGGCCCACCACAGGCCATTTTAGAGCTGATGCAGCCCTTAAAATGTGATTTTAAAATCTCATTTCCCTGTAATGAAATGGGCTACCCGTCCCTCCCTGGTAAGGCTAATCACTACTGCTTCCCATCTGAAGAGGGACCTTGCTCCTTGTCCTCCCACCTAGCCTCAGGCTGTGGCTTTTTACAGATGCCTTTCCAGGCTTCGAAGCAGGGAGGCAGTGGGAGCGTCATCAGAGGATCCTCTCCCTCCAGGCAAATGTCCAAGTGAGTTCAGGAAAGCTGAGCTTGGAGGAGACTGCGCAAGATAGGTCCAAACTAGTGGGTTGGATGGAGAGAAGGTATTGAGGAGGAGGGATACAGGGAAAAGCAGGGCTGACTGGTGGCCATCATCCCCTCTGGAGCTTCAAAATTTTCCTGCTCAAACCCAAAGCTTGAACATGCCCTGTAGAAGGGAGAATGGGGTTAGGGCTACAGCGCTCCCTGGAGCTCTCCATGGTTCTGAACTTTTTGAGCCTGAGCTCTCTGGTTCTGTCAGCTACCCAGAGTGGAAAGGATGGTGGAAAGCACCTCCAAGTATCAAGATGTCGCCTTTATCTGGAAGACAGGTGCTTGCTGTCTCCAGAAGCAGCTGGAGTCTAAGAAGGGAGACCCCTGTTCAGGCCCCTCTAACTCTGGGAAATGATGGCCAACACAGCCCTTCATAGTGACACTTCTTCTTCTTCTCCACCTCCTGCCTGGAACCTGCAGGTGGAAAAAACAAAATAAAAAGGGGAAATCTTCTTTTTTTGGTGGGGGCACAGTTTGTGGGATTAGTTCCCCAACCAGGGACCTTACTGGGGCTACCCCCCACCCTGAAGTGCAGAGTTCACCAGGAAATTCCCAAAGGACAATATTAATTTTGTCATGTATGTAAGTTTGTTTCATCTCAAAAATGCACTTTTCTTTTGCACTTTAGGTATTATATTTATTTTAAATAACATAGGGAGATGCCCTAACATTGTTTCCTTAATTTAGGGACTCTAACTTGGGCTCCCAACTCCATCTGGCTCTGCTTTCCTGAGTTCACTGGGGGATTTGCTACATAATCCTAGAGATCCCTCCCCTTCCACATTCTGGGAGCCCTTGATTCCCCTCTCAAAGGACATGTGGTGATACTGAATGCTCTTTCCCAGTCCCAGCAGCAATAGATGTCCACCAATGTTCAGCCCATAACCTGTTAAAGTGGAAATATAAGAGGAGGGAAAAAGTAGTATGCTCTGTCCTGCTGGGGACCTCCAGGCCTTCATAGTGCAAGCCCTGGGCCCTCTGTTGATTAAGGTCCGGGGATGCCCTTTATTGGGGAGGATTTGAGAGACTAGAGCGTTCAACAGGTGGCAGAGTTCAGCACCATGGGGTGATATTTTTAAATGCTGCCTCTTCCAAGGGATAACAATGCTGATTGCAAGCAGAGAGGATCACTCTATTGGCTAAAAATTGCACATGACATGGCCTAGGACAGAGTTCTATATCTGATCACTGTTGCTGCTTCTGCTGCTAAGTCGCTTCAGTTGTGTCCGACTCTGTGCGACCCCATAGATGGCAGCCCACCAGGCTCCACCATCCCTGGGATTCTCCAGGCAAGAGCACTGGAGTGGGTTACCATTTCCTTCTCCAATGCATGCAAATGAAAAGTGAAAGTGAAGTCGCTCAGTCGTGTCCGACTCTTTGCGACCCCACAGACTGCAGCCTGCCAGGCTCCTCGATCCATGGGATTTTCCAGGCAAGAGTACTGGAGTGGGGTGCCATCGCCTTCTCCGATCTGATCACTAGGCACCTCCCATCAAGCTACTACATTTGGTGCTTTTGAGGGGCAAGTCTTCAAATACCTAAGTGTGTGTTATGGAGGCAAAGAAAAAATGAGGTTGTTTTAATTTCTCCATCCATCCCTCCCCACTTCCATTCCCCCTTCCATCCACTTCTCTATCTAGCCAATGTATGTTGAGCATCTAATATAGGATATGACAAGTGAGATACAAAAGAAATGAAGCAAAGCAACTGCCTTCAAAAACTCTCAAGGAAAGGAGGGGAGGCAGGAGCCAGCCAGTGAAAAAGTCATAACTCAGAGTGTCAGTGTCATAATAGAGCTTCAGAAAGAAGAAAGAGAAGGTGACTAACAGCCTGGGATACAAGAGAATTCCTGAGGAAATGATGCTTCAACCATCAAACAAGGGAAGATGATCATGGCAGGCAGTGGGTAAAGGCCCAGAAGTGGGAGAGAATGAGCTCAGGTGGAGGGTGGCCCAGAGCTCGGTATGCCTGCCACACAGAACACAGAGGCCAAGGGAGAGCAGCCAGGCTACTGGCAGGAGCCCTCACACCAGGCTGGGAAGATGGACCTTTATCCTTGAGGCGACAGGGAAATGTCAGGCCTTTGTAAATGGAATAAGGACATGATCAGATCTGCAGTCTTTGAAAGATCATTCTGGAGTGACATAAAGGGTGAATCAGAAGGAGCAGACCCCAGGGGTGGGAACACCTGTGGTTTAAATTGCCCAGGTGAGAAATGAGTTTTGCATGGCTTGCTCCTCACGGGCCCCTGCTGGGATTTTTTATGTTTATACCCATTCAAAAAACATATACTTGAACCCCCCCCTGGGGATGCAGAGGTGAGATGCTCTACCTGCCATGCCTTCCAAGGTCTGCCTTTTCCCTTTTCAGAAAACCCAGCCTCCCAGATCTCCTCCCAAGGACTTTTACCCATGTTCTGCTCCCAGGGCATCTGCAAGCACAGAGAATAAAATGGCCAAAGGAACAGTGTTCACATTGCGTAAACAATTTTTTGTGAGTTGAGCTGGACTGTGGCCAGCTCCTCAGTATCACCCCCTCCATTACCAGGGAAGACATTTGGGGCTCATAGAGAAAGGAATTGAGAATAGTGCCAATATCCCAAATGACTCAAGTGGGAGCATTTTCTGTGAATGGAGGAGCCCGGGAAAGCAGGATCAGAAATGAGTCAAACACTTCCTTAGCACAGTAATTCCAGGTCATAATTATTGGAGAGAAATAAAAATGAGATTATTAGGAGGAACATGCATTCCTCTGGTGAGAATCAGCTATGTTGCAGTGGCAAATTTCTCTTAGGTAAATCCAGGGAGAAGCCGTGTATGTCTGGTTGAGATACTGAAGCAGGAGCAGAGCAGCAACATCCTTTTCTCTCTCACAGGAACCAGGGAGCATCTCTCTGAGACACCCTCTCTGGTGGACATTTGGTTCAACCTGCATTCCACAGATGATCAGTCTAAATCAAAAGGGTCCACCTGACACCAAATATTGGTCCACTGTGAGTAGGTATCCAGGTTGTCCCAAGAAAGCTCTGTTTGCCGCTGGAAGCATCTTATGACCACTAAGGAAACCAGCCTTAGAATGAAGCTGACACCCAGGAGGCAGAATGAAGGAATGGAAACACCTATGTTCTTGATGACTTCATTAAGTCTGGGAGCACATATTGGCTTGGCCAAAAAGTTCATTCAGGTTTTTCTGCACACTGCTATGGCAAATTCAAATGAACGTTTTGACCAACCCAATACTTGGGGTCTCACCCTACTTCTGGTGTCTTTATTCTTTTTGGTTCCTTTTCAGAACAATTAATCTGAACCTTGGAGGACAGGTGGTATTGGGAGAAGAGGGACCCTTGCTAAGAACCTTATTGCCAGTGAGGCTGCATTAACACAGTATAGTGTCTACAATGTGGAAGGTGATGGGCTCCCTCTTCTCTCTCCTGGCCAGACCTCCTCTGGGCTTTGGACAGCAGGAAGGAGGCCCAGGATGGCAAGAAGAAGGGAGACCTTGCTAGACGAGGAGCATCTGCAGCATTAACTGCTGAAGACCTGTCTTGGGGCCATGGTGTTCCTGTCTGGGGAGCAGAGTGGTCAAAAGCAGGGTCTGACAAAGTGGGGTTTGGTGTCTGATGCTGCTACTTTCATGAGTGACCTTAGGTAGTATCATATGTCTGTGCCTCAGACTCCCACTTCCCTCACAGGAATATTAGGAAGACTAAATAAGGTGGTGTGTAATAGGTGCCTGGTACTATGTGTGGTGGGGCTTCCCAGGGGGCACAGTGGTAAAGAATTGGCCTGCCAATGCAGGAGACACAAGAGACATGGGTTCAATCCCTGGAGAAGGAAAGGACAACCCACTCCAGTATTCTTGCCTGGGAAATCCCATAGGCAGAGGATCCTGGTGGGCTATATAGTCCATGGGGTCACAAAGGGGTGGACACAACTGAGTGACTGAGCAACTGAGCACACACACACACACACACACGGCACATAGTAGTGCCTCAATTAACATTAGATACTATTATGATTATTGTGTTATTAGCTAAATTGTTGTCAAGGGAAGGGGAGACTCTGGGTGGGGGAGGTGTTGCAGGGAGGAGCATGCAGACTTCATATAAGAGGACCCTTATT
This sequence comes from Bison bison bison, assembly GCF_000754665.1. Lineage (NCBI taxonomy): Eukaryota > Metazoa > Chordata > Mammalia > Artiodactyla > Bovidae > Bison > Bison bison. The sequence goes on along the minus strand of NW_011495061.1, from coordinate 4,994,478 downwards.
ATTAAAGTTTCCCTCCCCGAAGGTCTTCAAACAGAAGCTGAATGACTCCCCCTCCTCAACTCTAAGGGCCACCTCCAGTTCTTAGCCAGACTTCTGGGTCCCTTCTACAACTTGTGCACCTGGTGGGGATGCCTATGACATCTGTCAGGCTGTCCACTGGGACTCTATTCCAGCCCAGAGGAAGGGAAATGGGCAGATGGCATGATCCCAGCCAGTGTCTGCAGAGGGGGATACAAGACCGTCTTCCTGACTCATCTCTTTGCTCAGAAAGCCCTCAGAATTCCTCTTTCTGAACAGAAGCAGCAGGATAGGGACAGGAACAAGGGCAGGAAGAGGTGGCTTAATAAAAAATCCCAATAAAACTCTGCAGCCCCTGGTGGCCAGGGCCAGGTCCTGGGCACAAGCCTTCCTTAGACTCACCCACTGGGGGCCCCTGACTAATATTCCTGGAGCCTCTGTCTGCTCCCAGCTTCATTAATGATGCTGAAGGGGGCTGGGAGGTCCAACAGGCTCCCCGATGCGGCCTGAAAATATTGCTGGGCCTTCCACGTGAGCCCCACCCCGGTGCACATACCCCTCTCAGTTCCAGGCCCTCTGCTGAGGAATGGGTTTGATTCAATCAGCCATTTGCCTGTGGGACCACCCAGGTCAACTTATTATGGGCAGGTGTCAGCTCCAGGGAGTCAGACAGCCCTTGTGTAGAATTCAGAACAGACTTATTGAAGAACAGCAGGGAGATGCTGGAATGGGGTTCTGTCCCGCCAGAGCAACCAGACCCAGGTAGGCTCGGGTGAGGGAAGGGTGGGCTATGGCAGGCGAGCGCGAAACCAGGTAGAGCCCACAGGCGGCGCTGCTCCGCTGGTTAGAGCTGGCCTCGCTCCACTGGGAGTTCTGGGCGGGACAGGCTTGGACCTTGTTCCCTCTCCCTGCCCACTAGTAGAAAGCACAATGCTTTAAGGAGTTTGGGCTGCAAAAAAGCGAAGTCTGGCCGGTTTGAAGACAGCCAGACAAAGGCCTGATGCGGAACCGCCCGGAGTGCCTCGGCCCTCAGCTGCCTACAAAAGGGCGGAGAGGAGTGCGGACGCTGCAGTTCAGCTTAAAAAACAAACCTGTGAAACAGAACCCACTCCCCCCTCTTCCCCCTAGCTCCAGCATTAGCAGGAGGGGCTGAAAACATTTGTTCAGAGAGAGAGGAGGGGGGAGAAAACCCTAAGTGCTTCTGCTTCCTTTTTTTTGCCAAATCATGCAGAAGATGCTGGCAGCTGCAAAGATTCAATTATGCACAATGCGAAAAATCATTTACAAAAATAATGGCACTGGAAAAAAATGGCCTCTCCAGAAATGGCGTGGAACAATAAATCCGTTAATTAGCTAATTAATATTCAATTGGGGTCAGTGGGCTTAATAGAACCTTTCTTGGAGACCCAAGAAATTCTAAACTGCCGCGAGGCGCCTGCCCACTGCCATTATCTCGGACGAGCAGGCCCTTATCGGGCTGCCAGCTGTCCCCGAACAATACGGACCCTTATCAGCTGGGGCAGCAGCCCTGGCCGCTCACTCCAGCTCCCTCCGCCCAGAGGAGCACGCAGCCTCTTGGTAATTGATATATGGCGCAGCTTTGTCTGAAACTGTTTGCTCTGCTGGTATTTAAGGCAGCGCGGGCCCCCTGATTGATTGCCATTGGCCAAGTTTCTGCCGGCGATGACAACCCGTCAATGAGGGACCAGCCAATGGCAGTGGCTGACACTCTTGATGCCCCGGCCATCTGGGCCAGGCCAGTGGCTTGACATGTGGCAACATGGCCTGCTTGGGTCTGGCTTGAGTTTCCTCAAATGTGAGCCTGAGCCCATTGACAGGTATTTGCATGGCTGGCCAGAGTCCCCCACCCTGTTTTGCTGGGAGGTTGAATCAGGTCTTTGTAACCGTAAGTGAGGTCCCTGGACCTGCAGCATCCATCACCCCGGAGCTTGTTAGAAATGCAAATTCTTGCTGCCACCTCAGGTCTTGAATCTGAATATCAGAAGAGAAGGCTTGGGAATCTAGGCTTTAATCAAGTTCTCTAGATGTCTCTGATGCTTGTTAAAGTTTGAGAAGCAGTTGACAAGACCAGAGTTCCCACTCCTGTCTGTCTTAGAGTTACCTGAGGTGGGGGATAGTTAAATATACAGATTCTCACAGAAGCATGTGTCCTAAGCACTAAGGTACTCTGGGAACACAAGAACTGGCCAGCAAAAAGGCACAGAAACAGGCTGCCATGGTCAAGGCCCTCCAGGGGTAGGGTGCTGGGTAGGGAGGACTTGTCCAGCATGGAACAAGGCTGCAACAGTGTAGACAAGCTCTGGCTACATGGGGTTTGGGCTCCAGGAACCCACTTGGGAGCCATTCTCTATAGAAATGATGTTCCTCATGGGAGAATGTGTCCCTAGACACTTGGAGACCCATAGTGAGGCTGTCTCAGCACATCTCCTTAGCAGAAGGGGCCATGGGATGGGGAAAAGAAGAGAAGGAAGTAGAGCTAGAGGAGAAACGGATGGAAAAGAAACTTGTCAGTTCTCTTCTCTGGGCTCACAACATAGAGTCGGGCTTTAGGTGCTCTCCGAGTGGGCAGGTTCCTCCATGTGCCATCCTGCCCCATCTTCTCTCTTCACCCTATGGGGCCATTCTCTATCATCATATCCTCTCCAGTCTGCCTTCGTATGTAGGGCTCAGAGTCCCAGCCTTTTGAGGCCTGCCCTCTCTGCAGTCCAGACACATATGTCCAGAGTCCCAAGTACTCAGGGAGCAACATGGTCATGTCTCTGCATATGAAAGAGTCATGAGGATAGAAGGGCTTTGGGGGACCTGGACTTGGAGCCCTCCTAGGATAAGGTGGTTGGGAAAGTCCCCTGCCCTTATCGCACCCCACCTTCTCTCCAGGGCTGAGTGAGAATTAGCCATTAATTAGCAATAGAAACCAGGAGGCCACAGGGAGGGCCAATCACCAGGCATAAGGTTCAATGCCCTGATCCCATGCAGTGCAGAAGGGATCTGCAGGTCGAGGAGCTTGGTGATAGGAATTCACAGCCAGGGCCAGGTGCAAGGAGGACTGAGCATCAGCAGGCAACAGGGCCCCAGCCATAGGGGCTGTGGGCAGGGCTGGTGGGGCAAAGCTGCTCTAAGCAATGAGCAGGACCTGGTGGAGCCTCAAGCCTCATAACACGTTAGGATAGACAGCTCAGCCCAGGGCTGGAGGCTGAGGCCCAGTGAGACCAGAGGGATGCCCCCTGGGCCCACTGAGGCCACAGGTGCGGTCAAGGGGCTGATGAAGGGAAGCATCGAGCAGCCAATCCAAGCAGTGCCTTCGTCTTTAATGCGGCTCAGCAGCAAGGGCTCAACATGCTGTTCCTCCCTGGTCATTTCCAGGGGCCTCTCGACCCCGGGGACTTCTGGGCCTTGACTGCTGTGTGAGAGGACTGACAGGCATTTCTAGAGCTGCCCCAGGCCTTGGGGGAGGCTCAGACATGTGCTCCATCTGTGTGGAGGTTACTGGCATGCCCCACTGGAAGGAGCACAGCTGAGACTTGGGTTCCGGACTAAATGCTCCCCATCAGTGCCTTCTCTGGGGCTCCTGGTGCACTGAAAGGCTGTCGAAGAATAGCAAAGGTAAACACCCATCACCTGTCACTCTGCTAGGTTAAATGACTGCCATTTTGATATTTGTACAAACCCGAATAAGGAAAATAACTTTCTGTTAAGTAAGCAAACCACTGACTTGAGAACCCATGGATTAACCCAGGCCCTAACCTACTAAGTGAATAGTTCGCTTCTAAAACTGCCCAGTGCAATGAAACAGTGCCTTGCTTCCCCTACACATGTGCACACACATGACTTTTGCCTTTGCAGTGACCCTTAATCCCTCACTGAGCAAGTTTGCTCCTCTGAGCAGCTTAGCTTTGGCCCATCTCATCAGATCTTGGGACTGGAGGCCAAAGGTGGGCTGGGCTGTACACTCCCTTTGGGGAGTGAACATGTGATTCCAGGTCAGGGGTGCTGCCTTGCATGAGCTGGTGCAAGAGCAAGACACCTCAATCCTCCTTTCCTAGATCAAATCTGCTCTGGTTTCAAGAGGGCCCTGAATGCTGGCCTCCTTTGGAGAGGCCTCCATAGCCAGCTGTTGGTGGGAAAGAATGAGAAACAGTGAGAGACTCAGAGACAGAGGAGAGGGGCAGAGGGAGCTGGTTGGTTTGTGTGAGAGTTGGGGGGAGCATTCATCATTGGTTAAATTATCTGGACTCTCCTTTGGCTGCCCCAGAGACTTGCTGTGTCTATGATGACAGTGGTCAAGGTACAGGTCATAGCAGGCTGGGACCTTGCATGCTTCCCAAATCTCTATTCTGATAGAGTCACTGACTTCCTTCAAGCTCAAAGTGAGTTCTTTCTTGAGCAGGTAAAAGGCTGAAAAGTGAAAGTGCAAGTCACTCAGTCATGTCCAACTATTTGCCACCCCATGGATTATACAGTCCATGGAATTCTCCAGACCAGAATACTGGAGTGGGTAGCCTTTCTGTTCTGCAAGGAATCTTCCCAACCCAAGGATCAAACCCAGGTCTCCCACATTGCAGGCAGATTCTTTACCAGCTGAGCCACCAGGGAAGCCCAAGAATACTGGAGTGGGTAGCCTATCATTTCTCCAGTGGATCTTCCAAACCCAGGAATCAAACCAGGGTCTCCTGCATTGCAGGTGGATTCTTTACCAGCTGGGCTACCAGGGAAGCCCAGGAAAAAGGCTGAACTTACTCCCAATCCCCTTTGCCACTTGTCCTTGAAACACTAGACTATTGGGAACCTCAGACCAGCGTCCACCCCAATTTACAGATGAGGAAACTGAGGCTGCCCAAGTACACACTACACACATGGGGTCAGGGATGGGCTGGGCTGGCACTCTAGGAACTCTCTCTTTCACCTTTATCCATCTACCTACTGCCCACCTTCTCACACCCTTCACGGGTCTCCATGGCGGGGGAGTCCAGGCCCCACCAGCAGCTGAAAGGAAGTCCCACTCCCCAGAAAACCAGCCAGGGAAGCAGGAGCTCTGAGTGCTCCTGCAGAGTTTGGAGCTCCCTCAACTTCAGGACTAATTGCAGAGAGGCGGTGGGCGGGCTCTTGGCAAGCGATTAGCTGTCCCACTGCATGAATAATTTGCATAGAAAATGCTTTATTTTGGCAATCTATTAAAGGGCCCACAGTGCTGTGGCTTATCTCCGTCTCACAGCAAGGAGAAGGCTTGGCTATCTCGTTAAGTTCTGTTGATGCATAACAATTTGAAATGGGCACAAGCTAGTATGACATTTAAAGATGCCTTCACTTAATTATATTACACAAACATGGGGTTGTTTATCCTTGGGAATAAAGTCTTTTTGAAGTTGAAGTTGGCATGTGCATAAAGGAAGGCATTTTAACTGATTTTTTCAAGAGGGGGCCTCCTCACTTCAAACTTGGGGGGTTGCATTTCCCTAGGGCCTCGTAACACAGAGGGCTCTGTGGCTGAGATGCAGGCTTTGAGATTGGTTCTCTCATTCTTCTTCTTCTCTGGGGGTGGCCTACAGTTTGGCACTTAATACAGAATTGTAGAAAGAAAAGCTTATTAGAGCAAGGAAAAGAGATGTGCTGTGTGACCTTGGGCGAGCCCCTCCCCTTCTCTGAGCCCCCAATGTCTCACGTGCAACATGTTGGGGTGGGACTTTCCAGCCCCAGGCAATGACTGCCAAACCGCAGTGCAGTTTTGCTTTCTCTCTGCCTCTGCTTGTTGACTCTGTAAATAAAAATACAGCCTCTTTGGTAAAAGTCAAATGAGATTCAGGGTCCACGTCATACTCTAAGGACTAGAAACGTGCTGGAAGAGGGAAAATAGGAAGGGGCTTGCTGCTGCAGCAGGTATCGGTATGTTTTTGCTCTGCCAAGCCCGAAAGCCCCAAGAGACTCCCGAGCTAACAGCCTTGCCTCAGTTCCCTGACAACTAGGAATTGGGCCCTGGCTGGACGAAATGCAGGGAGAGCCCTAGGACTTTGAGAAAATCCCTGAAGTCCTGAGAAGCCTACCTTGCAGACCTGGGGCTCTGCATCAGAGCAGAGATGTGGGAGGAGCCCTGGACATGAGGTTAGGCGGGCTGGTTTCTGGCACAGTAGGGTCTTTGATGTTTCCAGTGACTGTGATGCCTGAGTAGGTCACTCAAGAGAAAAAGATGCAGAGAAAGGAGGCCTTTGTCCACAGCCCTGGCTTCCGGGCTCTGTGTTCCTCCTGGATTCAAGCTTTCTGGAAAGCAGACTCTCATCCCTCCGTCCACCTGCTTTCTTGCCCCTCCAGGACTGAGGATTGCATTCTTCTTCGCTCACAATGAACTTGCTCCTGCTTCTACCTCTTCTTGGCTTGAAAAAAATACATGTGATTAATGGACGTGTTATCTGTGATTAAGTGTAGAGACAATTCCCATTCCATTATGATTTTCTGGAAATACAACTCTTAAAATAATTGAGGATATTAATTAGCATTAGTAGTTAACTTTATATTTAACTGTGCACCACTTTGAATAAGACCTAAAGGAATGTCAACTCCAAGGCACAATTAGGTAGCTCCCTGGCTAGTCTTTAGCTGTGGCAGTCACTGCCTGCTCTAAGGTGATTGTCTCCAGTCTTGCATAAAACAAATCCACTGAGTGTGTAAACCTTGAGTCAAAACCTTCCTGGTGGTGCTAGAAAGAGCCTCCTCTCCAAGTATCAGCATGGACAAACAGTTGAGGTAAAGGAATTAGCTGTTAAGCTTGTACCTTCTGGAAAACAAGAAGTGAAGGTACTGCTTACCAGCAATTGTTCTGTACCAAGTCCTGTGCTAAGTGTTTTGTTAAGTTAAAACTGTATGTCATTAGTGTTCTTGTGGTTCAAAAGGGCCAGCTGGTGGCGATTTCATATTGTTCAACCTCAGATCTCGTTTGATCCTTCCTATGGTTATTACTCTTTACATATTACATATTAGGAAAATGAGGCGCAGAGAAATGAAATAATTTACCCAGATTACGGAGCAAGGCAGTGGGGCCAGGTGCCATCCAAGAGCTCTGATTCTGTAGGCATCCATCTCTGATACTTCACCTTTTACCAAAATGTTCCCACAAGTAGTTCACATTTCAATCAACAAAAGTGGTCAGAATGAACCTGGTGCATATTGTGTGCTCAATAGTGCTTATTAAATAAATGGCTGAATAAATCCAGGCCTGACTGCAGGGGTGCCCAAGGCTCCCGAATCAGGATGGTGTACAGGAAAGGGGCTGCTCGGGTCCTGCCGAGCCATTGAGTGCTAGACTGTGATTCCTCACACTCTCTTCTCCCAGTCTGACCCCCCACACTAGGTTCACTCCAGGAGTTAAATACAGATCAGACATGGCTGGAGGGGTGGAGTAGAGAGCAGACAAACCTAGAAGCTTCCTATCAGGGCACAGCACTAGAACTTATGTCTTTTTGGAGGAGAGAGTGAGAAGAACCATCATTCCATGAGATGTGTGCTTCAGCTGGGAGAGATACCACCTCCCTGGATCTAGATTCGCCCTCCAGATCACCTGCAAAAGGCTGTGAAGTGTCCGTGAAGACATAATTATATGCAACTGAATGACTTCGGATAACAAGAAACAGACGTACTTAGCATACTATAGCTTTTGTTTCCGTGTGACGTAGTGTTTCAAAAGGGGGTGATTGATTAGCAGATACTGGTGTGGTGCATTGCTCTCCCTTTGGGTCATCAGCAACATTGTACACAGTGATGATAACAGCAGTCCAGAGGAGGCAGCTGGTGAAGAGGGAGGTTTCAGATTCCAGGCTGTTTGCTTGAGGCCCAGATAGACGGCTGCATGGGTGCCAAAGCAGGAACAGCTAATCCCGCGGAGGGCAGCAGGATGCAGAGCCTTGCCTTCTTTGGTCACTGTGCATGTGTATGTGCTAAGTCTCTTCAGTCATGTCTGACTCTTTGCAACCCTGTGGACTGTAGCCTGCCAGGATCCCTGGGATTTCCCAGGCAAGAATACTGGAGTGGGTTGCCATGCCCTCCTCCAGGGGAATCTTTCTGACCCAGGGATCGAACCCATGTCTCTTATGTCTCCTGCATTGGAAGGCAGGTTCTTTACCACTGAGCCAGCCACCAGGGAAGCCCCCTAGGTCACACTAAGGGTCTTTTGAAGAAAGAAATTTAGTCCTGCTCGACAACTTACTCAGCATCCATGAACTGCAACAAGGACAGTGGGAAAACAGAGGTCAATGGGGTTAAGTGTGTTGATAAGACAGTGGTAAAAGTGATGGATCACTGGAAAGATCAAGAAGCAATAAAACCAGGATATGACTGAAAGACTTCTAGGAAGAGGACTTGAAGAGCTGCCAGGCACAATAAGGACCAAGACAGTAGAAGCAGAGGCAAGGACACATGAATACCCCAAAATATGAGGTTGTGGTCTGAGACGAATACTAGAGAACAAGGCTTCAAAAAGTAAAGCAGTTGGGGTAAGAGCAAGGTTAAGAGTGTGCCTATAGAGAAGGAGGGTATAGGTGAGGGATGGCATGACGTGCAGACAAAGGAAGGAGGTGGAGACACCGAGAGGCCAGGGTATTGACCGGGTCCCCATAGATATTAGAGTTTCTCACCTGATCCCCATGATGGCTAAGCATGTGTTCTCAGGGGCATCAGTTTCAGAAAGCCGTTGACAACTATGAGCATTTCATGTATATGAATTGTGAGAGCAAAGTCGAAGCACTTAGTGAAAAAAAAAATCTCCTTGGTTTCCTTTCCCACCACTGACACCCAGTTAAGCCTACATCTAAAAACACTGGATCTGAATACAAGGCTTAGGAGCAGTTGCATGTATTTCTGAGCATAAGAGCTCCCTTGGGCTGTGCATAGGTCCCCTTTGGTCACCATTTCTCTTCCTGCAGTGGAACCTCATGGTCAGAGTTGGGATGTATGGTAGGTTGTAAACACGGCTGCACATTCTTCCTCTATTTGCCCCTTTGAAATGCACTTTGCAGCACCTCCCACCAAGAGTCTTTTTCCCTAACCCTTGAATCTAGGGTGCTTTTGTGACTCACTGGCCAAAATAATATGGCAAAAGAGATGTTGTATGAATTCTGAGCCTAGACCAAACCTTGCAAGCTTCCACTTGATTTCTTTGAAACTTGAGCAGCCATATGGACAAGCACCTTACTAGCTGATGACAGACATGTAGCCCAGTTGCCACTGTTCCCTCAATGACAGTCTTCCAATGTCCAGAATCAGAACTATCAACCATGCGAGTGATGCCATTCTGGGTTATCCAGCCCATAGCTAAGCCTCTAGCTGAGGGCAGACACATGAAGAAGCTTAGCCTAGATCAGTGAAACAAGGTGCAAATCATCACAAACACCCAGGAACTCATGAGCAATGATAAGTGGCTGCCATTTTAAATCACTAATTTGGAGGACTGTCTGATTCAGCTTGAGCTGAAAAGACCAGAGAACGGATGGCTCAAACTGCAAGTTCATATTTCTCACAGTGCTGGAAGCTGAGTTGTCCAAGATCAAAGTGCTGGCTGACTTGGTTCCTGATGAGATTCTCTTTCTTGTCTTAGGTGGGTGCCTTTTTGTCATAACCTCACACGTGGGAGAGAAATCATCTCTTTGTGACTCATGATTATGGCACAATCTCATCATGAGGGCTCCACTCTCATGACCTAATTATCTCTCAAAGGTCTCACCTCCAAATGCTATTACACTGGACACATTGGGCTTCAACATGTGAATTTGGAAGAGAAACCATAGCATGAAGAGTTGGTTCGTTATGCAGCAAAAGCTAGCTGATACAGGGTGGTATGAAGAATAGATAAGAGATGCATTGTCCTGAGTGATAAAAAGATTATGTGCTAATCACAGTATCTGATGGAGCCACTTTTCTTCAGCTAGAGGCTTCCTTCCTCTGGGCTGGTGCAGCCCCATACAAAGCTGTATGGTTTGCTCAAGAGTGCGGATGGAACGTCAGCCCCCTTCTGCCCCTTTGGCCAGGCACTCTTGGGCAGGACCCCCCTCACCCAACCATAAGCAGCCCTTTTGCATGCCATCCCAGTGTCTGATATCACCCCCTCCAGGCAGCAAGTGTTGTGCTGTGTAATCTCCCAACACAGCCAACTGGACAAGACTGGTATCTGACCAGGAGATGCTTTTGGCAATCTGGATTATAAAATATGGAGAAAATCGCTTTGTAGCAAGAGTAAGAAGGTAAAAAGATATATCCAGAAAGGCCTTGCAGTAGAGTGTGAGGTCAAGAGTCCTGAAGGCCCATTGAGGGTTAAGGCAAGTGAAAATTCAGAAAGTACAAGTAAAGAGGAGCTGGAAGCTCCGTGGGCATACAGATGGTGTGTGGGAGAGGAGATGCAGACACACAGGGTTAGCGATGGAGCTCTTATAGTGAGGGATGTGAAGATCAGCCACATGGGACCTGACGCCTCCCAGGCCAGGCTCCTGACACCTTGCACCGCTAGCATTCTGTCCTTGTGTTGCCAGAAGATAGAGATCCCCTGCTTTTTGGCCTTCCTTCTGCACTAAAGACTACTGAGTAAGAGAAAAGCTTATCCTCCACCATCTGAGGCCTCAAAGTCAGATGGACTCCACCACTGCTCATCCGTTACCTCCTCTCTGGTCCAGGCTTGGGGGCCAGTGCGGGGCTCCAGGGGCAGGACAACAAGAGCCACTGTTTGCTTCTCTGGGCCCATTTTTCAGGGCACGATGGGGGACATACAGATTGTGCCTAGGGAAGGGGTTCCTGAGAACAGGCTAAGGGCCCATGACCCACCCATGCTTCAGGACATGGAGTGGATGGACAGAGAAAAGAAGCTTTAATCTGAGAGCTGGGATGCATCTGCAGCCGCAGAGCTAGTACACAGGGGCAGGCTTCCCCTAAGTGGGGGTGCCCTGAAGGCCTGTGGCCAATCCTGACCCCACTCAGGCCCACACTCGCCTAAGCACTGGACAGGGCAGGTGGGGCTGACCCCTGAGAAAGAGAGAAGGGACCTGCCATCATCCGGCCCAGCACCCCTGGACAAGCTTCCCCTTAGCAGCAGCTCACCAGGGCAGTTGGTGTCTCTTCAGCAGGATAGAAGACCCCTTAACTGGTTATTCAGCTTTTTGCCAAGAGGAACAGTGGTCCTCTTCCTGCCCTCTTGCCTGCAAAATTGCTGGCTGGCAATCCCAGAAACTGTTGCGTTGGTTCCCATACGCACAGTGCCATCTGCTGGGAGGATGGAGAAGTGATCCAGGGGCTGCCCGGTGCTGGGCACAAGCCAGAAGTCACATCCTAGGAAAGCCCCTCTCTCCTGACAGTCCATCTGGAAAGTCCCAGCTTCCCTGCCTGCTTCCTCTGGCCTCCCAAACCGTCTCTCACACCCGCTCTGGGTACCCACCGGTCTGTCCTGGGTTTCTCTCCCCTCACTCCTTTATATAGTTGCTGCCTGAGGATGGATTCACACTCAAGCATGGAGGCAGAGGCTCAGAGTAGGAGCTTCGGGGCACGTGGCCCCTTGGGCAGAAGATGATGTCTGTCCCTCTGTCATGCCAGACCAGGCCAAGCAAGGGGCAGGGAGCCACAGGGTTTGACCTATCACAGGTCTGGAGGGAAGCCTACAAGGATGTGCTGCCTCCAGTCAGCCCACGGGCTGCCAGGCCACAGGTCCAGGCCCGTTCCAGAGCCAACTGCAGCTGAAGCTGGGAGGGGTGAAGCAGAGTGTGCCCCCGATTGTGAACTCTGCCAGGAAGTCAGGGGGGTCAGAGCCACACAGTAGAGCAGGAAAGAGAGGGAAGAGACCTCTGAGACTTCCCACAGCCCCCACTTTATGGATGGGAAAACTGAGGCCCAGAAATAGGGTACATCACACTAAGCTTTTGGATAAGAAGAGCTAGGAAACCACGTTCCTGAAGGATTCAGAGGACATCTAGTCTAATCCTTTCCTCTATGGATGTGAAAGTGAGGCCTGGAGGGGAGCAGAGGAGAGGGTTGCTGACCCACTCCAGGTTGCCCTGCTAGTTTGTGTCTGTCCTGGGCTTTTCTGTGCCCCAGCCTGCCCCAGGTGGAAGAGGTCAGCTCCTATTGTAGAAACTGCTTGAAGACAGGGGTCTCGGGGACAGGAGGTGGAAGGCCTCCTAGCCTACTGGGGAGGAAGAGTGCTGAGGCAGCAGCCACCGCCGGCTGCCCTGTCCTGCTGTGAGTTCCTAGTGGTTTCCTTGCTGCTCAGAGCAAGGCCAAGGTGGGAGGCTTATTTATTCCTGTGCTTTTATTTATTCATCTTTTATTCATTCCCATCCTGTCAGTGTATATTGTTTACATTATAAATCATATGTATTCTCACACTCCCTCTTAAGGAAAAGGCCCAAGAATACAGATTGTTGAAAAGCTGTGAAAATGGTGGCAGCTGCAGCACTCTGCATCCCCCTTAGGGGCTCCCTACAGGGCTGCGGAAAGCCGTCATTATACCAGACTGAGGGCTGGGACCATCTAGGCCTCCCCAAGCACCCACTCAGTGCAGCATGCTCCCAACAGAGAATGCACGAGAAGGAAGAGGAATGAGAGTAGATGGCGGTCTGCAGGGGAACCCAAGGATGGCATTTTTCCCCACGCCTCCTTCCTGAGCTGGCCGGGTTGGGCTGGGGCACCGGCTGCTTGAAGCCATCTGGAGGAGTGAGCCACATCCAAGGTTGTCTATAGAAAAGCCTCAAGTCACCAGAGACATAGATTGCAAATGCCAAGGCCAAAGGAGAAGTAGATTTGTGAAGAAGAGATGGGCCTAGAACTGGTAACCTGGCAGGGCATGGCATTCAAGCAGAAGCAAGTAGGCACAGAAGCAGCAGGCTAGGGAGGGGTCTGCTCGGCTATCACACTTTGCATTTACAGACTGACTTGAGTGGAGGGACGACCTAAAGTTCTGGCCAGACTGGGATTTGAAGAACTAAGCTGAGCAAATGTGTCTTGCAGCTGTGAGACTGAGCAAATGGGACCTGTATCTCTGAGCAGGAAAAAATTCAGTATTTTAATTGCATATCAAAACATTTGAATATGTCTAAAGCTATACTCAGAGGAAGAGTCATAGCCTCAAATACATTTCTAGACAAGTAACTAAAAGCTATCACTACAGGCAAACCCTCAAATTGCAGTGGTTTAACACAATAAAGGTTATTTCTTGTTCACACTACACGCCTGTTTCAGTTACTTGGGGATGCAGGCTTTTTACAGGACCTTTTGTCTTGTTGCTGAGCCATCCAGAATACAACGCCTTCAAGACTATGATAAAAGCATAAGGAAGAGGAGGGAGAAAACATACTGGCTCAGTTCAAATAAAACATATATCACTTGTGCTCACAGTCCATTGGCTAGAACTGCAAATCAAGTGGCTGAAACCAAACTTCAAGGGCTCTGTGATAGATGAATAGCATATATGTATCCAGCGAGCACTGTCTCAGCTACATGTTAAACAGTAGACAAGAAACAATTAAAATAAATGATTTAGGCATCCAACTAAACAAACCAAGAAAAAATATCCTAAGAAAAGTTGCAAGAAGAAATTAATAATAAAAGTAGAAATTAATTCATTAAGAATGATTTATTAACTGCCCAATTGACAAAAAGACTAAAATAAAATAATCAGGTTTAAAAAGAAATATTATACAAAACAGGGAAACAACCACAAATAAGTATAAAATTAAAGTAATTCTAATTTTTAAATGTTATAATTATATGCTATTATATTTTTAAAGTTGTGAAATTACTTCTAGAAACTATTATAAAAATTGACTAGCAATATAATAATCATAGAAAGTATTGAGAAAATTGTCAAAAAAGAGATTCTCCTGTATGTATACACACACTTGCATGTACACAGTTTCAGAAGTGAATTTTTTCCAACCTCTGAGGAACAAATAATTCTGGAGTTGAACTGTTCCACTGCATTAAAAAAAAAAGGAAGCTCCAGGTTATTTGTAACAAAGCTAATAAATTATTGATAGCAAAATAGGACAAGGCACAAAAACAACTATAAATTAATCTCACTTTTGAATAACAAAGCAAAAATCTTAAATAAAATATGAGCAAATAGAACTTAGCATATACTGCACGATTATCAAGTGAAAGGCATGCCAAAAATGCAAGTGTGATTTTAAATTAGAAAATACAATTTACCATATTAACACATCCAGATATATGTTCTCAAACTAAAAGTTAGCATCATTTTTAATGTTGCTTACTGTTTGACAATAGAATAATTTCTATCAAATTAAAACTAAGACCAGAATATACTCTAATACTACTACTTTTTAGCACTGTTGTGCAGTTATTGACTAATAGAAACAGATTGCCCATCTCCACTTCACTTAGTGGCTCTTCCGGGGTTTTATCTTATTCCTTCATCTGAAGCATATTCCTCTGCCACCTCATTCTAAGTTGTTATTTGTATTTTTATGTCTGTGGTAGGTCAGCTCTATTTCTCGTCCTTGGAAAACTGGCCCTCTGTAGGAGGCATCCTACACATCCCAGCAGTGCACTCCCCTCTTATCCCCCAAGCTATGTGCTCTTGGGCTCCCCCTAAGAGGGCGATGTGGGTCCTTCTCTTGTGCTGGGCTGACTATGTGATGTGGGTGGTCTGGTGGGCTTGGTTGACCCCTAGTCTGGTTGGTTGCCAGGCTCTGCCTCCTATGCATGTGGCTGGCTGCTGTTTAGCAGGGCCTGGCCACAACGTGGCTTGTTGTGGAACGTTTGGGGACCCTGGGGCTAGTACGGGCTCACTGCTAGGCAGAGTCAGGGTCCTGGAAGACTTTGGGGCTGCTGCCCACCCACTAGCAGGTGAAACCAGGGCCCCGAGTTAGTGCAGGACTACTGGCAGGCAGAGCTGGTTCCTGGAGTCTGGCTACAAGCCAGGGATTGCTGTTGTTCAGTTGCTCAGTAGTGTCCAACTCTTTGTGACCCCATGGACTGCAACATGCCATGTTCATCATCTCTTGGAGCCTGCTCAAACTCGTGTCCATTGAGTCAGTGATGTCATCCAACCATCTCATCCTCTGTTGCCCCCCTCTCCTCCTGCCTTCAGTCTTTCCCAGCATCAGGGTCTTTTTCAATGAGTTGGCTCTTTGCATCAGGTGGCCAAAGTATTGGAGCTTCAGCTTTAGCATCAGTCCTTTCAACGAATATTTAGGGTCGATTGCCTTTAGGATTGACGGCTTTGATCTTGCTGCTGTCTGAAGGACTCTCAAGAGTCTCCTTCAGAACCACAATTCTAATTAGGCCCTGCTGGCCATCAAAGCCACGTGTCCTGGGGGTTCCTCCCCTCCCCGATGCCAGACCCGCAGGCTGGGGAGCATGACATAGGGCTCAGAACTCTTACTTCTATGGGAGAACTTCTGCAATATAACTATTCTCCAGTCTGTGTATTGCCTACCTAGGAGGTATGGGATTTGACCATATTGCAAGTGAACCCCTCCTACCATCCCACTGTGGTTTCTTCTTCATATTCTTGGATGCAGAACATCTTTGGGGGCAGGCTCCAGTCCTTCCATCAGTAGCTGTTCAGCAGTTAATTGTCTCCCTGGTGTGTTAGTGAGAAAAGATGAGCCCAAGTTCCCTTAACTCCACCATCTTTGGGGGCTAGAATTGACCAATACAAATAGCCAAGAGAAATTAATACAAGATAAAATTGGAAAGAAGAGGTAAAATTATGGTTATTTTTAAACAATATGAAAAATCCAGACAATTCGATGGAAACAAAAAATGGTAAATGACAATTAGAAAATTGACATATAAAATCAGATTTTTCCTATGTGAAAAACAACAAGTTAAAGAATAATACCAGGGAGAAGTTCACATTCAAATAATAACAAAGAAATACATGTAAGAGAAAATATTCAGAACTATAAACTTCACCTAAGGAATTAAAAGACTAGAATGAATGATACAACTAGTATACTGGTATTTGGCTGGAAAAATTCAATTTTATAAAGATGATAATCATTAATAAATGAATTTATACATTAATTGTGATACCAATGCTAACAATCAGTTTAGAAAATGATTCTAAAGTTAATCTGGAAAAATATAAGGATAGGCAGTAAAACTCTGGATAACAAGAGAAAAGAGAATTAATCAGCTCGACCAGAAAATAAAACATAAAGCTTTGGTAAATAAAACAGTACACTACTGGCATAATAGACGATCATTGGCCCAGAATGGAGAGTCCAGAGAGAAGTCAAAATATATATCTACATTTATAGTAAAGCACTTTGAATCAATGATTAAAATATTGTATTATTCAATAAAGAGTGCTCATCCACTAGCTAGTCTTTTCTTGGGAGTGGGTGGGGAGGAGGATGGGAAGAAGAAGCAGGATTCCTGCCTCATTCAATTAGCAAAGTAAATTCCAGGTGGATCTAACATAATTGTGGAGCATAGAATCATAAAAGTACCAAGAAGAGACATGGATGGATGCTTTTCAAATTCTTAAAGTGAGGAAAGCTTTCTTAAGCATATAACCCCAAAGCCTTAGATGAAAGTCTAATAAACCAGACTATTAACAAGACAAAATCTCTTCTTCAACAAAATCTGGTTATTTCCAAGTAGCATAGTTTGGAGTGGATATTAGCTTTCTTCTTTGTACCCTGCATTGTTTCTTAAAATAGACATATATCAGTTTTATAAAAACAAAATCCCTATCTTTAAAAAATGATTTACTTTTTTTTTTTTTTTTTAGTCGCTCAGTCGTGTCCTACTCTTTGTGACCCCATGCTATGAGTTTATCTTTGTGTATGGTGTTAGGAAGTGTTCTAATTTCATTCTTTTACATTAGCTATCCAATTTTCCCAGCACCATTTATTGAAGAGGCTGTCTTTGCCTCATTTCTTGCCTCCTTTGTCAAAAATAAGGTACCATAGGTGCATGGCTTTATTTCTGGGCTTTCTGTCTTGTTCCATTGGTCTGTATTTCTGTTTTGTGCCAGTACCATACTGTCTTGATGACTGTAGCTTTGTAGTATAATCTAGAGTAATGGAAATAAAATCAAAAGTAAACAAGTGAGACCTGATTAAACTTAAAAGCTTTTGTACAGCAAAGGAAACTATAAGCAAGGTGAAAAGACAACTCTCAAAATGGGAGAAAATAATTGCAAATTAAACAACTGACAAAGGATTGATTTCTAAAACTATACAAGCAGCTCATACAACTCAAAACCAGAAAAACAACCCAATCAAAAAGTGGGGAAAAGACCTAAACAGACATTTCTCCTAAGAAGACATACAGATGGCTAACAAACAAATGAAAAGATGCAAACATTGCTCATTATTAGAGAAATGAAAATCAAAGCTACAATGAGATATCACCTCACACTGGTCAGAATGGCCCTTATCAAAAAGTTTATAAATAATAAATGCTGGAGAGGGTGTGGAGAAAAGGAAATGCTCTTGCACTGCTGTTGGGAATGTAAATTGATACAGCCACTATGGAAGACAGTATGGAGACTCCTTAAAAAACTAGGAATAAAACCACCATAACCCAGCAATCCCACTCCTAGGCATATACCCCGAGGAAACCAAAATTGAAAGAGAAACATGTATCCTATTGTTCACTGCAGCACTATTTATGATATTTAGAACATGGAAGCAACCTAAATATCCATCGACAGGTGAATGGATAAAGAAGTTGTGGTACATATACACAATGGAATATTTCTCACCCATAAAAAGAAACACATTTGAGTCAGTACTAATGAGGTGGATGAACCTAGAACCTATTATACAGAGTGAAGTGTGTCAGAAAGAGAAAGATAAATACTGTATTCTAACGCATATATAAAGAATTTAGAAAAATGTTTACAGGGCAACAGTGGAGAAACAGACATAGAGAATAGACTTATGGACATGGGGAAAGAGGAGAAGAGGGTGAGATATATGGAAAGAGTAACATGGAAACTTACATTACCATATGTAAAATAGATAGCCAACGGGAATTTGCTGTATGGCTCAGGAAACTCAAACAGGGGCTCTGTATCAATCTAGAGGGGTGGGATGGGGAGGGGATGAGAGGGAGGTTCAAAAGGGAGGGGATATATGTATACCTAAAGCTGATTCATGTTGAGGTTTCAGAGAAAAGAGCAAAATTCTGTAAAGCAATTATCCTTCAATAAAAAATAAATTTAAAAAATTAAAAAATAAAAGCTACAAACAATTAAAACAAATGATCACTTTGAAATGTCAAGAATTAAAAGCAACCATATAAAAAATGAACTCAAAATAGGTAATATACATAAATGTAAAACTATAAAACATATAGAAGAAAACAAAATCTGCTTGACCTTGAGTTAGGCAAAGAGTTCCTGATATAAAATCCAAAGGACAACCCAGAAGAGAAAATATTGATAAGTTGGACCTTATCAAAATTAGAAACTTTTGCTCTATAAAGGATACTTTTAAAAGAAGAAAAATATCAGCCACAGGTTGGCAGAAAATATTTGCAAATCATATACCAGATAAATGGCTTGTACCCAGAATATGAAAAGAATTCTGAAAACTCAACAGTAAGAAAGCAATATAATTGTTTGTTTAAATGGCAAAAGTTTTAGATAGACACTTTGCCAAATAATCACATGAAAGGATGTGCTTTCAATACCACTAGTCATTAGATAAATATAAATTCAAAATATCATGACACTCTAATATATACAGATTAGAGTGCATAAAGTTAAAAAAGAAAAACTGACACTACCAACTTATGATGAGGCTGTGGAGCAACTAGAATTCTCATACATTCCTGGTAGAAAAGCAAAATAATACAACCTTCCGGAAAACCTAGTGTAGCAGTTTCTCAGAATCCCATTTCTTTGTTTTTATCATAGAGAAATAAAAACCATGTTCATACAAAGACCTGTACAAAATTGCTTATAGCAACATTTCTTAATCACCAAAAACTGAAAATAACTCGTGTCCTTCTATGGGTAAATAGCTAAACTGTGCTATATCCAC